>NC_140954.1:16158911-16681411 GCF_014529385.1 Adiantum capillus-veneris
TTATGTCAAAGCCGTCGATTTGTGAAAAACCTTGTGCTACTAACTGTGCTTTGTACTTTAAACCCATTTGGTGCCCATGACGTTCTTCTTTGGTGACCGATTCACCATTTCCCATGTGTCGTTCTTTGTTATGCTCCCATACACTAACTGCATTGATTCTTTCTATTTTGGACCAGCCATGGCTTCTTTGATGGAGGCAAGCTCCTTTACAGAGCCCACAATTTCAATTATTAGAGCAATGTTGATGATGTGTTTGGAGACTCTATTTGTCTTTTCTATTCTCTTTGACCTTCGCAAAGTATCTTCTTCTTCCCGAGGATTGTGAACATGAGGATTTCGTTTATGAAAGAATCACTTTGGTAGTGGCTACAATAGGTTGATTTGTAATCGCTTCGGGCGAGGGATCAAGACGAGAACACAAAGGTAACTACAATTTGCAAAAATTGAAATACTTTCACTTCAAACAACTTGAATAACTGAGAGAGAGAGAGAGAGAGAGAGAGAGAGAGAGAGAGAGCGAGAGAGACATGGAGTGTCGAGGTTCCACTCCTAGACAACACTGGCTCTAAGGATTGGCATCTCTTTATTTCTTTATTAATTCTTTCCAAAGGTACAACTCCTTGAAAGTTGAGGGTCCAGCTCTTCGAAACTGCATCAAAATGCCCCAAAAGGGTGGCCGACCCTTTCGGTATTTCTTTATTATTTCTTCCCAAAGGTACAACTCCCCGAGGGTCCAACTCTTCGAGATTGCGTCCAGATGCCCTAAAGGGTGGCCCTAGGGGCTCTTATAAATAGTACAAGGGATGCCTAAAAGCAAAGCCCCAAAAGCTCTAGTCCAAAAGCACTAAGTATTAAAAGCATCTGCACTATTTATAGTTTAGACCCTTTGGCCAAGGTTTTGTAAGTTGGTTCCCCCGGTCTTCAATAAGTTAGTAGATCTTCTTCTTCTTCTTCTACTACTACTACTAGGGTTTAGGCCCCTCGTATGGGATGTGCAAAGCTCAATCAAGTTAGCTCAGATATCCGAGGATCAATCCCGAGGGTTGTTCCGAGAATCAATCAGTGTGTCTCATTCCACAGTTGATTACATATGCAAGTCAAGGACATAAAAAAGGAGAGGAAATTTGATCACGGCATAGAGGAGTTTGGCTTTGACAAAAGAGATTGGTGTGGACCACCTTTCTAGGGAGAGAGTCTGTGACTGGCCAACCAAAGGCAATGATCAATTGCGTCTATAACCTCGACGCAGAAACCCTAATCCTAAAACCCATCACATACTGCCTTCTAAAATCAAAGCAATCGTCCTCGATTGTTGGATAAAACAGAGAAAGAAAGGGATAAAAGAATGTGCACACTTTCAATATTTATCACAGCGAGATATGCACACTAGTGTAATTTTGTCATTATGCTAGCTGCAGACACATCGATTGCGTTCAAAAATATGTCAATTGGCCAAATTAAAAACTTCATACTCCCAATCAAATATCTAAAGTATGTCACAGGTGTACACCATTCTAATGCATATAAAATGACCGGACAACCTGTTTTCTTCACCGAATGTGGCCCTTCTTTAAACACCACATTGCAACTAATTGGATCATAGAGTGTGTATGCTTTAAACTCTTCACTATAGCCTAGAAAGATACACTCCTTGCTTTTGACTTCTAGCTTTATTCGTTTGGAATTGGGAACATGTGCATAAGAGAAACATCCAAAGTTTTGAAATGCAAGTCTGAAGGTTTCTTACAAGAATAGGCTGAGAGAAATGCACGAGAGCAAATAATCGCGCTACATGAGACAAGGGAGAAGGCAAGCTTTCCATAAAATCTATGATCACCTGCATCAACTGCTCACACATACACTGTAGAGCACTTATGAGCAAAAATCAGTGTCGTCTCTCAATTTTGGGTGCACTCTCTTGAGACTTGAGCTTCCGGAACATGTGTTGGCTTGCAGGTTCTCTCCATGTGTCCACTTTGCTCTTTTTGCTTTAATTCCTAGTAGCCACCAACTTATAAAGTCTTGTCGAGGGGCATAAATGACTTTAATTGAGCCTAGCCACTTATTTACCGATCAAATTCGAGTGCTAATCAGCCCAATCATCTTGTGGTTGCCTGGCCTTGACTCTTGCAGGTGAAACTCTCAGCCAATGGCCGTTTCACATTGGCCATGCAATGTCTGGGCACTTAGAGGGTCCCAAAAATTTAATAAAAATCAAGGGAAGAAACAGTAGTTGTCACTGCCTCATGACATATAGTCTTAGCTACGAGTGCCAAAATCTCTCATACCATGTAGAAATGCAGAACAAGTAGGATCTTATAGCAAGGAGAGTAAAGAGAGATACAATGCAAAGTAGATTAGTGGTTACAAAGTGATGGCGTTGTGAGCGGGATGAAAACACACACAGCGCCTCTATAAAGACCCGACACACACTCTTGGGAATATACACACACACTATGGGGCACCACTCGGCTTAGACAACACACCTGGCCGAGACAGGGAACACACCTCTGGAGTGAGAGGAGAGAGACTATCCACTTGCCCACTCCACACAGACACACACACACACCCAAAAAACTCAGCTCAAAAGAGGAGAATTTCTGATGTTTAGATACAATTGAGCTTGGGCCAACACCAATGGAGCAAATAGCTCACACAATATGGGTAAAATAAGCCAGATACAATCACAAACTAGAGCAGAAACTTCGCTCATAGGAGAAACTTACACAGAAAAACAGCAGGAAAAGAGTGAGGAATTTGGCAAAATGGACAGCGCCATCGCGTCCGGAACGGCCCAAAACCCCAGTCTACAATGTCAAAGTGCTCAAATCCGACCTCGGATGAGTAGTTTACGACCAAAACAGGCTCCAAAAACCCAAAAAACACACCTGCGGCTGTTCCTCCTCTCTTCTCCACGTTTTTTCTGGTCTTCTCTCTGTTTTTTCAGTTCCCACACTTAGCTTTTTTAGTTGGGCACCCTTGGCCTTTTAGATGACCTCAAACGGACCCCGAACAGGCCAAAAACTGACCTTGCAGTGCATAGTTGTCACCTTTTTGCATCATTCGCACACCTGGCACTCAGCTTTTTTCCAATAATGCATCTCGCCACCACGTGAAGTGGCCCCAAAAAGTGGTCCTAATGATGACCTTTCTGCATAACTCTCACCAGAAAACACCCACGTTGTGTCCGTCCTCATCCGCGTGCAAATATTGACCTCGTTCGCCCTCCTGACGCCACTAGATGCCATCTGACGCACCTGCTGACCTCACGTCGTCGGCCCGCGGATAGCTTCCTCGAGAAGTTTTACGCGCTACCAACTTTACTTTATTGTAGAAAAAACACATTAGTACTGATAATAGTGAAAATCGCTGCACTATGTACACCCTGTCCTACCTGTACACATGTGGGCCCCACGTAACCACCTGGAAAATGGGCAATCCTTTATTTGATGCACCATGCATGTATATGTACATATGCGCAATTCCTTGCTCCAAAAAACTCCTGACAGCGTCATCCACCCATGTGCTCTCAAGATAGAGCTTAGACGGCGATATACACAACTAGAGCTAATAGGCAGGAATACAAGGAGCTGGTTATCCTTCAATATAGGATACCATAGTTTATGGAGATGGGCTCCTTATATATTGCTACAGGTGGGTGGTAGATAGGGTGTGTGTGTGTGGCATGTGTGGTATTTGACTATGCCAAACCACCGCCTGTGGCTACCGATCACCGACACTGGCCATGGTACTATTGGCATGTACATATGGCCTAATATCGTAAAGAATATTCTAGGAATACTCTCAAAATTTGCTTCGAAGGTGTTGCCCTTGAACCCTTGCTTGGGGTGCAGGTGGGCCCCCAAATTAGCTCTGTACCATCCACCATCACAAATAAAGACCTCATTAGCGTGCAAGCTGGAATTTACCACCTATAGTATTGGCTTCTCCTCATATGGGGGCTTTACAAACTATGCAACATACATGATGGTCGACAAAACTGACAGGTGAGCATTGTAGGTATACAGGTGATATTGCTCCTTATCGTAAATTCTGATGGCTTATGCATTGGGGTAGCATATACACTCAATTTCCTTCACAATTTGGTGGCCACATTAGAGGTATATTGCCTGGTATGCAAAGAGGTGGGAGAAATTTTGTCAGCACCACAACTTTTGGACTTCCTCATTTGCCTTTCTTAAGGCACCTATTTATATTACTGTGCCCCCCCCCCCCCCCCCCCCCCCCCCCCCCCCGCCCCCCCTTCCCCCCCTCCTCTCCCTCTTGCAATTAAAGTTGGAACTCTAGTGGCTAGTCTATGCATAGGACCATTAAGTAGTCTCTTCATTTGCATTTGCTCAAAAAATGAATGGCTGTTTCCTCTTCCTTGTGAAATGCCCATCTTCATCATCTTGAGGTCTTTGCAAATGGAGGCTATCAACTGAAACATGTAATTGGAACGCTGCATGCAAGTAGAGTGAATGGATATAGGGCCTAGTCTCAAGTCTTTCATCTCTTGAGTCATGTAAATAGCGTAAATAGGGTTTCAAACACGTGAATGTGTTTCAAACATGGTTTGGTGCAAATATGTGACCGTTTCCCGTACACGATCTATGTACATTTTGCACCTTCCCTTAGGTTTCAAAACGTGAAAAAGAATAAATGTAAATAAAATCTAGAAGCCTTAGAGCAGAGGTAAAATGAAATCAAAGTAAGAATTGAAGGGATAAAGTTTTGCAATTGCCTTGGCTGTGTTTTTCCTTCCCCACATTCAATCAGCCTCTGGGATGTGCTACATATCATGTCATCAGCCATAACCATACCAGCCTGCCACGTCAGTATCTATACTCAGCCTCCAACTCCGGTCTTTCCTCTCTATTGCAGGTGCTTCTGGTGCACAAAGCCGTGGGTCCTTGGGAGCGAGGCAACGATTCATTTTGGTCCAGCTTTCACCATCCGTTTTACTTCTTAAAGACCTTCCCAATCTTTCTCTTGACATATGCTTTACCAGATGACAAGATTGTGACAATTTCCTTCCGAGGGGGGACTCATACATGCTGAGCATCTTGTCAATTTTCTTCGTTATAAAGATGGTTGATTTCTCCAGTAATTCTCTTCTCCAAAATTAGTCATAAGGTGCATTTACGTTGCACACAAAGGTTGGGAAGAAGCATCAGCTAGACTTGTTTCCCAAATCAAATATAGGTCATTCACTACTTTTTACTTTTCTTTGCTCTTAATGGTATACAGCTAGAGAAGATATACTTGTAGGGAATAAATTACTGATGGTGATCCATATTCCAGTTTAGGGCTTTGCAAGCTTGTTTCTTAATGATATTTTTGAATGCGGGCATGTTATTTTCAAAGGCTTATTTACTCTATAAACTTAGAATGTGATTTTTTAAGAGAGTATTGTGGTCAGCAACCAAGTTTGACAGTCCTCTTTTGCAGGGAGTTGCAGCTGGACTATCTGGACCTCTATCTGATTCACTGGCCTATCCGGTTTAAAGAGGGTGTAGGATCTCGGGCAAAACCTGAAGAACTTTTGCCATTTGATCTGAATGGTACGTGGAAAGCTTTGGAAGCTTGTGTCAAACAAGGCCTCACAAAAGCGATTGGTGTCAGCAACTTCTCATCAAAGAAAATCATAAACCTACTTGAATATGCAGAGATCCCACCCGCTGTAAGCCAGGTAGTATTATTTTCTTGTGCCTCCTCCTTCTATTGATGATTTCCCCTGTTATTATAACACATTCCTAAGGTAGTTCTTCGGTCCGGGAAGCTTCATGTCATGATCAACCACCTCTCTCGAGTACAAACAAGTGAAAAAGCTATAGGTGTTGAGGATGAGTTCCCAGATAGCAGTCTCTTAATGTGGACACAACCCCGGAATGGTATGGCAATGCGTTGCATTTGTTGTCCACCGGCTTATACGCAGCGAATGCCTCTTCCTTTGCAGAAAACAAGACTACTGTTGAAGGCTAGACCATTGGAGGTCAGCTCTATAAGTCTAAACCAAATGGTGTGTTGCACAAATGTGTCCCTCCTCATCAAGTAGAGCATATTTTAGAAGATGCCCACAATGGGCCCATTGATGGACATTACTCTGGTCACATCATAACATAGAAAATTCTACAGAGTGGTTTATGGTGGCCCTATGTGTTTAGGGATGCAATTGCTCACGCGAAGGTTTGTGATGTTTGTCAGCGTTGTGCACCTAAATCTTAGTAGGCAGTGCAACCATCCTTTACAGGTTTCAATGGCATGGTTGCCCTTTGAACAATGGGGTTTAGACTTTGTTGGTCCAATTTTCCCCTAGCTCAACCAGGCAATCGCAAAGGATCATCTAGTCGCTACAGATTATGCCACCAAGTGGGTGGAGGTACTAGCTGCGTCGACTACACAGGTAACATGTGGCAAAGTTCTTGTATGGGAATATTTTTTGCTGGTTTGGGTGTCCCCTTGAGATCACGAGTGATCGAGGTGGTCACTTTGTCAACGTGTTGATCTTGACATTGTTGACCAACTACAAGATCTTCCATCGCAACTCTTCCTCATACTACCCTAGAGCAAATGGGCAAGTGGAGATCACTAACAAGGTCCGAAGTGCACTCCTCCGAAAAGCGTGCCATTTGCATCCAACTTCCCGGGCTCAGGCAATCCCCGACACCCTCTGGGAATATGACACTTCTTTCAAAGCAACGGCCAACCACACCCTCTTTCAAATGGCTTTCGGCTTAGAAGCCATTGCTCCATTTGGATTAACTCTGGATCATCTAAAGTGGGCAGTCTTCGTGTCGAAGAAGCTGCCTATCTTTCTCGTTTGTCCTTTCTCGTAGAGAGCAGAATGTTGGCCTCAAGCGCTATCTAGGCTTTGCAACTTCGTCGCAAAGCTTGGCATGATTGTCATCTTCGCAGGCCCAAAATAATGCGAGGCTCCTTGGTGATGCTCTATCAAGTGCGTTACCTGAAACAAGCAACGAAGCTAGTCCCCGCCTGGCAAGGGCAAGAGATTTTACCCAAAGGAGCGGTGCAATTAACCACCCTAGACGGTGTTCCTTTGCTGCTTGTAAATGGATCGAGTGTAAAGTGTTATTACCACACAACTTCAGGAATACTTATCCTTGCCATTTGGAACTTTAAAACTGTAGCATCTACCGAAGTCCAACTGTCACAAACTGCTGACGTGTCAGGTCAGTGAAGAGCAGAGCCAACCTTGAGATCACGGCCGAGGGGCCTAAACCCTAAGAAGAACAAGCAACAACAGAAGAAGAAGTCTTACCAACTTATGGTACCCCGTCCGTTGGGGCCCAAGAGACATAAAGGAATTAAAATAAAGCAGGACCCCCACACACACACACAGGCTTGTGCAGCCAATTGATGACGTGGCAGACTTGTACGGTGTTCCTTTGCTGCTTGTAAATGGATCCAGTGTAAAGTGTTATTACCACACAACTTCAGGAATACTTATCCTTGCCATTTGGAACTTTAAAACTGTAGCATCTACCGAAGTCCAACTGTCACAAACTGCTGACGTGTCAGGTCAGTGAAGAGCAGAGCCAACCTTGAGATCACGGCCGAGGGGCCTAAACCCTAAGAAGAACAAGCAACAACAGAAGAAGAAGTCTTACCAACTTATGGGACCCCGTCCGTTGGGGCCCAAGAGACATAAAGGAATTAAAATAAAGCAGGACCCCCACACACACACACAGGCTTGTGCAGCCAATTGATGACGTGGCAGACTTGTACGGTGTTCCTTTGCTGCTTGTAAATGGATCCAGTGTAAAGTGTTATTACCACACAACTTCAGGAATACTTATCCTTGCCATTTGGAACTTTAAAACTGTAGCATCTACCAAAGTCCAACTGTCACAAACTGCTGACGTGTCAGGTCAGTGAAGAGCAGAGCCAACCTTGAGATCACGGCCGAGGGGCCTAAACCCTAAGAAGAACAAGCAACAACAGAAGAAGAAGTCTTACCAACTTATGGGACCCCGTCCGTTGGGGCCCAAGAGACATAAAGGAATTAAAATAAAGCAGGACCCCCCCACACACACACACACAGGCTTGTGCAGCCAATTGATGACGTGGCAGACTTGTACGGACGTTCTGAAAATTGCGCTAACATGATGATGCGGGAGGCTGTATGGATTTTCGCGTTTTGCACGTACAGCTACGACAGCTGGCAGCTGTACGAAATTCCGTGATTTACGCTGGCAGCTTTTGGGCATTGCTTTTGGACAAGATGCTTTTGAGTTTGAAGTCTTTTCATGTAAACTGCTTTTGGGGCCTAGGGCCAATAAAGACGAGGCCATGGGCTCATTCTCTGGTATGCT
The DNA here is from genome assembly GCF_014529385.1 of Adiantum capillus-veneris. Taxonomy (NCBI): domain Eukaryota; kingdom Viridiplantae; phylum Streptophyta; class Polypodiopsida; order Polypodiales; family Pteridaceae; genus Adiantum; species Adiantum capillus-veneris. Next base: position 16,167,248 of record NC_140954.1, read on the forward strand.
TCCTGGAGAAAATGTAGAGTCTGGAGTACTGGCTTGTATTGTGTTGATGCAATATAAAGAAAAACCGAAAGGGGCGCCAAGGTTTGGGGCCAATACTCTCTGGGGTGGAATTCTGCCACTCCGTGTTGTGTGTCGTCTCTCTCTCTCAGTTCAGTTTTTATTAAAGTGCGAAAAGTCTGTTCAGTTTGTTCTTTTCTATCGGCACGTGGTGCCCGTCTTGTGACAGTGGTATCAGAGCATCAAGCGTGTGCTTTTTTGAAAGCATACTCGTCCTACCAAAGAACAGACAGAGCAAGATTGCACCTCTAAAGTTCATTGGAAATTTTAGCGTCGTGTCACAAGACGGGCACCACGTGCCAATAAAAAAGAACAGACTGAACAGACTTTTAGCACTTCATTAACAATTGAACTGAGAGAGAGAGAAGACACGCGACACGGAGTGGCGGAATTCCACCATAGAGAGTATTGGCCCTAAACCTTGGCGCCCCTTTCGGTATTTCTTTATATTGCATCAACACAGTACAAGCCCGTACTCCAGACTCTGCACCTTCTCCAGGAAGCATGCAAGAGAATGAGCCCTAGCCTCATATTTAAAGGCCCTTGGCCTGAAAGGCAGTTACAGTGAAAAGCCTTCAAACTCAAAAGCATTTGGTCCAAAAGCAAAGCCAAAAATCTGCCAGCGCAATTTACGGAAATCCATACAGCTTGCCACGTCATCATGCCAGCGCAATTTTCGAAAATCTACCACGCCATCAGTTTTTTTTTTTTTTTTTTTTTGTGTGTGTGTGTGTAGGTCCTGCTTTATATTAATCGTTTGTCAGTTGGGCCCCGATGGACGGGGTCCCCATAAGTTGGTAGGACTTCTTCTTGTGTTACTTGTTCTCTTAGGGTTAGGCCCCTCGGCCAGCATCTGCAAGTTGGCTCCATTCTTTAGGGTTCTGACACGTCAATAGTTTGTTACATTCGTGCTCCGATCCCGGACCGATTAACCACTCCCACCCTTACTTCATCGCGCATCGGTGCGCTCTCATCTACACCGTTCATGTCTTACAGGGCATAAGCCATAAAGATCACTTGCAAGAGAAGCATCCAAGATTTGTTTCGAGCTACTGTTTTTTCTCAGAGATAGTGCCATGCAGATGTTAATAGGTACCAAGCCGCAGATTCCAAGGACTTGGCAAGCTTTCAAGAAAATGTTTTGCCCGAAGTTATATGGTTTCTGACATCTTCTTTCGGAGTGCAACTTTTGGCAGAGTGGGGTATCCTGAAATGCTTGCCATAGAAACCCTAGCAGATTATAACTTGAAATTTCTCAACATCTCTCAGTAGGTCTCTTTTCGAGTTGATAACCTTGGAGGTCCGGTGTGACTGCCATATCTTGGGACAACCATCAACGCCACAGGAACACTGTCTGTCCAAGAGCTGATGGACCATGCTTTCGTTGTCTACGACCTTATGGAAGGAACCTAACCCTAGTTTTTGGTGCATGTTTCAGGATGGAAAGTAAGTCGACTTTTCGAGCTCGACTGACGTTTTCGAGATTTTTTTTAAAGTTTGAATTTTGTCTTAGAAGCTGTTTGAGAACTTGTTTGGTGATCCTGTTTAGAAATTTGTTTGAAATGGATGCTATCTGTTTTAAACCTGTCTTGGTGCCGATATGAATTGTTTGACTTTGGTTTTGAATACTGGTTTCAATGATTGGTGATTTTACTCCCGGGTGGAGAAGTGAGAATATTGTTTTGGTATTGTTTGAACCTAGGAACAACGTAGGCTGATGCCTGGGGAGCGTTTCGTTGTATGTTTGAAAACATCGGAATGACGTAGGCCGATGTCTGGGAAGCGTTCCGTTGTATGCTAGAAAACCTCCGAACTACGTAGGCCGATGCCTGGGAGCGTTTGGTTGTATGCGTGAACCTCCAAGCGACGCAGACTGCGGTCTGGGGAGCGTTTGGTTGTATAGTCCTCTGAGCTCATGGCCCGGACCTTTTTAAGGTTATTTGCGAAGAGAGTGACGAGATAGTCGTTGAGTAGCTTCATACCGCAGACGGTTGTCTTAGAGGAGTGATCAACGGCGCTGTTTGTTGTGTCTTGTAACATGCATATGTGAGCATTCGTGTTGCATTGTGATGTACCAACCAGTGAATATTCCTAATTGGGTATTATTGCTTGTGTATGTATTCTAGTGTATCAAGACACCCGTGGAAGATCAGTGCGGTCTCGGTGTGATGGCTAATTTTACTATGCTAGCATATCAAGAGTTCCGATCTGGGTGAAAGGAGAAGCCAACTCCTTGATCAAAAGAGCCGAAAGGAGAAGCCAACTCCTTAACAAAAAAAATAGCAAACTGATTGTCCCTCCGAATGACCCTCAGATTTTTGTTTTTAGTTAACTTGAATTGTTTTGTAGATATGCTGTAATCGTGGACGATTACTCTCTTTCAAGAAGGGGGGATATCACAAACTACTGACGTGTCAAGTCAGTGAAGAGCAGAGCCAACCTTGAGATCACGACCGAGGGTCCTAAACCCTAAGAAGAACAAGCAACAAGATAAGAAGAAGTCCTACCAACTTATGGGACCCGACGTAGCAGTTGTACTGGATTCCGTGATTTACGCTGGCAGCTTTTGGGCATTGCTTTTGGACCAAATGCTTTTGAGTTTGAAGTCTTTTCATGTAAACTGCTTTTGGGGCCTAGGGTCTTTAAATACGAGGCCATGGGCTCATTCTCTGGCATGCTTCCTGGAGAAGATGCAGAGTCTGGAGTACCGTCTTGTACTGTGTTGATGCAATATAAAGAAAAACTGAAAGGGGCACCAAGTTTGGGGCCAATACTCTCTGGGGTGGAATCCTGCCACTCCGTGTCGTCTCTCTCTCTCTCTCTCTCTCAGTTCAGTTGTTATTGAAGTGCTAATAGTCAGTTCAGTTTGTTCTTTTCTATTGGCACGTGGTGCCCGTCTTGTGACAATGGTATCAAAGCATTAGGCGTGTGCTTTTTTGAAAGCATACCGGTCCTACCAAAGAACAGACAAAGCAAGATCACACTTCCAAAGTTCATTGGAAATTTTAGCTTCGTGCTCTGATCCCGGACTGATTAGCCACTCCCACCCTTCATCGCGCATCAGGTGTGCTCTCGTCTACTCTGTTCTGTCTTATAGGGCATAAGCCATAAAGATCACCTGCAAGAGAAGCATCCAAGATTTTTTTCGAGCTGCTGTTTTTTCTCAGAGTTAGTGCCATGTAAATGTTAATAGGTACCAAGCCGCAAATTCCAAGGACTTGGCAAGCTTTCAAGATAATGTTTTGCCCGACGTTATACGGTTTCTCACATCTTCCCTCGGAGTGCAACTTCTGGCAGAGTGGGGTATCCTGAAATGCTTGCCATGGAAACCCTAGCAGATTATAACTTGAAATTTCTCAACGTCTCTCAGTAGGTCTCTTTTCGAGTTGATAACCTTGGAGGTCCGGTGTGACTCCCATGTCTTGGGACAACCATCAACGCCACAGGAACACTGTCTGTCCAAGAGCTGATTGGACCATGCTTTGGTTGTCTACGACCTTATGGAAGGAACCTAACCCTAGTTTTTGGTGCACGTTTCAGGATGGAAAGTAAGTCGACTTTTCGAGCTCGATTGATGTCGAGATTGCTTTTTAAGTTTGAATTTTGTCTAAGAATCTGTTTGAGGACTTGTTTTTTTTTTTTTTTTTTTTCTTTCGAGAAAAAGATCCTTCTATTAGTTAATGAAAACTGCCCGTAGGGCTACAACCACCTCTGCAAGAGAGGGCTACAACAAACATGGTGGGGAGACTCTCCCAATGAAAGAACAACATATATACAATGAGGCTAAATCAAGAGATGGGAGGAGGGAAGAGCCACACAGGTGGTCGGTAGTGCCATCTGAGCACCCCTAGACAATGGTGTAGAAAGGCCCAGGGCGCCGGAGTCGAAGGAAAGCCTCGCGGCGCTCCCGCATGCGGTCGAAGCTGCCCTGTAGTCCCTCAAGCTGTCCTCTGAGAGTATGGATCAGCTCTAGCCAAAAGTCACGAACAGTCTCTGTTGGTGGCACAGAGTGAGCCTCAAAAATGCGGAAACAGCGGGCCCGCCAGATGAACCAAAGTGTCAGGCCACTGATGAGCTCCCAACACTCCTCTCTCTCACTGCACCATTCCTGTGGAGTAAGATCTGTAGCAGGCTGGAGTGTAGGTCGCCCCCCCTGTATCACTATCATCCTGCTGGTGGAAGATAGCTCAAACTGAAGTGCCGAGCCCGTGAGAGTGGACCAAGCCGTTGCCCCCCAAGTGTACTGTCTAGCCGTGGAGAGAGTAGGCATCAGCCGAAGGACTCGTAGCCACACCTGCTGGGCCGAGGGACAGTCCCAAAGACAATGGCGTTGACTCTCCACCAACTGGTCGCAGGCTGCACATGCGGCCGAGAGACCACTATGCACAAGCCCGCTCGCTACTGTTGTAGCTCTGTGTGCAATCAGCCACTGAAACAAAGTGACGCACCTCGGCTGTCTGGAGTCCCACAGCCTCTGCTAAAAGGCTGCCAAGAACTCGACTGTGAGGCCCTCCTCTTGCCAATGACGTGTTGTAGCGGGGCGGGCCTCTCTCTGTGCTGCAAGTATATGACGTCCAAGCCGAACAATGTACTGAAAGAAGGGGACTCTTGGGTGGTCTGCAGAAGAGAAGGGGTCCCTCCATAGCCACTCACCAGGATCCCACTGTACTCGTGCCAGTGGACAACACTCCCAAGCCCAAAGCCTCCAGCGTCCAGTCTCAAGAGCTGCTGGGTCAGGGTCTATGATGCAAGTCCTCCCACAGATGCCCACAACTCGGATCCGCTGGAAACAACACTCTACTACCTGCGGGGCCTCTACTGCAACTCGTTGTAATCGTCCCCCACCCTGAAGCTCGAAGAACAGGGCTGGGACAGTCTCTGAGCAGGCCCTGACTGAAATGAGAACCTCCAGTCGTGTGAAGGCTCCCATCCACCGGGGTGCTATTGGCTCGAGAGGCGTGAGCCACTCAGCTGGAACCGACTCTGAGATGTCCTGACACATGCTCTGCACCCCTCTCATGCCCTGTAGCTGGAAACCTTGCACCTCTGACAAACCTGTGAACTCTAGCCAGTCACCTAGAGAGCGCGCTGGACCTGTTGCCATGGGACCCCAGGAAACATGAGGCCGGCTACTCTCTGAGTGCTAACCATGGGGTTCCACACGAGGGGCTGCCGTAGGCGCTCCTCCGTGCACGTTGGTTGTCTCTGCTCCAAGCCACACCGTAAGAGCTCCCAAGATCGAAGCAAACTCACAGCGAAACGGTCCTTCAGTCTCCTACTCAAACCAACTCGTTGCATCTCTGTAAAGATCCATCTGGTCGAAGGTTGCCAAGGGCCTCCTGATTGAGGCACCCTGGCTCGAAGCCTCTGCAGCAAGAACTCCTTCCAGGGCTCCTCACCTGGAAGAAGGCCTCTGACTATGAACTTCCCAAGAAGGGCTCTGCTATGAACGGAGCCGTGCCAGGGCAGAAGCCTCCCAGAAAGTAAAGATGTTGTCAAGGATACTGCGTTCCTTGACAAAACCTGGCTGAGTCCCATGTATAGGCTCTCTAAAAGTGGCTGAATCCTCAAACTCAGAGCCTTGGCAAGAATTTTGTAGGCCGAGTTGAGGATGGTGATGGGGCGCCACTGTCGAATCTCATCCAAGGAGCCACCCTCCTTGGGAATGAGGTAGATCAGGCCCTCACTCATGCTGTCAGGCATCACTCCGGTGTGCAAAATGTACTGAAAAGCACTACAAAGATCTGGGCCAAGCAGGTCCCAGTACTCCAAGAAAAAGCTGGGAGTCAACCCATCCTCACCTGGGCAGCTACCACGAGGGAGGGCCCTAAGAGCCGTGTGCAGCTCCTCAAGCTGAAGTGGCATCTCTAGCCTCTGGCGCATCTCCTCTGCCACAAGACATGGCATCTGTGCCCAAACCTGCTCCCTGCATGCATCCTGCCGCTCTGATTGAGGCTCAGCCAACAGTAACTCAACCCATCCGGCCTCCTCAACTGAATGACCTTGGCATGCGAGTGTCGAGGTCCCACTGTCTCAAAAAAAGCACCAGTCACTCTCACCCACCTGAGTCCACTGAGATGCCTGTCGGTGAAAGGCAAACTCATGACGCCTCTCCTCTGTGCTAGAAAGCTCCTGTCGAGCTTGCTGTAACTGCTCCTCCACCCATGGACTGTCTGGATGCTGCTCCTGCATCCTCTGTAGTGAAGCAATGCCTCGTCTGAGACACTGCTCCTCCTCTCTCGCTACAGCCCGGCGAGCCAGAGACTCCTGAAGAAAAAAGTGGCTAAGCTGAGCTAGGCCTGAGGCCACTCTGTCTGCAGGTGAAAACTGGCTGTCCATGCCCTCTGTCTAGAGAGCCTCTACCCTCTCTCTGAGTGCTGAGTCCAACAAGACCCTCTCTGGGATGCGAAGCATCGCGCTCCCACTCCTCTACCTGTCTGCCACTGTGAGGATCACTGGTGCATGGTCCGAGAAGGATGTCCCTACCAGGATGCCCACTGATCCCCCCAAGTCACTGAAGTGGTCACTAGTGTAGAAGTGATCTATCCGCGATAGATTCACTCCTCCCACTCCGCGGTCCGATCTAGAGAAGGCAAGACTGTCTGGGGGCCTCACAAAATCAGAGTGCTGCCATATATCCGAGACCCTCAAAGTCATACACAGCCTCTCCCAAGCTGCCAACTCGACTCCATGCACAGTAGCATGGCTGCCACCAATCCTGTCAGAAGGGTCCTCCAACATGTTGAACTCCCCTCCTATACACCAATGATCGGCCTGCGGCAAAGACTCAACAATCTGTGACCAAAACTCTGCACGAGCACTTGTCACATTGGGCGCATAGATGTTGAGGAAGCCCACAAGGCCACCCTGAATGTCACGTGATACATCCCAACCCTATGTGTCCGTGGACAAGCTACACCACAGTAGGGTTCAGTCAGTTTCGTCAAGTTAGATTAGTAGTGATCTGGCACTTTTGTGAGTCTATTCGTAGACCGTGCATGCCCAGTCACTTGGCATAGATGCATATCCTCCGGTTGCACACAGCATGATCATCGGAATTCTCATCAGAATCCATTAGCATCAGTTAGGGGAATTTTCCAGTGCATTTAGCCTATTTTCCTATTTATTGGTATTTTCACTTATTATTTTTAAGTGACTTTCCAACAAAAGTAGGTAGGGCAATTTTGCTAAGTTAATATATATAAGCAAACCCAAGTTAGCACTTTCTGGCAACTTCTCAGCAGTGCCCCCCCTCATGACCACCGAGCGCCAACCTTCCCTCATCCCTGGCGTTTCCATCTCCAGTAGCTATCGCCATCATTCCCCAGTGCTTGGCGTTTTACCCTTTACCAGCAGCAGCAGGAAACTACTAATGCTAGCAAGATCCTGCCACAGTTCAGCGTTTTGGCCCAATAAGCCTAGCGTTTTTGGCAAGGGGCAGATCCAGCCAGCGTTTTGTTTTCAGCCTTCATCAACAGCAAGTACACAACGATTTCAGCCTTATGCACAGTAGCAGAACCACCCCGGATCGGTTGCAGATGCTCCCCCATTTTCAGCCATAAAAACGCAGTAAGAAACCAGTCATTTTCAGCCCCGAAAACAGTCATTTTCAGCCACCAAAACAGTCCCGAAAACAGTAGTTAGAAGACCACAGATCTCAGCCACCAAGTTGTCGTCGTCGTCATCGGCATAGTCCAAGTTGCATCACTCCATTGCATTCGCATTGTACACCTTTGTGCAATCAAAGTAGACCACTCTCGCCGACGAGAGTGGGGCCTTCGGAGGAGGGTTTTACAACCTCTCGGTGTCGTATCTCTTCTCTCTCCTTCTCTCAGTCTCATTCATTTGCACGCACAATATCCACTCACTTTGTTCGTGATCATAGCACTCTCCATATGACGGAAAGCTCTCTCTTTCCCTAACTAATCTTGAGAAAAAACAACATTCATTCCGCTGCACCTAACATTGGTATCAGAGCTTTGGAAGTGTTCTGCATTACTCAGGGAAGAACCACAAGAACCACAAGAATTTTTTTTGCTTATTGTGATCGCACGAACCCAAGTTTACTTGGGCGTGGCGATCCCTAATCGTGTTTTGTTGAAGAGTCACAGGAATCCCAAGAAAGAAGGGCTTGTCCAGCCTCCCCTTGTGTCTCTTTTCACTCATTGAGAGCGGACCGTGCACTTAGCGGCCGGCCAATCGACGTGAGGTGGAAAAAAGCAACCTTGGTGTGAGCGCAAGGCCGCCAAGGGGTGCGCCCGCAGAAAAGGGTAGAACTCGGGTGAAGAGAAGATCCTTCTTCAACGCGATTTGCAAGCGAAAGAAAACCTCAAGAACCTCAAGAACCCAAGACCCTCAAGACCCAAGACCCCACAAGAACCCAAGTTCCTCGTGAACTTAAGAACCCAAGACCCGCAAGAACCCAAGTTCCTCGTGGACTTAAGAACCCAAGACCCCAAGAACCCACAAGAACCCACGATTGCAGAATGATCATCACTCGAAGCGGATTGGATACTTCGCTTGGAAGTGATGAGCATGAGAGAGACGAAGAAGAATTTTTCTCACCAGGAGGTTTTTCCGACCCTCCCCCTTCCACATCTACGACAAGGATTGCACTAACTCCTATGGAGGCTTTAGACCATATGTTTATGGAAAGGAAGTTAGAAGGCGAAGCAAGAAATGCAGAAAGAATGACAGAATTTGATCGTGAATGCAAAGAAAGAAAAGCAGAAATGGAACGCAGACACGCAGAAAGAAAAGCAGAAATGGATCGCAGACACGCAGAAGACAAAGCAGAAAGAGAAGCAGAAAGAAAAGCAGAAATGGATCGCAGACACGCAGAAGACAAAGCAGAAAGAGAAGCAGAAAGAAAAGCAATACAAGAACAAAGCGACCGACAAAACAAAGAGTTTTGGCGACTCTATTCTCAAGTTCTCAACCTTCCCTCATCCCTGGCGTTTCCATCTCCAGTAGCTATCGCCATCATTCCCCAGTGCTTGGCGTTCTACCCTTTACCAGCAGTAGCAGGAAACTACGAACGCTAGCAAGATCCTGCCACAGTTCAGCGTTTTGGCCCAATAAGCCTAGCGTTTTTGGCAAGGGGCAGATCCAGCCAGCGTTTTGTTTTCAGCCTTCATCAACAGCAAGTACACAACGATTTCAGCCTTATGCACAGTAGCACCCCGGATCGGTTGCAGATAGATGCTCCCCCATTTTCAGCCATAAAAACGCAGTAAGAAACCAGTCATTTTCAGCCCCGAAAACAGTCATTTTCAGCCACCAAAACAGTCCCGAAAACAGTAGTTAGAAGACCACAGATCTCAGCCACCAAGTTGTCGTCGTCGTCATCGGCATAGTCCAAGTTGCATCACTCCATTGCATTCGCATTGTACACCTTTGTGCAATCAAAGTAGACCACTCTCGCCGACGAGAGTGGGGCCTTCGGAGGAGGGTTTTACAACCTCTCGGTGTCGTATCTCTTCTCTCTCCTTCTCTCAGTCTCATTCATTTGCACGCACAATATCCACTCACTTTGTTCGTGATCATAGCACTCTCCATAAGACGGAAAGCTCTCTTTTTCTCTAAAGAACTAAAAGGAACCTTTAGCAATAAAGATCACTAATCTTGAGAAAAAACAACATTCATTCCGTTGCACCTTACACTGAACCTGCATAGTAATCCACTGAGCCCTGCCTGGCACAATAATCCCTCTGCCCACAATGGCCTGCTGCAATGAGTCCGCAATAGTTATACATACCTCACCTTGGATGCCTCCAGGTCCAAAAGCAGCTGACCAAAAGGTATCATATCGTCCACGCAAAATTTGACCACATCGCCGAATGCGGCTCTCACACAGATGGTGCTCCTGAAGCATAAGGAGATCAATCTCTCCTCCCACAAGGCAACGCTGAAGCTCCTGACGCAATCGGCCCCGCTGTGGCTGAAACTGGGGCCCACCTAGTCCCTGCACGTTCCATGACACGATCCTCATGGGGAGCGAGAGAGAACAGATGCTGCCGCAGCAGCAAGACGGGCTATCTTCGAGGCTGGCTTGGATGGGGACTTGGCAAGCTTTCAAGAAAATGTTTTGCCCGAAGTTATATGGTTTCTGACATCTTCCTTCGGAGTGCAACTTTTTGCAGAGTGGGGTATCCTGAAATGCTTGCCATGGAAACCCTAGCAGATTATAACTTGAAATTTCTCAACATCTCTCAGTAGGTTTCTTTTTGAGTTGATAACCTTGGAGGTCCGGTGTGACTTGCCATATCTTGGGACAACCATCAACGTCACAAGAACACTGTCTGTCCAAGAGCTGATGGACCATGCTTTGGTTGTCTACAACCTTATGGAAGGAACCTAACCCTAGTTTTTGGTGCACGTTTTAGGATGGAAAGTAAGTCGACTTTTCGAGCTCGACTGACGTCGAGATTTTTTTTAAAGTTTGAATTTTTTCTTAGAAGCTGTTTGAGAACTTATTTGGTGATCCTTTTTGAAAATTTGTTTGAAATGGATGCTATCTGTTTTAAACCTGTCTTGGTGCCGATTTGAATTGTTTGACTATGGTTTTGAATATTGGTTTCAATGATTGGTGATTTTACTCCCGGGTGGAGAAGTGAGAAATATTGTTTTGGTATTGTTTGAACCTCGGAACAACATAGGCTTATGCCTCGGGAGCGTTTCGTTGTATGTTTGAAAACCTCGGAATGACGCAGGCCGATGTTTGGGAAGCATTCCGTTGTATGCTAGAAAACCTCCGAACGACGTAGGTCGATGCTTGGGGAGCGTTTGGTTGTATGCTTGAACCTCCAAGCGACGCAGACTGCGGTCTGGGGAGCGTTTGGTTGTACAGTCGTCTGAGCTTATGGCCCGGATCATTTTAAGGTTATTTGCGGAGGAGGTGATGAGGTAGTCGTTGAGTAGCTTCATACCACAGACCGTTTGTCTCGGAGGAGTGCTCAACGGCGCTGTTTGTTGTGTCTTGTAACATGCATATGCGAGCATTCGTGTTGCATTGTGATGTAGCAATCACTGAATATTCCTAATTGGATGAGAGTGCTTGGGTATGTATTTTAGTGCATCAAGACACCCGTGGAAGATCAGTGCGGTCTCGGTGTGATGGCTAATTTTACTATGCTAGCATATCAAGAGTTCCGATTTGAACGAAAGGAGAAGCCAACTCCTTAACAAAAAAAATAGCAAACTGATTGTCCCTCGGAAATTTTTTCTAGCTAACTTGAATTGTTTTGCAAATATACTGTAATCGCGGATGATTACCCTCTTTCAAGAAGGGGGGATGTCACAAACTACTGACGTGTCAAGTCAGTGAAGAGCAGAGCCAACCTTGAGATCACGGCGGAGGGGCCGAAACCCTAAGAAGAACAAGCAACAGCAGAAGAAGAAGTCCTACCAACTTATGGGACCCGACGTGGCAGTTGTACCGAATTTCGCGATTTATGCTGGCAGCTTTGGGCATTGCTTTTGGACCATATGCTTTTGAGTTTGAAGGCTTTTCATGTAAACTGCTTTTGGGGCCTAGGGCCTTTAAATACGAGGCCATGGGCTCATTCTCTGGCATGCTTCCTAGAGAAGATGGAGAGTCTGGAGTACCGAAAAAACCGAAAGGGGCGCCAAGGTTTGGGGCCAATACTCTCTGGGATGGAATTCCGCCACTCCGTGTCACGTGTCGTCTCTCTCTCTCTCTCTCTCTCTCTCTCTCTCTCTCTCTCTCTCAGTTCAATTGTTATTGAAGTGCTAAAAGTCTGTTCAGTCTGTTCTTTTCTGTTGGCACGTGGTGCCCGTCTTGTGACACCAACCATTTTAGTTTGTTCTCACACCACCTAATCCATGTCTCTGTCTTCCTCTATGGTCACCAAGTCTTCTCCTATTGATCTATAATAATTGCGTTATCATTTTTCTTATTCCCATCATCTTGTTGATACTTGACTTCATTTTCTGAACCTATCTTATTTCCAGCGCTCTGTTGTTAATGTACGTTGGATTTCTAGCTCTTTTTAGTAGTTTATCTTCGGCTTTTTATGTGCAATCTTTCTCAAACATCGTAACTTCTGCAAATTGCACAAACTTACACCTTATGTTGTCTCATCCTAGCCTTTTATTCTCCCTGCATACAACTACCCTTACCTTATACATCTTGTGATTAAATTCCATTTTTCTTGCTCAAGTATGAACACCACCCTCGCCTTATACAGCTTGAGTGACTAAATCCATTTTCTTGTTGAAGTCTGCAAACCACAGAATAGCCTACCCACCGTCGCCCCTATGTACCTAATTTTCCTCGCCCTAACCACCCTCCCCTTGCCCCTATCCACCTCTCCCGCGCACCCCTATCTACCTTTCCCTCGGCCCTACCCACCTTTAATCTTCTCGCTCCCCTCTCCTCTACCCAGCCTTTCCTCCTCGGCTCTACCCACCCAAAACCCTTCATCCCTACCTGCCCTAACCCTCGCTGCTATCAACCCTACCCCTGGCCCCTACCTAGACCAAACCCCTCGTGCCTATTTATCCTACCCTTTATCCCTATCTACCCCCCCTACCCTATCTACCTTTACCCTCGCCCCTTACCTATGCCACTCGTCCCTATTTACCCCCAATCTTTTACTCGACCTTCTCTTTGTACCGACCCTACCTGCATTGCAACCAATCTTCAGGCAAAAAATTGAGAATTGTAGCTTTTACACAGGAATGCAAAGGAGACTGCACCTAATTGATGCTTTTCTGACAACATTCCGCTATGGCTGCTACTAGGTAACAACAAAAGGACGCAGTGATTCTCGATGATACATGTATGCTATTGGGATATCGATCGCATCTGCAATGTACATCTCCAGCATGCTTTTGTGGTATTGTCAACATCTGAGTGATTGATCAGGATAAGAGCACTTATCTCTCTGTACATATGCTTTTGTGAAATTGTTAGCATTTGAGTAGTTGATCTAGATAAGAGCACTCATCTCTCTTGCACAATGTGTCTCCATAACTGGAAGTAGAAAGCAATCGTGCAGGGAGATCTTGCGGAGGAGACCCGCACCTACTGAAAGCAGGTTAGTTCTAAAGATGAATTGGAGTCCGACAAGAGTAGCCATGGAGTTATGGACATGACCTTGAGCCCCTAGTGACGAAAGTTATAGAGCATTTGCACAAGAGGATTTTGATTCGGATTTAGATTCGAGAATAGGGAGTTCCAACGCCAACGAAGAAACTGCCAAAAGCAAAAAGAAGAGCAATCCTCAGTTAATGTCCCATGAGATTAACATGCTTGCAATAACCAAAAGCCATACAAAGCTCTCACTAAATGTTCACTTGCTGCTCTCTAGTCCATCTCTTCGCAATGTCCTATCAGGGGATTAGCCGGAGAAACTGGGTGTAGAGGCGCTGGCTGCTGTTGCATTACAAATTATGTACCTGTAGGTATTGTGCATGAGCTTTTGAACCTTTATTTGAAGGTACGAATCCACGTACTTGCTGTGACAGGAATTGGTCATGCTATGGCAATAACAAGCTTTCCATCTTGGAAGCTGGCCACATGTACATACTCTTAGCTCTCCAAGGAAGCTACAATCTAGGCATGCCAGGACTTGTTTTAGCCCGATCACCCCCAATACCAGAGCAACAAAGCGCTTTTGGTAGTTTTCAAATACTCTTTTCTAGTTACAGATATCAAAGAGCAAGAAGGAAGATGTGATATCCCCACTACTTTTCCACATTGTGATGGTTGTACTGCTTGATACATCCTTTACCCTGTGGGTTTCATGAGATACTGTACACATCAGTGCAGTCGAGGGCAAAGAGTTCTAGAGCACAAGTGCAATCCACTCAAGTGAGCTTTCAATGCTGGCCTGTGTCATCAATATCCATGTCAGCCTTGTAGAGGTGGATGAGGGATCTCAACAGCTCACTTCAAAGACACAAAGAAAGTCACTTGGAAGTGCCGCAGATCAGCCAAAGAAAAAGAGAAAGGCCAAAGTCGTGAAGGACACGACGGATTACTCAGCAAGATGAGAGTGCCACATTCCACGACGCTCTCATTCTACATCCACCCCTGGTTCTATTGTGCCGGTGGTCAGCTCTACCATTCCTGGCTCGCTCCCCACAAGGTATTGTGTCTATGGGAGACTCCGACCTTTCGGTTGCCTCTGTGCCTTCCCCTACCACTCTCGTCTTCACTCCTTGCAAAGTTACTACTACTCACACACCACCTGCAGTTTCCTTGTGACCTCTCCTTACCTCATGTTCACCCACTGAGCATGCTCTGAGCTTCACCTGCAGTGCATCTTCAGAGCCTTGGACCACTTGGCACTATTGTTAGTGTCACAAACTGCTGACGTGTCAAGCCACGGAAGACTTGAGCCTACCTACAGATACTGGCCGAGGGGTCTCAACCCTAAGAAGCAGCAGCAGCAAGCAGAAGTTCTCACCAACTTACAAGTCCCGGAGTTGGCCTAATGTTAAAAGAAGTTCCCGTCACAAACGGGAGCGCATATATAAAATACATTCGGATAAATAGGATTTATCACTTATTACTGAAGCCAGAGGATATAGAGAGAAATAGATAGATAGAGGGATAGAGAGTGAGAAGATCGACACAGTACTGGGGACCAGAAGATGGGCTGGTCCCCCCCCTGTAATAGTATCTTTATTATTGAGGAGAAGTCTATACAACCTTAAAATGGCAGCATGGAATTCTAATGGATCAATCATCCTAGATGTAGGCACATTTGAGGATAGCTTTAGGGGAAGAGACATTATTTTTTATCGGAAACGCATCAGACTGCTGGCGGCACATTATCTAGAGTGATGGGATACCATTGGGAGACTACTTGTAGGCAGGAAGTGAGATCAACGCATAGAGGGCGGGGATCAGGAAGTGTGGCAGTCCTATTCAGGGAGGAGCTGCAACCCCTCATTCGTATTGTCGAACATATTACCACGTTCATTCTAGAATAAGACTCGATGGTTCCCGGAAGCCTCAGCTTCCGATTTCTAGGGCAAAACCCTATTCCAAGGAACTTTCGTTCCTTATTCCAAATCCTTGAGAACCAAGGTTCTCGCCTCTGGATCTCACCTTCCAGACTCGGGGCATGACATCCTGGCAACTCTCTTTTCCAACTCTGTTTCCAGAGTCCTCTTCCCGCAGAACAACTCTACTTTCCCGGACACGAAGTCCTTGGGAATCCCAACTTCCGGATCACAAACTTGAGAGACTACCTCTCTCCGATCCGTGGATCTACTTCCCAAACTCGGGTACGAAACCCTTGGGCTGATCTGGCTCTAGTTCCTCAGAGCGCTTTTCTCCTGCAGAGGCTCATGCCTTCCTTTGTTTCCTACTCCCTCATGAAGAGGGGGTACACCTGCAATCAAATATTCGGAGATCATAACATGAAAATCGTTACCTTCAAAGTCTTGACGCT
Source organism: Adiantum capillus-veneris (assembly GCF_014529385.1). NCBI lineage: Eukaryota > Viridiplantae > Streptophyta > Polypodiopsida > Polypodiales > Pteridaceae > Adiantum > Adiantum capillus-veneris. Next base: position 16,182,733 of record NC_140954.1, read on the forward strand.
CGAAACGCAAGTCGGTTCTTGAAGAGCAATTCCTCGGAAGAGATCTCCAAATAGAAAATCCTCTCTTCCAATCCTACACACAAAAGAGGTGTGTTCTTGGATTCCTTCTCGTAAATCAGCCCCGTCGACGACGTTTATGGGCTGAAAACAGAGAAAAACAGCAGCTTGTCGCGATGGAAACACGCTCGAGAGAACTCGTGCACTTGGTCTTGGCGACATCGGGTACACTTGGGACAGTCATGGGCATCACCGGAAAACGTCTTCTTTGCAGGTGATCCTTTTATAGCCCTTGGCCACGGCAAAAATAGCTCAGCGCAGGCTGCTCGCGTAGAGGTCGCGACTGTTTTTTTTTTTTTCTTTTGCTTCGTTGTTCTGCCAGAAAAAGAGAGAGAAAAATCGCTGGCTGGTTTATATTGCTTCATTTAATCATAGGCTGCCCACTTATTAAGTGGGCAGCCGGTCACCACTAAAAGTGGTATGAATCTGTCCAAAAACTCAATAAAACCTTATAAGTTAGAAACAATGCTTTCACAGCACTTCCCAGGCGTTCCTGGATGCAATCACATGCACAGTTGCAATGCAGACATAGACTTCCTCGCGGGAAAGCATCTTCTTTCCCGAAAGGCAATCTTGCTTTCTCAAAAAGCATCTGCTTTTCCTCAAAGTTTCCTCTGAACCCATCTTCATTCAAGTGCTTGCTTTTCCTTGTGCACAATACCAACACAGTTCGGAATTTCCTTCTGACTATGGATATTCCCTTTCCGATGCACCCGTCACCCACCTTGTGACGCATCAGGAATACCCATCACCTAGTCCTTTCCTACCGAACTTACGGTACAATCTCCTTCGCGATGCTCTATGTCACCCATCCTATGACGCATCAGAGATGTCCGTTCCCGGATGGTCGGATACTTCTTTCCGATGCTCCATGTCACCCATCCGTTGTGACACATCAGAAGTACCCGTTCCTGGTGGACTTATAGATATTCCGGTTCACAGTTCTTCCGTCATTACTTTGAATGATGCACTAGGAATACTCTGTACTCGGATGTCTCCAGTGAGAAAAACCCTCTCACTAATAATTCATTTAGAATTATTTTTCCTTTGTGTTCCAAGCGAGAAAACCCTCTCACTTATAAATCCAATAATTCATTTAGAATTATTTTCCTGTTAGATAAAGCCAATTTAGCAACAGTTCCCACCAACTTATGGGACCCCATCCGATGGGGCCCAAGTGGCTAGGATTAGAATAAAGTAGAACCAAGACACAGACTTGCGTAGCAACTGATGATGTGGCAGGACAATACGGACACCCTCGAATCGCGTTGTAGGCTACTGATATGGCAAGTATACGGAGCTCCTCAGTAGAAGAAGTTCTCACCAATTTACAAGTCCTCGCCGAGTGGGCCTAATTTTAAAGAAGTTCCCACCAACTTATGGGACCCCGTTCGATGGGCCCAAAGTGGCTAGGATTAAAATAAAGTAGGACCAAAACACACAGAAGACTTGCGTAGCAGCTAATGACGTGGCTGGACAATACGGACACCCACAAATCGTGTTGCATGTTGATGACGTGGCAGGTGTACGGAGTTCCGCGTTTTATGTTGATGAGTTGACAGTTGTACGGTTTTTTGTGAAACTTGCTGGCAACTTTAGACGTCAGCTTTTGGGACTAATGCTTTTAGAACTTGAAGCTTTCCACGTAACTGCTTTTGAGAGGCCAAAGGCCTTTAAATATGTGCCCTGGGCTCTTACTCTAGCATTCTACCCAGTGGGAGAAGCAGAGCAAAGCCGCAAGGATTGTACCTGGTTGAAGCAATATAAAGAAATACGGAAAGAGGCAGCAAGGTTTGGGGTCAGTGCTCTCTTGGGGTGGGAACTCCAAGGATTGTACCTTGTTGAAGCAATATAAAGAAATGCGGAAAGGGGCAGCAAGGTTTGGGGGCAGTGCTCTCTTGGGGTGGGAACTCCGCCACTCCCCATCTCGTGTGTCGTGTATCTCTTTCAGTTCAGTTGTTATTTGAAGTGGTCAAGTCTGTTCTTTTCCGTTGGCACGTGGTGCCCGTCCCGTTCAGTTGGATCTTTGACGCCGATTACGACAGTCTCAGCTTTGCTTTTCAGGCTACATGAGGGGACGTTGGAGGATTCAAAGAACGCTATAGCTACCATTAAGCTTGGAGCAGAGAGGTTAGTTGCTACTCACCAACGCCATTCAACCATCTATGCGGCCATGGAGGGATGCTTGTGTGTTGCTTAGAGCGCAATAGCGGACTGCGATGCTACAATCTTTGCTTTGCGCTAGGCCTTGAGAGTGAAATCTCAAATCATGGACGATTTTAAGAAATGGTATCACAAGGATATATGGGGGCTCAGCAACTGCACACCAAAGATTACCATACCCAGGCTGCTATGGGATACGCGTGGATTGGTCCAGTGAGATAGGTACAGACTCCTATGGGTTATGGGTAGTTAGGTCCTTCTACACAGTTTATGGGACGTATGGTCATAAACTTCACTTCATAATTGCCTTCTTTTACATGTCTATCATGGCTCACCACGTAAGGGAGAAAGATAATTCAAACTTTCAAGCGGACGCCTCATGCATATTCTAATGGTCCAAACCATTTTTTACAAAGACAAAAGAACCTAAAACATCTTGTGACCCTTCGAAACAAAACCAAGAAATGCTATTTCTTTCAAATTATTTTTGAGGAAAGGAATCTATGCTTAGTGCTAAACAAAAATTAGCCATTTTGTTAAACTGCCAATTTAAAGGGCCCTCAAAGACCGTAATGAAGTCTAACTGCTTGAGCTCGCTTGCTTTCACTCTTGAGTTGATTCGTGGTCAGTCCTCAATGATCCAAAATTTTCTTCCCTTGAGAAGTGAAGATTGGCATAACAGCTTCATCCGTTCATGTTTTGTCCTTGAAAGTGAGTATACAATGCTCAAGTGGCACACGCATATGCATATCCTTGATCCAATAGTTTTGATCTTAATGAACACAAGATGAAGAATGTCATTGAGCTTGGTGATTGCTTCTTCAATTATGCCATCGCTGGTGCACCATGGTGAGTGGAGCCCGCCAATTTTTACCTTGAGGCCGAGAAAATTCTTGTAGCCAACTCCTATGATTGATCATACGACTCCACCTTCGGAGGTAGACAGTGGACACTTCGGGTGCTACAGTGGTGACGACTCTCTCTTGGTTGACACTATCGTGAGAGTTGAGCTCAACATCTTTGTGTTGTAGATATGCAGTTCCTTTCAGCTGTGTTAGTACACAGAGAAGTTTCCGTTCACAGATTTTAGTCATAGTTATCGGGGAACGCCCCTTAGCCCCCGTTTCGGCGTTCCGGGGGGCAATTCTCTTCCCGAACGTTCTGGAACGTCCCGGAATGTCTGACATTCCGGGTGGCCAATGCAAACCGGAACGGCCGTTCCGGAACATTCCGAAACGCCCCCGGACCGTTCCGGAATGCCCCTGGAACGGCCAACGGTTACAAACAAATTTGGCAAAAATTGAAAAAATTGAAGTAAATGTTTGGGCTTCTTTTGAAAGTGTGCAAGGCCTCAAGGACTCATAAAATGCACCCCCCTTCCCCTTTCTCTTCACAAGCTAATCCTCAAGGCTCAAGCTCTCCCTCTCACTCTCAAGACTCACTCTCTCAAGGCTCAAGGCTTCAAGCCTTCAAGCTCTCTTCCTCTCCCTCCCACTCTCTCAAATCTCTCCCTCTCCCTCTCTCTCTCTCTCTCTCTCTCTCTCTCTCTCTCTCTCTCTCACATCATCTAGTCATAGCAAGGTTGAATGGTCTTCAAAACGAGTTTTTTGTGAGTATTAGAGTCAAAGCACTCTAATACTCCTTGTATTTAAACACAAGGAGCTAAAAATTGCACTATTTGGGTGTTTTTTTACCTCCCGTTCCGCGACGTTCCCGTTCCGGACCCCTAGCCATTCCCCCGTTCCGCGGGGATCCCGTTGCCGTTCCCGTTCCGCGTTCCGGGTAACTATGAAATTTTTAGTGTCTTCTCTCACCGAGACGGGCAGTGGTTTTGTGGCGGGCAAACTGTAGCAGGGCTATAGTATCACTTGCACTGGACAGACAATTATAATTGGTCTTGGGTTCACACTCGGTGGACTCGTTCGTGCAATGACATGTGGTAGACTAAGGGAGTGGTGGTCTAGTAGACACCGTGGCAAGTTCACCGCCACCACAGTTTAGAGATAGACAAAACTGGACTATGAGATATTTTGTTAGCCGTTGGCTGCTCTTTATGGTTGTATATATGCTTAGTTGGTTCTAGTTGTCGGATGCATCATACTTTCTATGAGTCTAGGGTCTAGAATCTTGAGTCTTGTGCTCAAGCCTCAGTTTAGCACTTGTACTCTCCCCGTACAGATGGAGCCTTGACACCCCCATTGTACATGTGAGTCCAGGCTTGGAGCTGAGTGTGCTGTCAGCAGCTAGAGTTTGTACTGGTTCACGAGTTAGTCAAGTTCCATTGTGCTTGGTGTCTACTGTTGAGTCATTTGAGTTGTTTTTTCTTCCATTGCTATATAGTGTTTATTCTGTTTGGAGTGAGATTTCCTGCACATTGCACTAAGAGGCACTCACATTAGAGAGCATGACATACTTTTCCAGCTACACAGTTGTTCTTAACCTTTAATTCCTATTCCCCCTCTGATCGGTGTACACCTGATAGCACTTTCTTGGTCCCATTCTACTTGCTCACCGTGCTCTTTGCTTTGTAGAAGCTTGAGAAATGGGCGTGATGACAAGTGAATATAACCCAAGCTTGGGATTAAAGGCATTCGGCTTAGCAAAACCTAGATCTATTACATAATAGATTTCATCAATGGCTAAAGATGCCTCTGCAATGTTAATTGCAACCACCACTTTCCTTGTTCCTATGGGTGCTGGGTCAAAAATCCTTTTCTACATTTCACTAGGAAGGGCACTATAAACTAGACATTGGGACCCAACCAATTCATTTTCTCCTACAAGATCTGGTAAGCTGTATCAAATTCTTTCTTTGTTGGAAAAAGAGAAAGATATCACCTTTAGACTCAGTTAAATATATCCACATAATAGTAATAAGTGTAGCGTCTAGAGATAGTCATTCTTTGGTTGCTTTGTATAAAGAATCTTGATAGGAAACATTCTTCCTGGAACAATGAAAATGTTACAATCAAAAAGTACCCAGAAATCTTCTCAGCATTAAGGGTAGCTGAGGTGACTAAAAGCAAAACTTTTTCCGCCTTACGAGGTCCTTCGGCAGCCCAAAGTAGACATCAGTGTGTCTTTTTCTTTCATGTGCTTCATCAAGCATGATGACTGAGTACGCTGAGAGCTGGCTGCTGGCTATATCCAGAAGCACTTCTCTGAGAAACAGTCCATCAGTCATATACTTTGACTACTATGTCATTCTTGTTGCAACTTTCATCAAAGTACATAGTGATGGCAGAGTGCCGTCAGCTCAGCACCCTTCAAAGGAGGCCAAGAAAAGAACCAATCAGTAAAAACCACTATCGACCATTTGTGCTCACTGCTAATCTGTGACAAGAAATTGGAATAGCTCTCCTCTTGATTTCCCTATAGGGACAATAGGCAAGCTACAAGTGATTTTAAAACCACGTAAACCAAGCCCAAATAATCCCCTTTGGGAAGTAGTCGGCGGATGATCACGTGGCGACTCCACATCACCGCCACAAGGGATCTAGTGGCCGGTTCACCACCTTGACATCCCCAATTATCCCATCTTGGTTCATACCTGTAAACGCAACAAAAAATTCAGCCCTAATTTGTCCATGTTCCAGATGGTCAATCGCGATGAAAATTATATGGGCACGTGTGCAATCTCCTGTACTATCATCCCGGAGAGTTAGATAACTTCTGGTGCGGTGAGATTTGAGTAAAATACAAAAACACCATTTCAGCCCTATATGTTGGTGAACTTCACAACAATTCAAGCACATCCGCGTTATCCACATCATTAATGTCGTTCTCCTCTTCATCTTTGCATGAGGTTGACTTTGAAACCATCTTGCTCTACTATTGAAGGATTGGATTGTTTGAACAATTGATTGAGCTCTGATACCATTGAAACCTTTTTGTACGTTAAGGACATATGGTGAATCACAATAGCAGACAATTCAACTTGGGGGGGGAGAGAGACAAGAAGGCGGAGTTCCTTCCCTAGATGTGTTGGCCCTCAAGATAAGCACCCCCGAAGGGGATTTCTTCTATATTGCAAAAGATGGCCAATACAAGTTGTTGTCACAAGTGCTCAAGGCCTTCTTGATCATTACAAGTGCTGAAGCCTTTGTCGTCTTCAAGAAAGCTCAAAGCCTTGGTCATCTTCACCAAATGCTCAAAGAGAGAGATCGCCCAAACACTGATGATCAATTTTTTCCTCCTTACATGCCCTCGAAGGTGTCTTTATATAGGTACTGGCCTAGCCTTTTGAGTGCCCCTGACTCTTGGCTTTTCAATTGTCTGACCTTTTGGCTTTTCATTTGTCCTACCTTTGGCTTTTCATTTATAAGACCTTTGGCTTTTCAATTATCCAATCCCTTGGCTTATTAAAAAAAGGGCGCCCCACCTTAAGGGCTGATTTGTGACAACTTTGTCAAGCCCCGTATTGTGTTACCAACCTCTTCACCAAGCCTGCAACCAAATTCATTAGCAACCCTTTTGGCGATAAGACATTGCAACCACTGTTCGAGGTTGTGTGCAGCCAATCTTTCCTTTTGTTGTGTAGCCCTGCTTCTGCTAGATATTGTGTAACTTGTGTAGTTTCTCTGAACCAGATTCTCCCATCATGACTAAAACCTGGTTCTCATGGACTGCTCTAAGCAGCTCATTTTTCAGCTCTTGTAAACATGATAACTTTGTCTTTGCTCGTGTATTGGTAGCTTTGACGGCTGGTCAAATGTGGGTGCCTTACCAAATGCATCTTTTTTCCACTCCGGCATGTCATACGCAGAGAGTAGGATCCTGGGCAAGATGCTCTCCTGCATGGGATCTTCCCACAAACGATTCAGATCCTTTGGGATGGGATCAAGCATGGTCCTTTGTTGCTGCTCTTGCAACCCTCTCCTCTCTTTGGCTAAAGCAGTATGTGTCATTAGCTCTCGGAATTGAACCATTTGGATTTCTCACAATTTTCACAAGTGACACATTAATAGAGTACCTCGTTTGCCCTCTTCAGAAGGTTGGTTCATCCTCATTGAGCTCGATTTCGAGCTCCTCTCCAACTCCTTTGTCTTGATACAAGAGAGCTTCCCGTCTCTCAAGGGAACCCATTCTCTTTAGTGGTTGCCTAGAAGAGCCATTTTCGTTCTCCTCTGTGATGATAATCCCAGAAAGCCGTTTGTGACCTGTTGAAGGCTGAATCATACAAGAGGGATTAGATTCCTCATCAAAGAGCTTCTTTTCATCGGTAGATGATCTTGTGCTGTCTTTTGGTCCACCTCCCTCATGGGAAGGCTAATTTTATTCTCAGTCATGGAAACAACTGTAACCTATACTCTTGATCATACATGTGACAATTTGTGAGACACACACAATCCCTTCCTTTCAATCACGAAAGCCCGCAAGCTGTGCAAAGCAGCCATGATCCATGACACGTGAAACCGTATTTCAGTAAACATTGAACAGCTCAAGTTTTTGTGGTTGATGCCCTTTGAAGAGTTCGGGTTTCTATCATCTGGATCCATCCTGATCTCCATCATTGTGTCGATCATGTCTAGTGTGGTCTTCATCATCATCTCTTGTGCGACTTCTGCCATCATGTCGGCTGTCGCGTTCAATTCTGCTGTCATGTCTACCATCACCACTGCTTCTGTGCTGTTCCTCTTCTTTCATCTTAGCCTCATGCTCAAGTTCGTTTTGCAGATCTTCGAATCTCCCTCTTTCATTAGGGACAGAAAGCATAGGGAAGGCTGAATCTGAATGCTTACTTCTGTGTTTCCCTTGTCTTCAGTCTTGCTTTTAGGCTTTTAGGGCGAAGAACGGCATGAATGCTGGTGAGCACACTTTTGACGAAATACTTAGGAAGCTAAGTGCCACTCTCTATGAGGCTTTCAGCAACGTTTCCTGCTGCTCTCTCTGTTGGACGAGATCGATGATGAGCTGTGCTAACACTTTGTCAGAACAGCCGATGTTGGCTTCCAGCTCTGTGCAGACCTTCAAAATGAGGGACAAGTACTATAAAGCTTTCGTCGCCGTTCTGCATGCTTCTTTTTGGTGACATTATGAAAAGAAGAAGATACTGTTAACTCAGGCGATTTGGAAAAAAAGAAGCAGATTCAATGACAACGTTCAACGTTGGATTAATTCCCAATTGATGGTTGGGATTGAGGCTAGCCGCTTAATCTTCTGGTCTCATTTCACAAAACTACATAAGGTTTACCAAGTAAACAGAAAAAAAGGGCTGCTACATGTTTACTCTTTTAAGGAATGCAACTCGCATTATGATATTAAATAAAAACTGGCTTTGATGAGTGTAGTGAGAGTAATGTGCATCTTTGTTTCAGGTAGAAATGCATCCCATGTGGCAGCAAAAGCAGTTAAGAGAAACCTGTAAGAGGGCCAATGTACACGTAAGTGCATGGTCTCCACTCGGGGCTCCTCGTGAGTCATGGGGCTCCCCAGCAATTTTGGATGAGCCAATCCTTAAAGAGATTGCAGCAAAACTTGGAAAGACTCCAGCACAGGTCTTTTTCTCGCAAGGAAGGTTTTGGTTGAACCATCTTGTTGAACTCTGAAATACCACCATGTTTTCCTGTTTTGTTTTTATTTTTTTTCGTAGGTTGCGTTGAGATGGGGTTTGGATAATGGAGTTAGTGTCTTACCAAAAAGCTTCAACAAAGGAAGGATGACAGAGAACTTTCAGGTGTTTGGTTGGTGTCTTAGTGATGAAGATCACAATGCTCTCAGCAGAATCAAACAAAAGAAAAATATTTATGGGACCTCCTACTGCCACCCTGAGTTTGGCCCTTATAGAAGTGTTCAAGATTTATGGGATGGAGAAATTTAAGCCATACTATTTTTTGGTTACTAATATTATTGACCAAAAACTGTACACTAGTATGATGGCACTGATAAGTTTCTCCTTACTACCTGGTGTTCATTGTTTATGGTACATACTTCAATGAAGTTGCATAGCACCGATCCCTGGCGAAATTTTTAATCATTCAGGGTAATGCAACTGGACTCAATTATCAACAAATGGCCACTTTTAATGTACATAATTCAGCCTAGTATGAACCCTAGAGGAGGATTTTATGCATAAAATATCAGAGTGCTAGAATTGTAGTTTGTAATAGCGAATAAATGTTTGATCAGTACTAGGCTTCATACCATACCTGCTTTGTCTTGCAATTTTGCAAATTATGGAGGAATTATTCATTTTTCACGGCATTCTCGGTGCTGTTTTATTTGGTTGGAAATAGCTTGGGCACATTGCTAGGGATCGAGCTTTAACTCATATCAACACTTAACCACTACTAATTTTGGGATGTGCAAAAACCTCGGAATGCCTCACCCCCTTGCTGCACGGATTCCTTGCAACTCAGGTGGGGCCGACACCCTAACCAGCATACCGGTGTGCGTCTTCCTGTCCAAGGCACGAGGCCGGGGCCATGGATAAGAAATGCGAATGAAGGTAGTTTAGGCAAGGAGAGTTGGCCTACGACATGACCCCACAACAAATAAAGCTTTTCCATTTTTCTTCATGACAAACTTGAAAATTTTCCAATTTTAGCTGGTTAAAAATACAATAAAGCCCATTTTTTTGAGGACAATGTGTATGACATGCCATCAGCAAATGTTCACTTTTGAGCCATAATTTGCCATAGTTCATAATCATTTATGCAGAAGGTTCAAATGAGACTCATGCCAAACAATGTGTGAAGACCTTTTTGAAAGAAGAAAACCCCCTAGGGAGTAAGGGCTGGCCATAGGATGTTATTCATTCAAAATTGTCATAGTTACAAAAGGCCTTGCTTAGTTGCATATAAGACAAATAATTGGTGCATGTGTGACCATGCAGGGAGGCACAATTACGTCAGAAAGCAACTGATAAGTATGCACTGCGCAACCATGTCTAAAATGCAACTTGTGGCATTAACCCCAATAGTGAAGGATGGGAGCTGTCACCAACCCAATGAAGAGGTTAAGTATTGCATATGCAATATGATGACACCGCAACTCAACATTTAATATGCTTTTAAACGGGCATATAATAACAATAATAAATACATGCATTATTGACAACCTAGCTGTATAGCTCTAAATAATTACTCCTCTTGAATCATGAATTTTAAACGCATTGTTTGTAAACTAACCTCCAGTTTTTCTTCTTTTATAAAATTTGATGCTTCACAACAGCTAGTTTTATTGGATTGTGCCCACATCCACACTTGCATGTCGTAGGCCAACTCTCCTTGCCTAAACTACCTTCATTTACTACAAGAGGAGACACCTCCCTCTTCCTTGGCAACGAGGTTGTTTGTTAGAATCACCTTGAGGTTTTCAATGTATGCAATATATGTAATGTCCACTACTTTTATTTTGAGAGAGCCTTAGCAAGAATATGGGCTTGGAAAAGTTGTATGCATGATGGTTATCATTGCTTCCTTTGATGTAGGACTTCTGATACACTTGCACACATGTCTTTTTTAATTATCTCAGCTGCACTCTTTGATTACTAATTTTCTTGGTAAAATGTGATGGTGCCATATAGTTGTGTGAGTAACATGATGGCAATAGGCTGCTTGATTGTGTTGATGACTGCTTGAATCCTTGACTAATGGGGTTAGAGTTGGTGCTACAAGTCCTACAATTTGTGACAACATTAATTTGTGGGTAATTGTGTGGATGTGTGTAGTTCATCCTAGTATGCCTCGACAACAAACTCAATAGCAAGGATATGGGCATGCAAAAGTTGTATGCTAGTGTGTCTATTCACATCAGGCAATGTAAGCATTGCTTTTAGGTATTTATTTCACTTATTTGTCAAAGTCTCGATAGGGCAATTTACTTAGATGGGTATATATGCAACACATTGCCCCCATCGTATTCATAATTAGTTATTCATTGCAAAGGTTGGTTGGTTCATGAGCCTCTCTCTCTCTCTCTCTCTCTCTTCCCCCCCGCCCCCCCACAATTGTGTTGATGACTACTTGTATCCTTGACTAATGGGGTCAAGGTTGGTTCTACAAGAACAACATTATTGTGGGTAATTTGGTGGATGTGTGCACTTCATCCTAGTATGCCTAGTTAACATACTCATTAGCAAGGATATGTGCATGCAAAAGGTGTATGCCAATGTGTCTAGTCACTTCAAGCAATGCAAACATTTCCACATCATAACATGGTTGTACACCTCTTATGTATACGTGTCAAATCCATGTTACCAGCAATTGAGAAGATCTTCCCTTATTTATGGACTTGATACCTTTCTCTTGTGATTGGTCCCTTGCAATGCCTCGTGTGAATTAAAATCGAGTATTGGGGAACCTTGCTTGCATGATACTTTCAACTTGTTGACTTATTTGCACCCACCCACGTGCACGCACACATTACCACTTTAAAAACCAATCCCCCTTTGTATCAATCATTTTAGTGGCATTAGGAATATTATAAAGAAAGGAAGTTAGCAGGTTGCTCTTCCTTTGTCCCAAAAGAGTTGGTCTAATGGTAAGGCTTTGGCCTCTCAACCTGCAGGTTGTGGGTTCAAATGCCTCATTGGGTCACCTCTAGAGGGACACCTTGTGCTCACTTGATGTTCATATTGCTAGGGCCCTTGCCCTTGGACACTTGAGTGCATCCTCCTCCTAGGGTGGGTCACCCCAGAAGGAGGTTCCTAGCTGTTTGCTACGAGTTCTCTATGTTGTTCCTAGCATGTGGTGCATCAATCAGGTGGCCATGGTAATGCCTACGCGTGGCTCTTGCCCGATGGTACATGACCCTTGCCTGATCATGTTTCATGGCTAATATTTGAAAGGGATAAGCACCTCCCCCTGTGGGCTCTCTGGTCCGTCGAAAAAAAAAGTTGCTCTTTCTTTTCGCGTGAAGTGTAGGAGTGCTACTAATGCACAAGGAAAGTTGTGTATCAAGCAAATACAGTTAAACTCATTGGCATGCCTTGACTCTACGAAAATGTTCTTTGCTTAGATAGAAAATTGTTAATCAGCAGGTCTTTCTCTTACTTAGGAAGAGATACGATTAATACATATGATATTCAAGCTTCAAATATGTGGGACGTAACTTCAAATGATTGATTCAAGAATTGCAAATTATTGAGAGGTCTGGCTCTTAGCCGGTCCACACACAATTTTTTTCCTCTATTTCACAACGTGATAAGAATACCAAAATCCATCTTCGAGTTACATTTCCTAGAGCAATCAGAAAGTTGCATTGTTTGGTGATGTGAAGCTTCATTGATGTACTTATTTGTGCTATATTGATATTAAGCACTGAGAGTAGATAGATTTTGTGAAAGTAGGTAGCATGGAGGGATCTATCTATGCAACAATATGCTAACATGCACTCTAATAGTAGTATACATCCATCATTGATATATTCATTTTGTAAAATAATTTTTTTAAACAATATGCTTACATGCACTCTGATAGTTAGCAATATACATGCATCATTGATATATTCATCCGTAAAATAATTTTTTTTTTAACAGAAGATAATGAGGTTCAAATTTCTCCGTCCCGTCAAGGTCGTTGGTCGCGGGGCAGCGGATCTTGACCCTCCATCGCCTGGCGTTTCTTGAGCGGAATCGACTCCAGCAGGCCCCCGATTGCTGCCAGGTCAGCACACAATAAGTCCTTGCCATGCATTCAATGAAGTTCTGCCAACTTAGCTAAGGGAAACGTACGGTCTGCTTAACAAGTCAGCACAGAGAATGTTTTCCAATGATTGCCAATGAACGCGAGCCCCATCAGCACTCATAATGAATCCGTCGACCATTGCCAATGATTGCACGCCCTATCAGCACCCGTAATAAACCACTCTATCAATGGAAATATGCCAAGTTAGCAGCTGGAATTCTCAGAATGGGAAATGTATGCGAGTGGGCTCTGCCTAGCATGTGTGCTCTGACACTGCTACGCATGGAAACGGGTGAGCTCGTTGAGTGTAACCTGTTGCTCACTGTATACGGGCATAAGTAGTTTGTTAGCCCCCTCCCAGCGACCTTGACCGCCAGTAAATGACCATGACTCACACCACGGCTCCCGGCCTCCGCCGGTTGCCATGGGGTCGTCAATATTATGGAAAATGGTCACTAAATGACCATTCCCTATCTCATCAAGGTCCGAGGTTCCGGAGGGGGGTGTGCCTCGTCACTATATGGCACGGCTCTGGCCAGGGGGGATCTAAGGCCCAAATTTGGGGACGCGAGGCGGCTATAATCTCGACCGTCGGATCACGCAGTGAACTGGGGGTGAACTAAGGGTGAACTCGGGGCAAAAATGGCGCCCCAAGTTCACTCCAAGTTCACCCCTAGTTCACCCGCCTCGCTAGGTGTGGGTCGAACCTGGGACGTCTCGGTTGCCACACGAATGCCCTACCACCACGTTAGCGCGCGTCGTTATTCATGTTGGCATGGCACATGATCATACCCTAGTTTAGGCATCCTTAGTTCACCCCTAGTTCACCCACCCCTAGCTTACCCGCCCCTAGTTCACGGTTAGTTCACCCTCAGTTCACCCCTAGTTCACCCACCCCTAGTTCACCCCTAGTTCACTTTGTGATCCGACGGCGGAGATTAAAACCGCCTTGTGCCCCAAATTTGGGCCCTAGATCCCCTCTGACCCAGAGCCGTGCCATATAGTTACTAGGGGTGGTGTGTGTGTGTGTGCAGAGGATCTGCACTGTCCATCTCGCCCACATTACTGGACAGAATTAGCGTGCAGGTCTGTTCGATGCATGATATCTCAGCATGCAGAATCTCAGAGGCGTAGACAACCAATATCAGGTGTCCAGCTCAGCATGCGGAATCATCGTCTAGCTCCTCCAATTATTGCCAATGATTGCATGCCAAGTCACTGCCCGCAATCATCTCTGCATGCATCAGATTTGCAACCTGTAATCCAAACCTGCAGCAACCAGTGAGGTAACGACATGTCAGCTCTCTGAAATTGATGAGGTGATGACACCTTATCATGCGTAATGTAAATTCTCCCCTAATCTGACCTTGATTGCGCCATATTCAGGTGCATATTACCACTGAGCGCTCGCCTGCACCACTGAGTGTACTAAATAATGCTATCTCTGTTGGCCCCCTCCCCCGGCGAGATGGACACTTAGTGTCCATTCCCGCGTAATACATGCTCCCCAATGGCTCCCGGCCTCCGCTGGTCGCCAAGGGGTCACAGGTATTATAAGGAATGGTCACTTCCCTACCCCATCACGGTCGTTGGGGCACTGATTCTGCCTCAGCCACACCGGCTGCAACAAGTCTGCCACCGCTTGGAATTTCCCGCTATTGACGTGCCATCAATTACAAGTTGTCGTAATTCTCGCTGCTGACGTGCCAGAAGGGCAGCGACGCGTGATGGCCGGGAATGGACTCTGATCAGCCCATTCCACAGCACGCTCCCGGCTCCCGTCGGTCATGTGACCTGTGGAATGGGCCTGCCAGAGCCCATTCCCTACTTCATAACTCTTGAGCACTTCTGTAAGAGCCAAACTCGCGGTGCAAGAAGAGGCTCTCGTCAAATTTTACTGATAGCTCCATGATCCTCATCACTGAGATGCCAACCAAAGACCTGAAAATTCTCCGCCATCCTTGCTTTGTTGAAGCTCTTGGCTATTATCCAAACCCCATCTCAATGCAACCTACCAAGAAAAAACCATATTTATAAACTTTGTAAGAAAAAGGGACCAAAGCCTCCTTTGTGTGAGGACAAAGACCTGTGCTTAGGTGAGCTGTGATGAGGCGTAACCCTTCGGGCCTTCGCAGGCTACATGTTTTGCCATTTGTACAATTGCCAGTAAGCTCTCCATGTTTTTGGTCATTTTGTTTTGTTTTGTTTTCGGAGTCGGGTAGGCCGCTCTCCTCATACACCAAAAAAAGTATACAAGAAGAACGACCAAGACTATGCACCCAGAAACCGAAGGCAAGCGCTTTTGTCACTAGTTTCCTCTGGACTATGTTTTTGGTCATTCAGACTTCCGGAGGCTACTGGCCTTCATTCTACTTTTGTTTTAACTTTTATTTAACTCCTTGAGGCTAAAATATTATCTCTCTATAAAGCCAAGGAAACACTATATATTGTTGAAGCAATAAAATAACTTTAGCCAAACCTAATTTAGAGTTGGGTCGCACCCGGTGTGTGCAAGGGGATTGAGAAGAAGAATATTACCAACAAAGAAAAGTGCGTGTTTTCTTCCATATTTGTAGAGACCGTGCTATCTTTCTACTAGCACCTGGAAAAATCATGGTATTAAGCTATTTTTTTGCCGAACCCTTTCTCTCCTTATTTTACGAAAAATTTCCTGCAACAAAAAGCCTCCACTGCAGCGTGATTCTCTTCCTGCAACTTCTTTTCACCCCCATTTTCCTGTGGGTGCGACCTATTGGTGTCCTCCTCCCCACTCACCCTGCTCACACATGGTGTGACTTGGCCCTTACATCTAAACTTTGAAGGACTACGGAATGGTCATTCAGTAGGGAATGGTCCTTTAAGGACCATTCCCTATAATACTGCAACCGCATGGTGACTGGCGGAGCCCGGGAGCCATTGGCGGGAGCAATGTTGCAAGGGATGGTCACTCAGCCTCGTTGCTATTCGACACGGCCGAGTGGCAAGGGGGATCAAGGCCGGGGAGAGGGAAGGCAATTCAACCGTCAGATGGAGGCTGACTGGGATTGCTGACGTGCGTGATCCGAGTTGGAAAGAAGCTGCACGCTTTTTGCTGCATGCGGGTCGACGTTGCAATAACGGATATGTGAGCAATCAAGGCTCCATGTGCGCGGCTTGTTGCACACACACATACACACACACACCCTCCCTAGTTCACAAGGTGTGGAGCACCATTTCATCTACTTTGTTTAATGCTCTTCTCCCATCCTTAATAACTTAAGAAGTTATAAGGCTTGATTTTCCCCTCCAACCTTAAAAAGAAGGAGCTCTACTTTTTTCCATTGGAGCACCATTACACCCTCACCCTTAACAATGGAAGATGCAGGGCTTCCTTACATTTATGTCGTGCCGTGATGATGGGAGGACAAGTCGGCAATGCATTGCGATGGAAGAAAGCTACGAGAAGAGGGTCGACATGATGATCACAATATTGAGTGTGATATTCCACTACGCAAGGTTGGTCGACCTCAAGGCTTGAGGAATAGGAGTTTGGCAAGAGTAAGTCAATACGAAAAGCATTCAAGGGTGTGGTTTGAAGATCCACTTTATAAATTTAAGAGGAACAAATCAAAGTTTTCAAAACCAAGAAGAAGTCTTTGTGTCAGGAATGGAATGCTTTTGATGAGAGTGATAAGCAAATCAAGGGGCCGGAAGATGTTCTCATAGAAAGAGAAATGACCAAGGCATTAGAGGAGTATATGAGGACGGAGGATGTGTGCATTGCTGGTATAAAAAAGCGGATTGGTGATGGCTTCGAGATAAGAGTAAGCATTGTTACTCCAACCATTGCATTTTGATTTTATTGGGCTTAAGTTTCTTTCTTTACTTTCTGCTTTGATATCTTTTTAGAAGTGTGATCCTTGTAAAAAAAATCACAAAGAGGAAGAAATAGTAGAGGGCAAGAAAATAGAGGAGAATATGGATATTGTGCAAGCAAGTACTCTAGTATGTCGCTGGAGCATCTTTATGTTTTAAATGACTATTTGTGTGGTATGATGTGGTTTAGGAAATAGATGTTAATTGAAACTGTATGTCATTGTAGCCAAATCTCACATTGATTGATGACCATGGCCCTTTGCTTGCACCCGTGAAGCAAGGGAAAAAGAAAAGCTTCATATAGGGTACTCTTATACAGTTAGGTGATGCTATGCTAGAGAATTCATTATCCATTCAAAGAGGGAAACGGGTAAAATCTTATTTCCATCATACATACAATAGATACTGTTTCTTAGCTTCTCATGATCTTGTTTAAACACTTGAGATTCGCGTGACCATCGGCTCCGCAAAGAAAATCCAAACGATAAGCGACTCTCCTCTTTGTAAAGGATCCATTCCACTGTCATTGGTATTCAGAAACAAGGGAATTAACTTGGAGGCAAGCACTAGTAATGAAAATGAGGGCATACGAACGAAGCTTATTATCTACAATATCCATTTTCAACTTTTTGGGCTTGGGCAGGTTGTAGGAGATGTTCCCAAGATCTGAGTGTGATCTTGCATATTTTAGACTAGAAAGTGGTTCCCTTAGGCCAATTCTTGGGATTTTAAAGCCTTATTGAGTTTTCTGGTGTTGTAAATAAGTAATGAGAGTGATTTTTGGCTTGTAACGGGATTCAGGGCCTTGATGCATCATAAGGATAGTGTGCATGAAGAGAAAAAGTGAAAATGGATCAATTTGGGATCAAGAGATAATAAGTGCGCTCATTATCTAGGATTGAAAATTTTCAATTTTCTCTCTTACAGTGTCGTATACTTGTCCTATAAGCATAATGTGTGACTTTTTGTTGGAATTAGAGTTGCATAGAAACACACATAGCTTGGAGAAGACGAAGGAAGCTCAAGGCACACAATAGAGAGTGTATACTTAGTGTGCAATGGAAAGATAGATAGCCCTGGAGTGATGTGAGTATATACAATGCACGTGGGAAAAAACCTCCTAAAGAGGGAAAAAATGCCCCTGCAGTCCTAGTGTGTTCACACACATCACTACCACATGTATATGGTAACAAATCCCCCCTGGAGTGATGTTGTGAACAAGAGCTGGCACATGAGTAAAGGGAAGTGCCATGCCCTGAGGACATGATCAGTCCACAAAGGGGTGTAAGCCCAAAGCTTTGCGGAAAGCTTCGAGCTTCTCACAAGACAATGCCTTTGTGAAAAGATCTGCAAGGTTGTCCTGTGTTGGCACATAAGCCAAGCTAATCTCTCTTGCTGAGAGCCTCTCCCTAACATAGTGGTAATGCACCTCAATGTGCTTTTCGCGAGCATGAAAAACTGGGTTCCTCGCAATTGCCAATGCACTATGACTGTCAGTGTAGATAGTGTTGGCAATGTCGTGTCCAACACCCAAATCAACCATAAGGCATCTGAGCCATACACACTCAACCGTAGCTGTGAAGACTGCCATGTACTCGAGTCTCAGAACTAGAAATGGCCATAGTAGGTTGCTTCTTGATCAACCATGATATACATGAACTACCGAGCATGAAACAAAAACCACTTATGGACACCCACACGTCAAAACAACCAGCCCAATATGAGTCCGAAAAAGCATGTAAGTCTGGCGGTAATGATCCCCGCTTGGGATAAAACAAGCCAAGATGTAAAGTGCCACTAAGGTAGTGAAAAATACTCTTGACAGCTTGCCAATGCTTAGACCCTGGGCTATGCATAAATTTGATGACTTGTGAGACTACAAATTGAATATCCGCCTTGTGTTGCATACATAAATGAGGTAAAGAGTGACATCTGAAGGATCACCACCATCATGAAGACTCAACTTCAAACCTGTTTCCATGGGAGTGGAAATTGGTTTGCAATACTCAAGTCCAAACTTACATAGCAATGTCTCTATGTAACTTTTCTGACACAAAGCAATACCACTATCACACTGCTTAAACTGTATACCCAAGTAATGATGTAACGGCCCCAAATCTTTCATCTTGATAAATGCATTTAAATCAGCCTTAAATTCAACAATATGTCTCTCATTTGGTCCAGTGTCTCTTATTTGGTCCAGTGATCAGCAAATCATCGACATAAAGAACCACAATGAGAAGTAGACCACCCTCACGGTTTACATACAATGTGCTTTCTGTTGGATTGTTACGAAAGCCTTGTTTGACTAAATGAGTGCCATCTTTCAAAGCTTCAACCCATACAAAGCCTTCTTACATCTGCACAATTTTGTCCTTTCTTGACAAAACCAAAGAGGATGCGTTACATAAACTTCCTCAAATATGTCACCATTTAAGAAAGCAATAACAATGTCTGATTGATGTACATCCCAACCAAAATGAGTTGCCAATGCACATAGAAAACGCACAGTAGTCATACGACAAGTGGGAGCAAAAGTCTCTTCATAATCTATGCCTTTTTGCTGTGCATAACCCTTTGCAACAAGTCGAGCCTTATGGCGATCGATCTCACCATCCGGCTTGCGTTTCAACTTGTAAACCCACTTCGTACCAATGGCCTTTTTGCCAGGAGGCAAATCACATAAAGTCCATGTGTCATTTTCTATAAGTGCATCATATTCTGATTGCATGGTAGCCATCCAGTTTTTTGAATTTTGTGCTTCATCAAAAGATAGAGGTTCCTCAACATCATGTAAGCTAGACACAACCAAAGCATAAAATCTGATGCATAAGATGCATGGCGAGAGCCTGAACGAGTACGACTAGGCAAAGGTGCATCCAATTACTGTCACGCAATGTATGCACCATCCATTTTGGCATACCTCTAGCTTGCTCATTTTTAGCCCTTTCCTCATCAAGTATATCATGTACATCTGCATTAGTGATAGGCTGATCTGCAATATTTTTGGAAACCCCCATAGGCTGTACATTTGCCTCATTGGAATTTACATTCAAACTTCCACCATTGAAAAGAGGCAACAAAGTGTCATAAATGTCCTGTGAGCTTACATTAATGTCTCTAGTACATGACAGCAATGGCTGAACAAAATCTTCCACAAATACTGCATCCCACGAAACTAGAATATGCTTTGTTTGCGGATGATACAACCTGTAACCTTTGCTTTCAACACTATAACCAACAAAAATACATTTGACAGCCTTATCATCCAATTTTCTGCGCTGTGTTTGTGGTACCAAAGCATATGCCAAACAACCAAAAACAGGCATGTACTCAATAAAAGGCTTTCTACCATGCTATGCTTCATATGGAGTAATAGACTGCAAATATTGTTTAGGACACCTGTTAAGTACATAAGTGGCACACATGATGGCCTCAAGCCAAAAAGAATGCGGCAAAGCTTGAATTTTGACCATACATCGTGCCATTTTTGTAAGTGACCTGTTTTTCCTCTTAGCAACACCATTTTGCTGAGGTGTATAAGGCATTGTACATTGGTGTTTTATCCCACGACTAGCCAGAAATGCATTAAATTCATGAGACATATACTCCCCCCCTCGATCGGAATGGAGGGTGTCCATAATACATTTCGAGACATTTTCAGCCATAAACAGAAATTGTTTAAAGCACATAAAAACATCGAACTTCTCTTTAAGCGGAAATACCCATGCATGCCTGGAGAAATCAATGAAAGTCACAAAGTAGAGGTAATTGCTCAAGGAAGGAGTTTGCATGGGCCCACAAACATCACTATGCACAAGCTGCAACCTACATGTGTCCCTAACTGAACCATCCTTTGGAAACTTCGAACACTGCATCTTACTCAAAATACAGCCTTCACAAACATGTTTGACAGGCGCTTCAAGAGGCGGCAAAAAAGAAACCATATAAGATTTTTGCAAACGCAACAAACTGGCAAAATTCAGATGACCAAAACGTCATGCCAAAGTTTTGTATATGAAATAGCCCTTAAATCTGCAACTGCATTTGCAAAATTTTATCCACACTTGTCATACAAAATGAGCTTATACAGCCCATGGCACAAAAGGCCAAATGCAACAATTTCATCACCAAAACTGAGATCATGAACTGTACATCTTTCGTCCACAAATTTGACTATAAGTCCAAGTCTAGCAAGTGCAGTATATAGACAAAATGTTCTTCTTGATCCCATGTACATAAAATGCATCAACAAGTGTGAAGCACAATCTTTCCAACCCCCTGAACCGGATAAGAGGCATTGTTGGCGCAATTGGCTGAACTGCCATGATGGACAGACTTAAGAGAGGTGAACAATTCACGATGTGAGGTAATGTGCTTTGTAGCACCACTGTCGAAATACCACACATGTGAATCTGCAACAACTGACATGCATGCATCATGGACAACAGGATTGTAAGTGCACTCTGCACTAAAAGCCCATTCTACATCAACATCAGCATCACAGTCTTCTTTCATAGAAGACTCAACAATGGCTGCATTTGTAGTGGAACCAACATTTGTAGTGGAACCACCCTCTTTCTTCTTAGCCTCTTTGGACTTCAACTTAGGACACTGCTTGATCATAGTAATCATTAGCTTTACAATAACGACAACACATCTTCTTTTTGCCCTTATCACCAAAATTGCCAGACAAATTGCTGCCAGCAGAAGCATTAGGAATATAACTTTTTCCACTCGCAACAGAACCATAAGAAGTGGTTGCATTGCTGTTACCACCCTTTCTTTGAGAAGCAATAAAAGCCTGTTCAATTGCACGCTGTCTAGTCTTTTGTTTTTTAGAAAGTGACTCTTGTAACAGCAATGTGCACGATGCATCACAATTGACAACTTCAGGATTTTCTTGGGTATAAGTCTCCAAGTACTAGCAAAAGTCTGGTAAGAATCTGGTAAGGCATCAAGAACAGTCTGCACAAGGGAGCTGTCTGAAATAACTTCACCTATAGAAATAAGTTGCTCATTGATATCCTTGACACGAGAAAGGAAAGTGTCCATATCACCTTCCTCATGCATAATCTTCAACTCCAGCTCTTTACACATCAATGCAATTTTTGCCTCATTGAGGCTTGCATAAAGACCAGCCATAATATCCCAAGCCTATTTTGTAGATTTCGCTGAACGAATGTGAGGAGTAATGGTGCGCTTCACAGACAACGCAATCAATGCATGAGCTTGCGCATCCTTTACATCCCAACGAGCGTGTTCTACCATAGGCAAAACAACTCTAATAGCAGCAATCTTTACAGGAAGACCTGCCACATCCTCAACATCACCTACATCCTTAGAACCAGGACGTACATCAATGATCTGCACAATATTCCAGACGCCCGTTGACATAAGAACATGTTGCATCATGTAAGCCCACATAGGGGAATTGTCCTCATCGAGTCTGTCCTCAGCAGCAAACATCTTGAACACATCTGTATTGTTATCAGCCATGGAAAATACCTGCAATGATGTGAAAATTGTCCAAATGAGGAGAAACTGAGTGAGACGAGCACATGGTATATAGCACAACCCGTAGTAGACTGTATAGGACTTGTTATGCAGTATTTTTCACTGACAGAAATTCTACACAAAAATGACAAAATTGCCTATGAAGACCTGGCTGTAGTGGAAACGGAGGCCGAAATGAGCCCGAATCAGAAATCTGAGCAGACTAAGCTCTGCTAGCTTTCCCGAAATTTTTGTCGACCTGCAAACACTCACCAAAGCTCACTGAAATCGAAGAAAATGAGCAGGCGTGTGTTGGAGCTGCTGGCGACTAAGCCTGGGAGGATGCAACTTGCTCCGATACCAATTGGTGGAATTAGAGTTGCAGAGAAACGCACATAGCTTGGAGAAGACGAAGGAAGCTCAAGGCACACAATATAGAGTGTATACTTAGTGTGCAATGGAAAGATAGCTAGCCCTAGAGTGATGGGCGTATATACAATGCATGGGGGAAAAACCTCCTAAAGAGGGAAAAAATGCCTTGGAATTGTTTTTGGTCTCTTGGAGTCTGTTCACTCCTTGATTCTCTGACTTTGGTCGTTTTGCTCCTGAAACTATAGGTCATTTTCCCCCAAATTTTGAATAGTATGATGTCCCATATGTCTTGAGAAGTGGCCCTATTAAGTTTGGTCTAGTTTGGAGTAGTTTTGAGACCTTAGCTAAAAATGATGCTTTGTAGTAATCTGAGCCGATTTTTTATATTGAGGGCCTCAACTAAACGTTCTTTTTTATTCCACCTACGTACATTGGTTATCATACCTATATGGAAGCTCTCTGTGAAGTTAGAAAGCAATGGTCAAATTTTAGCTTATTATCTATAGGCCCACCTAGCTATGAGTCAACTGGTCATATGAATCATTGAGAACGTTCTATCAGTGAATACTATGGGGTCCTTCAGGTTTGGAATGATTCGGTCCACAAATCTAGAAGTTATGGTCAGTTTCCTCTCTAAGCTACCACAACCCCAAAACATATACAGACAAACTCGTTAGTAAGTTAGGAACGTACCTCTCATGTCTCATGCGAGACTCTGTAGCGTAGAAGCCGGTAGAGATGAGCTACAACATTTAGACAACTAGCTCTAAAAGCTCTCTCCAATAGGGTCAAAGTAGAAATGAGACTAGTTTTGGCCTACCTGGGCTATACATTCCCGTGCTTACTGACTCATTTCCTCTCAAACTCCCCCGTTATTCCTACTAGACTGTGTGGTACACCTCCCTCACAAAAAAGTTGTCATTTGGATTTCGATTCCTCCTTCTTTGAGAAATTCACCAAATCATGCATTGCTTACCCAATTTAGGCTTTCCGTAACCGCTGTCGAAACCAAACAAGGTTTGGCATGCTCATCCGTCTTCCCTTCTTGACCATCAAGGTCTCTTTTGTTTTTCCGTCTGAGCTTTTTTACTATTTATTTTCTATTTTTGAACCCTTTTTATTAAAATATTAAAAGAAAAATGATAGAGTAACCCAAAACATGGAAAACCAATCCAAAAATTACCTAAGCACACATACACATTAGAGTTGGCCATATTTTTGTGGATTTCTCTACTTTGATCACTTTTTTGGCCAAAAAACATGCAAAAAAATGCAATGTTTTGACGTTTTTGACAGTACTTACACTATTTACACACACACACACACACACACACACCCCCCTAGGGATTATCATATCCAATATTTCACATTCTCTTTACTTATGCGGGCATTTTACTTTTGAGTTAAAAAAACAGACATTAATATACAAGCACTTCAAAACACTACCCTTTTTCTAATCTGTTTTAGATATCCGGGTCCACATTGAGAATGCCTCTCCCCTCTTTGTTTGAGTCCTCTGAGACGACACAGTGTAGCCCGACGGGTTATGCAGTGCATGGGTAGTCAAGTCGTGTCTGTGCATAGCCGAGGTTGGCTCTACCATGCTATTGAGGTCAATGCAATTTAAAACAATATGATTTGCAATAGGTGGGTCTTGAGCGGTGAGTGCAGTGACAAAGCATCATGTTGGTTGACTCTCTTGAATAGTAGATCTTGAAGTAATCAGGATCATTTCTTTATAGTTTCATGTGTATAACCAAGGATTTCATTGATGTGATCACGATCGTGTGATTACGTTAATAACACCAGTAATTACACAAGAAAAAGACGTGATCATGTTAATTGTTAACATGATCTTGATGATGACCTGCAAAAACCAATAGAGCCAGCTAGTCCGTCGGATATAAACACGTTCCCTCAGGGCCTGCTGGGTTTTCTTATTTTCTCAACGGACCTGTCGGATAAAGGCAGTTTCCCAACAAGCCCGTCGAGAAAATAAAAACCCTGGCGAGTGTAATTATGTAAAGTAAAACCCTTGCTACTCGTGGTGCTTTGACTAGGAAAATCCCTGGTAGAGTATCTAAGCGCCCAGTACAATCATCTCTTTGTGAATTGACGTAAGGTTACTGAGTCACAGGTCCTTTTATTGGGTTGAATGTGATTCTTAATTCAATAACCACTTCTAAAAATATTTAAATCCTTCATCGAACATAAAGGTACAAAACCAAAATAGTTGAGAATTTAAAGAGTCATGCTCATTACGACGAAGCCATTGGTCCATAAAAGGGTTGAAGTTGATTTTAGAAGATGAGCATAAGTAAATGACGAGTCGATAGTGAAGGGTTGGATGCCCTGTACTAGTGTATTGGGCATATAAAGATCCTTGAAGTCTTGCATTTTTCACCATTATAGGTTTGAGTTGATATACATTGTCATTGCATAATATAAGATCTATAATCCTTAATTGGGTGAAAATAGCTTTTATATATTGAATTGGATGCATAAGGGGGCTACAATCCTTGACCGGGTACAAGTAGTCCTCAATTGTGTGATTGTATTGAAGATTTCTTTGTGTTTTTTTATGCATTGGTTTATAGGAAGTGCATTATGTATTATGAAAGATCGTTAGTGCTTGACATGACGAGTCATAGATATTATTACTTTCGTGTATGTTTTGCAAATAATTATCATTGTTTCAATGTAGAAGCTGATTATTCTTTGTAGCATTTGAAAATAGATGTGTGTTATTGTTTGCAAATCAAAGAGGATGTATAAATAATCATCATATTGATAATTACATTGACAAAGTCATAGCATTGTTGTATTCATAATGTCGTGTAGAGAGTGCATTGCAATGTGTATGTTTAATCACAACATATGTGATTGAATGTGGATTGATTAGAGTGCATTGCAAATCTCATACTTGCAGATTTGATTACTTTCTTAGTGAATGTTTTTCTAATATTTATGAAAAGAAGAAAAAAGTTTTTAAAACCGAATATTTAGTTCTTACGCCTTCAATATTAAATTGAAAGAAATGGAGCAAAATTTTGGCATAAGTGGTATGAAGAAGGCAAAGAATAAAAAAGTCCCCCAATGACAAAGAGTGGGATTATGCTCACAATATATGCGGTCGATATATGGAGTGGCAATGTAAATTTTCTTCATTACAAAATCAGGTGGTGCACCACGTATTAGGGACCATTTTTTGGGTAGCATTAAAAAGAATTATAAGAAATGTGAACATCCTCAGGCACTTGCAATTGCAAAGCGTTTGAGAGAAGAGCTCGCCAAAAAAGGTGTCAAGAGACAACGGATACATAGCTCTATTAAGGATGCAAGTCAAGAGCAGATAGAGCCAAATATTAACTCTGTTGATCCTGTGGTGACACCAACTAACCTTGCAGAACAGCCTGCGCAGGGAGAGGAAATGTCAAGTAGTGTTCCTTTTAAGTGTCACATGTAATTTTCTCTTTCACTTTTTCTTTTTGTTGAAGCTGCCATTTTTCAAAGGCTGTGCAATTGAAAGCGTCAATCATAGCACACTTACTGCGGAGAAGTGATTCCAATGTATAAAAATGCGAGCAAAGTCGAGTTTCAGCAGGAAGTTTCAACATCACTGACATGTGTGTTCTGTACAAATCGAGCACTCTTTGTCGTAAATTTTACAACTTGTCACGATGTGTCAATTATTTTGGCAAACCATGTGGTTTCTTCACTAGTGTACCAATCCTTTAGCACCAAGTTTAAACTGTGCGTATTACAACCATTAGCAAAAATGTGTAGAAAGCAATTTTTATAATTCTTTGCATTTTCCATGACTACTTGAACGACATGTTCAGCTCCAATTTCTTTAATTACATTTATCAAGATCGTAGGAATGTATTTGTCAATTTTAATTACATCAAAATTGTCAATCACCTTTATGAACGTTTCTCCCCTTGGACAAACCGGCATTACATTGATCAATGATCTTCTTTGAATATTAGACCAACCATCACTCAAAACTGTGCATTCTAAAAGCGAAATATTCCCAAGTATTATTTTGGAAACACACTCTTTGACTTCGATGTAACATTTGTACAAGACAACATTTCGTATCGTGTGATATGAAGGGGCTAAAAATCCTGGGCCAAACTCACTTATTTTCTTCCAGGTGGACTTCCAATGATTGTTGTCTACCATGACCATAGCACTTCTAGTGAAGAAAATTGCTTTGGCAAGTACGGTTTGTGCTTCTTCTAGAGACTGCATTTGAAAGCTTTGATGCAATGATTTTTGACGCATTTGTCCAAGTCCACCTTCATATACAGTGGTAGTGATGTGTGTGAACACACTAGGACCGCCGGGGCATTTTTTCCCTCTTTAGGAGGTTTTTTCCCTCGTGCATTGTATGCACGTCCATCACTCTAGGGATATCTATCTTTCCATTGCACACTAAGTAACACACTCTCTATTGTGTGCTTTGAGCTTCCTTCATCTTCTCCAAGATGTGGGTGTTTCTCTGCAACCCTAATTCCAACAATTGGTCTCAGAGCAGGTTACGTCCTCCTGGGCTTAGTTGTCAGCTGCTCTAGCACACACCTGCTCACTTTCTTCAATTACAGTGAGATTTGGAGAGCGTTCGCAGGTCGACAAATATTTTGGGTTTGCTCAGATTTTTGATTTGGGCTCATTTCGGCCTCCGTTTCCACTACATGAAAGCCTATACAGGCAATTTTGTCATTTTGTGTAGAATTTTTGTCAGCACCATTTTCTGCATAACAGGTGCCTTACAGTCTTCTACGGTTTGTGCTATATAGCACATGTTGTTCCCGCTCCATTTCTCCTATTTTCGGGCAGTTTTCACATCAGGTGCAACATTTACCATGGCTGACAACAACACAAATGTCTTCAAGATGTTTGCTGCTGAGGACAAGTTGGATGGGGACAATTACCCTATGTGGGCTTATATGATGCAACACGTTCTTGTGTCAAAGGGCATCTGGAATATTGTGCAGGGCATTGATGTACGTCCTCGTTCTGAGGATGCAGGCGATGTTGAGGATGTTGCAGGTCTTGCTACAAGGATTGCTGCTATTAGAGTTGTTTTACCTATGGTAGAACAAGATCGTTGGGATGTAAAGGATGCGCAAGGTCATGCATTGATTGCGTTGTCTGTGAAGCGCACCATTGTTCCTCACATCCGTTCAACAAAATCTGCAAAACATGCATTCTAGCAGGTCTTTATGCAAGCCGCAATGAGGCTAAAATTGCTTTGCTGCGTAAAGAGCTGGAGTCGAAGATTATGCATGAGGAAGATGATATGGACACTTTTCTTGATGGTGTCAAGGACATCAATGAGCAACTTATTTCTACAGGTGAAGTCATTTCACACAGTTCCCTTGTACAGACTGTTCTTGATGCCTTACCAGATTCTTACCAGACTTTTGCTAGTATTTGGAGACTTATGACCCAAGGAAATCCATAAGTTTTCAAGTTTGATGCATTATGCACATTACTATTGCAAGAGTCACTTTCCAAAAAAAACAGGACTAGACAACGTGCAATTGAACATGCTTTTATTGCTTCTCAAAGAAAGGGTGGTAACAACAACACAGCCACTTCTTATGGTTCTGCTGCGAGTGGTAAAACTTCTGTTCCTAATGCTTCTGCTGACAGCAATTCGTCTGAAAATTTTGGTGATAAGGGAAAAAAGAAAATGCATTGCCATTATTGTAAAGCTAATGATCACTTGATCAAGTCGTGTCCTAAGTTGAAGGCCAAAGAGGCTAAGAAGAAAGAGGGCGGTTCCACTGCAAATGCATTAGGAAAGAAATGGACTCATTTTCGGGCCTTTTAGCTCTAGTGAGAGAATGCTCCTTAGCCAATAGGAAGAAGGCTAACGTTATGTTGAAAAAACCTTTTTTCTCATTTTGAAAATGTCCATGAAAACCATTTTGGTGAAATTGTCACTATTATCAGAAAAGTAAGGCGCTTGATAATAACATCTTGCACAAGCGCCGAACGCCTTTTTATGACCCGTTGTTGCTATCCTATAAAGTGAAGTACTTGTACTTGTGCATATCACACAAGTATCAATCACCTTTTTATGAAGTACTCGCAATTTAAATTCGAACAGATCGTACTTGATAGTGATTGATACATACTATTTAAAACTATAAAGGAGTCAGAACCAAGCGAATAGAGGCCTTCAGGGATCTTTGGGACCTCTATTTGCTTGGTTCTGACCTCATGAGGCCTTAGGATTAAGATATAGCATTTTTAAGCCCACAGATGCATCCAGAATGTCCAAAAACCTTAGGATAGCTCTTTAAAACGCTGAAATCTGATGTCTCTAGCTCAAGATATAACATTTTTAAGCCTATGGCCTCATGAGCTCAGTACCAAGCTCCTCAAGGGCCTCTATTCGCTTGGTACTGACCTCATGAGGCCCTAGGCTTAAAAATGCTATATCTTGAGCTAGAGATGTCAGATTTCAGCGTTTTAAAGAGCTATCTTACGTTTTTTGGACATTTTGGATGCATCCGTGGTATTATTTTTGTATTTTGAAAACAACTCTTATGTGTTTTCTCTCATTGTACATCACATCACTCATTAAGATTCACAGACATGGATTTTTTTGTACACTTAAGGTGGGCTCGTAAAAAGCATTTTGTACGAGCATGCAATTAAGTGATTGAGCAAACTTTTACGTATGTACTATGAGAAATAGAATTCCAAAAAAAAACTTTTGCATTTTTCATAATTACCTCTCTCTATGCTGAGTTGGCGTTTCTTACAGGGCCCAAAATTGAGTCCAAGTTTCTCCTAATGCTGGTTCCACTACAAATGCAGCCATTGTTGAGTCTTTTGTGAAAGGAGACTGTGTTGCTGATGTTGATGCAGAATGGGATTTTAGCGCAGAGTGCACTTACAATCTTGTTGTCCACGATGCATGCATGTCAACTGCTACAGATTCACATGTGTGGTATTTTGACATTGGTGCTACAAAGCACATTACCTCACATCGTGAATTGTTCACCTCTCTCGAGTCTGTCCCTCATGGGAATTCAGTCACTTGTGCACCAACAATGCCTCTTATCTGGTTCAGGGAGTTGGAAAGATTGTGCTTATTGCTACAAATGGCAGTTCCTTCATACATGTTGATGCACTTTATGTACCTGGGATCAAGAAGAATCTCTTATCTGTATCCGCACTTGATAGACTTGGACTTGTAGTCAAATTTGTGGATGTCAGATGTATAGTTCATAATCTCAGTTTTGGTGATGAAATTGTTGCATCTGTCTTTTTGTGCCATGGGTTGTACAAGCTCACTTTTGTATGACAAGTGTGGACAAAATTTTGCAAATGCTGTTGCAGATTCAAGGGATATTTGAGATGCAAAACTTTGGCATGCACGTTTTGGTCATCTGAATTTTGCTAGTTTACTGCGTTTGCAGAAATCTGATATGGTTGCTTCTTTCCCGCCTCTTGAAGCACCTGTCAAACATGTTTGTGAAGGCTGTATTTTGGGTAAAATGCAACGTTCTTAGTTTCTAAAGGATGGTTCAGTTCGGGCCACATGCAGGTTGCAGCTTGTGCATAGTGATGTTTGTGGGCCCATGCAAACTCCGTCCTTGGGCAATTACCTTTACTTCGTAACTTTCATTGATGATTACTCCAAGCATGCATGGGTATTTCCGCTAAAGCAAAGTCCAAAGTTTTATGTGCTTCAAACAATTTTTGGCTATGGCTGAAAATGTCTCGAAATGTACTATGGGCACCCTCCGTTCCGATCGAGGGAGGGAGTATATGTCTCATGAATTCAATGCATTTCTGGCTAGTCGTGGAATAAAACACCAATGTAAAGTGCCTTATACACCTCAGCAAAATGGTGTTGCTAAGAGGAAAAACAGGTCACTTACGGTCACTTACGAAAATGGCACGATGTATGGTCAAAAGTCAAGCTTTGCCGCATTCTTTTTGGCTTGAGGCCATCGTGTGTGCCACTTATGTACTAAAAAGGTGTCCTACAAAAGCTTTGCAGTCTATTACTCCATATGAAGCACGACATGATAGAAAGCCTTCTATTGAGCACATGCATGTATTTGGCTGTTTGGCATATGCTTTGGTGCCACAAACACAGCGCATATAATTGGATGATAAGGCTGCCAAATGTATTTTTGTTGGTTATAGTGCTGAAATCAAAGGTTACATGTTGTATCATCCGCAAACAAAACGTAATTTGGTTTCACGGGATGTAGTGTTTGTGGAAGATTCTGTCCAGCCCTTGCTGTCATGTACTAGAGACAGTAATGTAAGCTCACAAGACATTTATGACACTTTGTTGCCTCTTTTCAGTGGTGGAAATTCGAATGTAAGTTCCAATGAGGCAAATGTACAGCCTATGGGGGTTTCTAAAAATGTTACATATCAGCCTATTACTGATGCAGATGTACATGATGTACTTGATGAGGAAAGGGATGAAAATGAGCAGGCTAAAGGTATGCTAAAATGGTTGGTGCACACTTTGCGTGATAGTAAATTGGATGCACCTTTGTCTAGTCGTACTCGTTCAGGGTCTCGCCATGCATCTTATGCATTAGATTGTTATGCTTCGGCTGTGTCTAGCTTACATGATGTTGAGGAACCTCTGTCTTTTAATGAAGCACAGAATTGAGAAAATTGGATGGCTACCATGCAATGAGAATATGATGCATTTATAAAAAATGACACATGGACTTTATGTGATTCTCCTCCTGGCAAAAAGGCCATTGGTACGAAGTGGGTTTACAAGTTGAAACACAAGCCAGATGGTGAGATTGATCGCCATAAGGATTGACTTGTTGCAAAGGGTTGTGCACAACAAAAAGGCATAGATTATGAAGAGACGTTTGCTCCCACTTGTCGTATGACTAGTGTGCGTTTTCTATGTGCATTGGCAGCTCATTTTGGTTGGGATGTACATCAATCAGACATTGTTACTGATTTCTTGGATGGTGACATATTTGAGGAAGTTTATGTAATGCAGCCTCGCGGTTTTGTCATAAAAGGACAAGAGGACAAAGCATGCAGATGTAAGAAGGCTTTGTATGGGTTGAAGCAATCTCATCGTGCTTGGTATGAGAAAGCTGACACTCATTGGGTCAAACGAGGCTTTCATAACAGTCCAAGAGAAAGCACATTGTATGTAAAGCGTGAGGGTGATGAACTTCTCATTATGGTTCTTTACGTCGATGATTTGTTGATCACTGGACCAAATGAGAGACATATTGCTGAATTTAAGGCTAATTGGAATGCTACTTTCAAGATGAAATATTTGGGGTTGTTGCATCATTATTTGGGTATACAGTTTAAGGAGTGTGATGGTGGTATTGCCTTGTGTCAGAAAAGTTACATAGAGACATTGCTATGTAAGTTTGAACTTGAGGATTGCAAACCTATTGCCACTCCCATGGAAACAGGTTTGAAGTGCAGTCTACATGATGCTGAGGATTTTGCTGATGTCACTCTTTATCAAACTGCTGTTGGCTACCTCATTTATGTATGCAACACAAGGCCGGATGTTCAGTTTGCAGTCTCACAAGTCAACAGATTTATGCATATCCCAGGGTCTAAGCATTGGTAGGCTGTCAAGAGCATTGGCAGGCTGTCAAGAGAAAATGACACATGGACTTTATGTGATTTGCCTCCTGGCAAAAAGGCCATTGGTACGAAGTGGGTTTACAAGTTGAAACGCAAGCTGGATGGTGAGATCGATCGCCATAAGGCTCGACTTGTTGCTAAGGGTTATGCACAACAAAAAGGCATAGATTATGAAGAGACTTTTGCTCCCACTTGTCGTATGACTACTGTACGTTTTCTATGTGCATTGGCAACTCATTTTGGTTGGGATGTACATCAATCAGACATTGTTACTGCTTTCTTGAATGGTGACATATTTGAGGAAGTTTATGTAACGCAGCCTCGCGGTTTTGTCATAAAAGGACAAGAGGACAAAGTGTGAAAATGTGACAAGGCTTTGTATGGGTTGAAGCAATCTCCTCGTGCTTGGTATGAGAAAGCTTACACTCATTTGGTCAAACAAGGCTTTCGTAACAGTCCAACAGAAAGCACATTGTATGTAAAGAGTGAGGGTGATGTACTTCTCATTGTGGTTCTTTATGTTGATGATTTGCTGATCACTGGACCAAATGAGAGACATATTGTTGAATTTAAGGCTGATTTGAATGCTACTTTCAAGATGAAAGATTTGGGG
Source organism: Adiantum capillus-veneris (assembly GCF_014529385.1). Taxonomy (NCBI): domain Eukaryota; kingdom Viridiplantae; phylum Streptophyta; class Polypodiopsida; order Polypodiales; family Pteridaceae; genus Adiantum; species Adiantum capillus-veneris. The sequence continues at coordinate 16,215,544 of NC_140954.1, forward strand.
CTGTTGCATCATTACTTGGGTATACAGTTTAAGCAGTGTGATGGTGGTATTGCCTTGTGTCAGAAAAGTTACATAGAGACATTACTATGTAAGTTTGGACTTGAGGATTGCAAAGCTATTGCCACTCCCATGGAAACAAGTTTGAAGTTGAGTCTACATGATGCTGGCGATCCTGCTGATGTCACTCTTTACCAAACTGCTGTTGGCTGCCTCATTTATGTATGCAACACGAGGCCAGATATTCAATTTGCAGTCTCACAGGTCAACAGATTTATGCATAGCCCAGGGTCTAAGCATTGGCAGGCTGTCAAGAGGATTTTTTGCTACCTTAGTGGCACTTTACATCTTGGCTTGTTCTATCCAAGGGGGGATCATTGCCGCCAGATTTACATGCTTTTTCGGACTCAGATTGGGCCGGTTGTTTTGACACGCGAGTGTCCACAAGTGGTTTTTTTTCATGCTTGGCAGTTCATGTATATCATGGTTGAGGAAGAAGAAACCTACTGTGGCCACTTCAAGTTGTGATGCTGAGTATAGGGCAGTCTTCAGAGCTACGGTTGAGTGTGTATGGCTCAGACGTTTTGGGTGTTGGACAGGACACTGCCAACACTATCTACACTAACAGTGAAAGTGGATTGGCAGTTGTGAGGAACCCAGTTTTTCATGCTCACACAAAGCACATTGAGGTGAATTACCACTATGTCAGGGAGAGGCTCTCAGCAAAAGAGGTCAACTTGGCTTATGTGCCAACACAGGACAACCTTGCAGATCTTTTCGCAAAGGCATTGTCTCGTGAGAAGCTCTAAGCTTTCCGCAAAGCTTTGGGCTTGCTCGCCTTTGTGGACTGATCATGTCCTTAGGGCATGGCACTTCCCTTTACTTATGTGCCAGCTCTCTTTCACCGCATCACTCCAGGGGGGATTTGTTACCATATACATGTGGTAGTGATGTGTGTGAACACACTAGGACCGTCGGGGCATTTTCCCCTCTTTAGGAGGTTTTTTCCCCCATTCATTGTATATACACCCATCACTCTAGGGCTATCTATCTTTCCATTACACACTAAGTAACACACTCTCTATGTGTGCTTTGAGCTTCCTTCATCTTCTCCAAGCTGTGTGTTTCTCTGCAACCCTAATTCCAACACTCATCCCGTGTGAAAGTGACATAACTCTCCCTGATATCATGGGTGGCTATAGTTGTCTCCTTCGACGAAAAGTCTACTGGTCGCTGGTGCACAAAATGTACATACAACATTTTCACAAAATATAACACACAATCTGCATTGTGCAATGGATGGCCATAAACTTCCAAGTAGACCCTCGTAGCGTTATCTTTGATCGCTTTGTGAAGGCACTTCGATACCTTCTACCATCCTTTCTTTATCTCCGCGTCTTCACACGGCCGTATTGTTTTAATCATGTCCTTGATCACTTCTTTATTGATATCTTTCCTCTGCATGTGGTTTGAATTTATCCATTTTGATATTCATCTAGTAGTACGCATCGCTTGTTGTTTCGACATATCATACGTTAAATTCATGCGCTGAAACGTACTATTCTTGTTGTTGATCATCTGGCACCGTTTGGGTACCACAAACTTGTTCTTCATCGGCCATAGTATCTTAGAACTGCAATGGACAAATAGACAAATATTCAATATCTTTGACAAAAAATTATTCTCATGATTTAACAGTCTCAAAGGTACCACAACATGCAGCAGTCTCATCCAGTCCACAACATGTCGTATCTTAGTTCAATCGAATCACAACTGATTGAATTCATTGAATCGCAAGACAATTGATCCAATTGGATCACAGGACAATGGATCAAATTGAACTACAAAACAATAAACTAGAGACATATAGATTCAAATATATTTCAAATGACTTAATGAGGTGAACAACCCTAAACCCAGATAGTAGACTTCAATGCAAATAAAATACCCACACAACAAGACAAATGCATAGTACAAAAATATTCAGGCTGGGTAAAAAGACGGCCCAAGTTCAATAAGCGATCATTGGACATGATTAGGGTCTGTCTTTCAATGCTCTTTGAAAAAGATCAAAACATCGAGTGCGTTTCTTCTAGCTTCTCACTCTCTTAACTTCATCTAGTAGTCTACTTTTATTTGAATAGCCCTCATGGTATCTTGATCGGGGTGGTAAAATACATCTTTTGGGAAATAAACTTTCCTAGTTGCACTCTGAAAGTCTATCAACATTTTGAATATAAATCCTAATGCATAAATGTCGCTCAAATTTGTGTATGCATATGCACTCCGTGGATCATATATTTTTGGAGCAATCCACTGTCGCTTTGCAATCTTTCCTTCCCTTGCTGATTGTGCCTCCAAAAATGCAAAGTTTGATTGAGTGCTTGAATGCAAATAATTATTTGATACGCGCTTGGCTGACGTTCTAAGCGTCATGCCCCAATCAATGATGCCGACGCGGGGTTTATTTGCGTGAGTAAAGTCCAACATTATGTTAAAAGGGTGCAAGTCGCTGTGCCCTATATCAGTTGAGTGAGCAGTCGCAACACCATCAATTAAAGCGTGTAAGATTGCTGGCATTTTCTCAATCACTGCTTCAATCCGTGCACTACTTTGTTGGTGACAGCGACCTCAAGCCATGTTGAAGCCTCTGCATGTAGCATCTGAACGCTTTGTGGACGAATGGAAAGTGAGACATCATGTCTCCCAAGGTGCCCCCATTGTAGTATAAAAAGATTGTGATCCAGGGAGCCTCGGTGGTAAAGCTAATGCACCTTACAATGGAGGGGTGAAGATTTTGCAATCCTTGCTCTGTGTGAAAGCTATCAAATTTTGCCTCAATCCCCTCCTTGTAGCATTTTCATACGTGTATAATGTGCTCTGGAAAGAAAGAGATGCCTTTAATGGTGTATAATGCGCACATACCAAAAGAGCATGCTCAAACCCTTGTACCTTTCATTAGGGCCTCGTGGGGAACTCGTGGGGAATGCGGATCAAATGAGTGCACAATGCAGTGTGCATGATTGTGCGGGCGTTGCTGGCATCGGATCAGCCACCCACAACTGCTTGCACATCTTGGGCCGTCTTCAATCTCTTCGGTAAGGAAGCTTGGTCCTGAGCTTTCACCCGCTTCATTTTGACCTTCTGCTTCTCCCATAATTTATCCTAGAGCTCTATTTTTTCCATATCGCAGGTATCTTCTTTTAAGTCTCTACAACAGACTTTCATATTGCCCAACACTGTCCTGACCTTATGGTGGGGGTCAAATTCTCGGATTACTGTTGGAATCAGCAACTCATATTGGCCTTCACCTTGCAGCTTGCGCTCTGTGTTCTCCCATATAGCACTAGTGAGGTATTTAATGAAGACGTCACTTTCACTAATCTGTTGTATGTGACCATTTGCACATGATGATATTGCCAAAATACATTCTCCCATATAACGCTAGTGAGGCCTTTAATGAAGATGTCACTTTCACTAATCTGTTGTATGCGACCATTTGCACATGATGATATTGCCAAGATACATTATTTTTGAATGGCACCATAATAATTTCGTTTGGTCATTTTTGAACTGGGCAATGGAAAACAACATATCAAATACAATTTCATGAGCGCAGTGACACTCACATACAACACTAGTTTAGACAAACCATAACCGTGACTTGAAGACTTCAAAAAGTATGCATGATTATATTGATACACATTGAATACCATTTTCACTTTAAAATGCTATATTTACTCGTGTAAAATGCAAAGAAAAAGTAACTTTTAAGAAAACCATCCAAAGTAATACATGTTAAAAATCTGAAACATTTCAGCATATTGTCTAGCACAAGACATGAGTTTATATTTTGCACGTTGCACTCTCACACTAGTTTAAACAAACCATACCTGACTTAAAGACTTCAAAAAATTGTGCAAGATTATATTTATTCAGGTTGATAATCATTTTGACTTCAAAATGCTATGTTTAATTGTGTAAAATGCAATAAAAATAAGTAAATCCTAAGAAAATCATCCATACCTAATAGAACAAGTTAAAACCCAAAACACTTCAAAATATTCCGATAGAACAAATGATGTGAGTTTATATTTTGCACGTTATCACTTCAAAAAAAAATCCAATAGAAGATATATGCATCGTGATGTATATATGTCCAATTTCATTTTAGCTCCTTTTAAAATATTGAAAGTATACACATACACTTATAAATTGCAAAGAACGTCTTGCTCTTCAAAAAGATTAAAATGAATGTCTTACATGCAAAATGTGTGCATAAACCTTTTTAAATTGAAAGTATATTAGCTATTTGTAGACATAGAGAAATAATATAGTGTGAATACTACTTATATAATGTCGCATTTAAAATAGCAAGGATGACTGATGAATAAATCATTATTTTGTGTATGATTAGATAGTATATATTTTCACAAGAACACTTAAAAACAACTATATCGGACAATTTAAACGCTTGTATATGAATTACTCTTCAGGACTACATTATCGACCAAGAATTTCATATATTTAATACTTAAAAAAAATAAATGTATATGCACATACAAATTAGATGAAGTTCATACGATCGGATTAACGATCTGAACCCCATATTTATGCAAAAAAAAAAAGCTTATAACAAACAACACTCAATTAGCTGCTGTCGTGTTGTGACATGTACATAGTGGGAACGCATGCTACAAGATCTATCTTGTAATTTTTTAGATATATAATTATATTTCCTATAATGTACATATGCATAGTATAATAATAAGCCTTCTATCTCATCCTATTATTTTTCTCAAGGGTAACCTATTCTTACTTTACCATTAAAAAAATAATATGGGAAAAGCGTCAATAGCTCCGCCTCTTTAACTTGGGGCAAAAAGCATTGATTCTTTATTTCTATTATCTCATTATCATCTCACACCATAGCTAGATCCTATATCTAGGGTAAACTCCAATATATATATATTCTATGTATTTTTTATATTTTTCTTAGATTTCTTTTTAAATAGCTACTAGGAGGGAATCAAATCCTAGTGGGACACTAGGTGGCATGATTTCAAAGATACACTTATTTTAATGCATTATTGCAAGCATGATTAAATTTTTTTTTCAAGGAGCAATGTCATGCTTTCATATGGCATGAGGTGTCCTTTGGAATCAAATGAAAGTCTAGGCTAAGGGGACCAGAGGAAGACTTTTGCTGCCAAAAACGGACCCTATTTTGATGATTTTTTTACACAAGGTTTCAATCCGAATTGGAAAATGCATATAAAATTAAAGTCGTAGGTAATGAGATGAAGTTTCTGCCCATATTTTTACTTTTTTATTTGGAGCCACGGTTAAGGAGATATGATCAAAATACTGGACCGCAGTCTGCCCACATCATGCAGAGACAGCTCATTTCCAACTTTTCCAGTTTCTGTTCACACTGGCTCCGCTCTTCTTGTGTAAACCCTTGTGGGTTCCCTTCACCTATAAAAGGGGACCTCTTCTTCCTTGAAAATAACTCAAGCATTCAAGCCATTGATGAGAGGAATTCATGAGGGAGTGAGTTGTAATGCCAAATTGTACTTACCCATTAACATAAGCCTAAACCTACACTTTCTTCTAGAGGAAGACTAGTCATTCTTGCATGCTATCCTTGGAAGATCAACTCTAATCAAAGAAGTTCTTGGACTTGGCGTATCAATCAAAGTTGAATTCTCCCCTCTTCTTCTCTCTCCATCAATAATGGTGCCGAAGGGTTTGTCAAGTAAGATGTGTTCTACATTGATGTTTTCTTGATTCCTTGTTTTTTTCTTTTTCATCTCTAATCCAACATATATATATATATATATATCTAATCTCATATACTTAACCAAACCTATCTCTCTCACTCTTAGTAATTCATCCTCTCTACCAATTCTAGGTTCTCCTTGCTACAGGTACATCTCTCCCCGCAGTATCCTTATTGCCTACGGGCAAGAATAGGGCTTGGGAGGGAAACTCTCTTATTTTCTCTCATATCAACATTTTTCACATACTAGAGAAAAATACACTTTCAACAACGTATAGTGTTTCTCTTTGGCCCAGAAAGGCTCAATGAAATACTTCTATCACCGGATCCCATCATACTACCTCTCATAGACTATAACTTTTCTTTTGACGTAAGCGTAGTTATCTTGCTATGAACCAAGAGGATTTGTACACACAATTAATCCCAATCACTAGACAAAATATATATATTATGGTAAGCACAAAACCACAATTCCAAAGAACAATTCGTAGCCTATTTGGTCAGCCAAGATTGAATGCCATTAACTCATCTATTAACCCTTTCATACTACGCATGATACGATATGACTATAGCCTTGATGTTTTCATCTTTGTGTTATTTTGACATTTTCTTTTGTGTTCTTTCTTTGTGTGTGTGAGTGCAAGAGAGAAAGAGTGGGGATTCTTTGATTGCACTTCTTTCCAAACCCTAGTCTTCATGGCATCTATGGTTTAACCCTTTCATATAGTTTTTTGGAGTTCTCTCACAAACTCTCACAGCCATAAGCCCGGTGCTTTCCTGGCAAGACCGCAAATTTCTCGACACCTCATTACCACCGAGTGCCCTCAAAATCTAAAGAGCAATAATGGCTTGCATGCAAGCATCATAAATCGCGTTGTCGATTGATGCCATAAGGATACTAGAATTGCCGCGTTACTGACGTAGTACCCAGACAGTGCGCCAATACTTACCACAACGACAACACATTTCCCACATCACCGAGGTGATTCCCTCGTGGTAAGCACTGTTTTGTAGAATAGCTTACGCACACACTCACATTCTGTGGTAAGGTACCTTATAATTTCTATGCAATACGATAAAAGGCATGCTACCACCACACAATGCGCACACGTGCATGCACGCATGCACACACACACACATAGATACACACACACCCACCCACCCGATGAGCTTGACTGATGAGACGTTGCATATCTAGCACTAGAATGGTAACCTAACAGGACATAAAAGTGTCCTTTCAAGGTTTTGGAAAAAAATTCCAAAACCATAGTAGATCCACTCATTTTGAAAAATCCTTTTATGAGCTTATAGTTCAAGAGCTACTACATATGGAAAAAATGAGAAACTTGTAAGTTTTCTCATCCCTTGGTCACTACAAGCCTCCAAAGTTGATGGACCAGTGCATTTTGCCCAAAACAACAATTTCTTACGGTTGATTGCAATAAATAAGAGTGGGGATTTTTGTAGGACATGAGATAAAATGCCCCGTTAACTTCAATGGGTTGGTGATCAAAACATATGGTTGCTTTTACCTCACTAAATTTTTTTGGGCAAAAAAAATAGGTACAAAAAAGTTGCATTTTTGCCATTCTGCGGACCTATCATCAAAGTTTCTATAGTCACGCTCAATACAGATACTATGTACATGTTTTCTTAGTTCCCTTTGGGCCTTTGGATTCAAAAGGAGCCATGGATCATGTCAAAAGGATAATGGATCTCTTACTAAGTGGAACCTTGGGGGCAATGATAAAGTGCTAAATACAACAAACATGAAAAAACTGGGTTTAGCATTATGACCTCTAGAAACCCATAGAACCTACTCAATATCGAGCCAAGTTTGTAGTCTATGATTAGATATAGTTACTACCTACAAAATATACACAATTGGCTTAAGAAACTAGCAATATTGAGAAAGTTATACTTGCTACTCTAAAATGTATTGTATTCTTCAGCAATCAAAACACTCAACCATCATCATATACTATGCTATATAGCATATTAGGTTCCCCAAAACTTAAGGAAGATTAGCTTTATGTTATACATTACACTTACACAATAAAAAATGAATTTTGGATATCAAGAAAGCCACAAAAAAAAAAGTGCTAATTTTGGCCAAAAAAAGGATTATGCAATTCTTGTAAGTTGGTCATAACTTTCAATTTTAACACTTAGCTCTCCCTACAAGCATCAAAACATGTTGAGAACTATGAAGGCCTAACCTCTAGCCATCTAAACCTCCCAAGCATGAAGTTTAGAGTGGTATAGTTGCCGAAAATTGAAAAAAAGGCAAAAACATGACCCGTTTTTTCACACAGTTTAGGTTCAAAAATGTTGTGCAAGAGTAAGGTTAATGTTGAGATCGATACTCCAAAAAAAATGTTTGTTTTTTCCAGCTCATAAGGCAACTTTGTGGATATATAGCACCTAGAAATTCATTTTCATACTCTTCAAATAATTCAAGAAAAATGGTCACTTAACAGGACACAAAAGTGTCCAAGGACATAAAAGTGTCATGTTACCATTCTAGTGCTAGAGGCCGATCCAATTGGTAACCTTATTTGAAGGTGAATGCTCAGGAGAGACAATTTACACTGTGTGCTTGCAACAGTCCAATGACTGGCCACTACCTTTCTTTTCTTGATTCTTGCTTGCTTGGCATGGAGGGACTCCTCACCTAGAGCCCTCGCCAAAGAAAATGAGAGCCGACATTGCCTGCCGAATTGGTCACTCCTTGTGGACACCATCTTGCTTGCATTCCATGTATTCCCCAGCCACATGGCTAAGCCTCTACCATCGGGCGTCCCTCTTTTCATGGAGTTGTCACTTTGCAACCCCGATCATGGTCCTAGTGATGCAGTGCATTTGCATCGCTAGCTCACACCTTTAGTGTTTTTTCTTGGTAATAGATCTTACGTACATTGTCAATGAGTCCCCGCAATTGGCTGATGGGATCAGACATTTATCGTCACCCAGGAGCCCTGAGATGAACCAAGGCATAACAATCTAGATGGCATTGAGCTTTTGCTTGTAAGTTTGATGTGAAGATATGACGTTCGTACGGCCGAGTTAATGACATGAATGCCACATTTATGCAAAAAAAATGCTTCTAACAAACGACACCCAATTAGCCGCGTTACTGATTGAGTGTCCCCAAAATCTAAAGAGCAATAATGGCTTGCATACGAGCATCATATAGTCGCGTTACTGATTGATGCTCATATGTTTTTCAATAAAGGGGAAGGAAAGTTGACTCATCAAAAGGATACTAGAATTGACGCGTTATCGACGTAGCATTAGGAGAAAGTTGGACTCACTTTTGGGCCTTTCAGTTCTAGAGAGAGAGTGGCGCTCGACCGATGAGGAAGAGGCTAACATTACGTTGAAAATGGACATTTTGGAGCCAAGCTCTTTTTAAAAAAAGGGAGAAAATATTAATTTTGTTCATCAAATTGCAAAATTTCACGCTTTCAAGGCATAAATGCCATAAGTCGTACTAACTCTGTACCGAGGAGTTTCAGAACTTTCATTGAAGATTCTATCTACTATCTTTGTTCCCGCCCAAATATGATTTTGAGTAGCTCTACTTCTCTCTCAAAACTTCTTCCCTTTTTCATATTTGTTCTAATCTTTCTGTGTATTCTAGTGCACACCATGACTACTTCTCGAAGGCCTAGCACTACCATTGACTCTGTTAGCATTTTTAACGGATACTACAGATGATCAAGCATGGATACCATCTCGAATAACTATCAAAAGTTGGGTTCTACTGCAAACTAGGAGGAGGAAGAGGAGGCAACGCAATGATTTCGTGGAGGCTTTCAAGGGACAAGTTAAAGAGTTTAAAGTGTGTGCACAAAGCAAGCGGGTGAAAGAGGTCCTCAAGTATTCAATTGCCACAAAATTAGTTCGGCTCGCACTATTTATGCCTCTTGAAGTGTTTGTAGATTTTTTCTTCGATGAGCAAATAAGAACTACCGCAACAATGTTCATTTGCAAGTCTGAGAGCTATTTGGACTTTTTAGATGATAATGTTGGGGTATAGGCGCCTGTGCCTTGCCCGGTCGCCCAGAGTCTGGGCGCCCACTAACTTGTATACCTTATACATAACATAAGTGTATAGGGGGCTGCTCACTCTTGGAGTCTCCCCACCCACATTGCGTGTGTGTCTCCTTCTCTCTCTCTCTCTCTCACTCTTCGTCTGTGGTGCTCCCCGATCCCCTTCAATTGGTATCAGAGCTATGGTGATCGCGGAGAGCACGACGGCTTTGAGAGCTTCGAGACGATAGCTCACTCGCTCTCGACGGTGGAGTTCGATCGCGGAGTTTCACGGAGATCAATTTTAGCTTGAGGAGCATTGTCTTTGGAGATTAGGAGCTTGGTGTGGTCAAGCTTGGTCGAGGAGGCGGTTGCGGCTTCCTTGGTGAGAGGAGCTTTTGAGCTCAGTGGAGCTCGTTAGAGAAGTGCTCGGCGGAGGAGAGCTTGACATTCGAGTGCTTGGATGCTATTGTGGCAGAGCTCTTGCGTTGGAGCTTGCATTGAGAGGACATTGCATCACGCAGAGTGGAGCAGGAGCAAATTCAAGACTGTGTGCAGCTTGTTTTTGCCATTTTCGGGCTCTAAAATGCAGTTTTTTGCGTAGCTCCGTCATATAGAGTCAGATCTACATGATCCAGGAGTCTAGGTCAGGGTTTTGGCATGCTCCGGACGCGATGGTGATGTCTATTTGCTGAAATTATGCTTTGAATTACAGCAGGTACATCAGCAGGTTTATTTGTGAACTTTCGGGTCCCGAAAACACTGGTTTTGGTATATCTCACACACACGGAGTATTTTCTACAGCAACCAGCAAATTCATAGGTGTACACAGGTTTTTGGATATGCATTTGTCCAGAGAGCCACTCATGCGAGAGTGAGCTATGTTGCCATGGTCTTGGCGGCTTATGTATGCCATATATGGATTTGTGTATTTGTTTGTGGCTGAGATTATTTGAGATTTGGCTCAATTTATAGAAGAAATCTGTTGGATTTTATCCAGGTTCTCGCCATAGCTTCTACGTATCCATAGGTTGCTCTTTGACAGTTTAGTGGTTGAGTTTACTCCCACTTTGACAGATGATTTTCAGTCATCATTTGGTTGGAGTTTGGAGTCACTTGTGTATGCCCTTGTGTGCCATATTTCATATTGCGCATAGCGACAGATCTTGCAAGGTTTTGCGAAATGTTGCTATAGTTATCTGGCAGACATTTTCTCATCGATTGAAAGGTATTTTGGCAGCAATCATCACTCACATGTATGTCATTTGAGGTGCCATTGAGTGGTACTCCGGCAAGAGCGGGTATGCTCATATGTATGACTTTGTGAGGTGATTCCGGTCGAGTTTATTCCCGGATTGGCCATTGTGGCATATATTATTGTCTCTTTGAGGTTTACTGTTGAGATTTTGCTCCAGTTACAAAGGAGACTCTGCCAAAATTTTGTCAGATATTTATGCGCGATTGAGTCATATTGACTTGTGATTTTGTGCAAGGCTGTGCACGGTTATTGGTGCAACTTTGCATCAGATTTTACAGCCATATTTGCAGACTTTTGTTGATGCGATTCGAGCCAGTTTAGGGCTGATTTGGTTGACATTTGCTACTCATTGTTGGTTGCTCTTTTGCGAGAATTATGGCTGATTTTTCATTTGACTTCCAACGTTATGGTCTGACACAATTTGATGGTGCAGATTTTGTTGCTTGGAAGGAGCATATGCTTGTTGCATTGGTGGATTTGGGGCAGGATAAACCCTTGCGTGGTTTATCGGCGAAGCCCAAGTCTATGCGTGATGATGATTGGCAGGATCTTGATGAGTTAGCAATGTCTACGATTCGTTTGCATCTGGTTGAGTCTGTTGACTGGCAGGTCTCGAGGGAGACTACAACTCATGCTTTATGGCAGAGTTTACATGCTATGTACGCGACATCCATGTCTACAGGGGAGTCTAGTCCCACTTCTATGTCCATGGGAGAGATTGGTCCCACACGCAAGTCTCGACGGCATAGAGACTTGACATGTTGGCATTGTGGACATAGAGGGCACATTAGGCGTCGATGTTTCAGGCGTTTGAGACAACGGAGGCGACAAATGCGTGATGCAGATTTGGGCATGACAGATGCTAGTGAGATCAGTACGGTGGTTACTGAGTATGATTGTGACGGCGATGTCACATTTACATCTAGCTTGTCTTCAGACGATCTTATGTCTACGGATTGCATATTGGATTGCACATTGTCTTCACAGTGGTTACTAGATTCAGATGCTACTTTCCATGTCACGTCGCATCGTGAGTGGTTTAGCACGTTTTCTAGTGGGAGACTTGGTTGTGTGCACATGGCTGATGGTGTTGTGTATGACATTGAGGGTGCAGGAGACGTATGTTTGTCCTTGCCCAGTGGTATGAGATTTACCCTGCGTCATGTGTGTTATGTGCCAGATCTGAGACGGGATTTGATCTCAGTCAGACAGTTACGGGATAGTGGATGTCGGGTATCGCTGCTTGAGCGATCGTTTGTGATGCATTTGGGTTCGCTATTGATTGCGAGAGGTGCCAGGAGTGGTACAGGTTACCCATTGCATGTGGATCACGGGAGAGACAGTGTTGTCTCTGTGATCACGCAGCCAGGTAGAGAGCGAGAGAGCAGGCGAGTCTCTTTTGCTCATGGGTTGCAGGGTACTTTGCATGGAGTGCAGAGTAGTGAGCTCGTTGTGCACACAGTTGGGGTACGACTTGAGCAGTCACACAGAGAGGTGACAGAGTCAGACATGCATGCTTTGCTAGTGACTGAGCAAAGCAGAGAGTCAGTTGTGCGAGATACTTCTATGTAGGATAGACAGGTAGAGCGGTCTTGCTCTAGTGAGTCACGACAGGAGGACGTTGTGCAAGAGTCTAAGCATACAGAGTTAGAGCATGAGAGCTCTAGTCAGTCACAGCAGATTGAATGGTCATGTTTACAGTGGACGATTGCAGAGGACACTGAGCTGTCAGTGATTATGCAGTCATTTCTTTCTATGCTCGACAGTGAGCATGGGGATATAGTTGTGTAGGATATGTCTTCCAGCAGACACCTAGAGCAACTGGTTTGCTCTGAGGTTGCACGACAGGTTGATGCGTCTTTTGTGGACAGTCAGGAGATGCATGTGGCTGACACGCCTTGTCAGTCAGAGATGCCTATTGCCAGGGATATATATACTGATGCATGCTCTGTAGAGCTAGCAGGGCCCACTAGCATTGCATCGGCATTCGGTGGTCTCATGTATGAGATGCTGATCTTGAGACCGGATATCGCAGCTGTAGTGGGAGCATTTGCAGTTGGGGTTGTCAGTCGTTTGTTGACTGATGATGGCATAGTGCACTAGGGAGATATGCAGGTATTGCATACATACTTGCAGTACGTGTGCGGTACGTCTGGTGGTGTATGGACTTACACAGGAGCAGGACAGCCGGATGCACACGATAAAAGCCAGCCAGTGGGCATCGGTTGAGAGCGGTTTTCTCTCACCTTTTGTAGTCTTTAGACTAGGTTCCCTTGCTTGAAAGCACAATCGCCTTTAAGTGGGAGGTTGTTGGGGTGTAGGCGCCTGTGCCTTGCCCGGCCGCCCAGAGTCTGGGCGCCCACTGACTTGTATACCTTATACATAGCATAAGTGTATAGGGGGCTGCTCACTCTTGGAGTCTCCCCACCCACATCACGTGTGTGTCTCCTTCTCTCTCTCTCTCACTCTCCGTCTGTGGTGCTCCCCGATCCCCTTCAGATAATTGGGATAAGAAACAATCACAGAGAGAAATTTGTATTTTGCAAAAGAAGTCCATAATTTGCAAGTTCATTATAAGCTCTCAAAGTTTCATAGTATCATTTTACTATATTAGATATCATTTTCTTAGTGGGCAGATTATTCCACTCGACCAAGATACATAGTCTAGCCTTGAGAACAAACCTTTATCAATGAAGCTCTACTTTTGAGACACCCTACTTACTGTGATGGAGACAATGTCAAGCACAGCTCTTGCATAGCTCAGGATAGATCTTACATGTGAAGAACTTCCACTTTTGTCGAAATTGTACACATTCAGTCTCAACAATAGAAAGGTGCTTACTAAATGGATGAATATTGATTGTCTTTATTACATTAAGACAGAATCTAACTTTTTGTTCTTTTCAGATTCCAAGATGCAAGGTGAAAACAACATTGTGCAAGGAGTCACTCACAAATACACTTCACTTAATTGCTTCCACCGGAAGCTAGGTCACATACCTTGTGCACGCAAAGAGCTTTGATGCCATTCAAACCATGATGTACTCCTCAAAATGACTAATGCAGAGACATTTTGTGGCGGTCAAACAATGTTTTAAAAATGTACATTTTCATTGTCTCAAAACTTTACATATTTTGTTGTTTCTGTCAAGATTTATACAAGTTATGGCTCTCTTTCCCTGCTACTGTCCTCTCCCCCAGTTTGTGCCACTAGTCCCCTGTCCTCTCCCCCGGTTTCTCCCACTGGTCCCTTGCCCTTTGCTCCAGTTGCTCCCCTACCCTCTACTCCGTTTGCTGCTACTTCTACCTCTGGGGATGCTGGTCTCGGGCATCCTTTCGCGTCGCTCGAAATCATGGGCCTCTTCCATGGCTTCCCATGCATCTTGCAACTGTGAAGCTTCCCTCTGTTCTTGCGCTTGCCATTGACGTGTAGCCCATTCCTCTACTTCTGCAGCGTTCGCATAATATTGATTTATTGCTTCTTGCATATTTTGAATGTCTCCTTGATCTGATTGTAGCCCTACGTCATTTCGTTAGCGCGAGCGTGTTCAAACTCCTCAGCTCTCGCCCCTTCCTCTCTTGTGCATCTGTTGATCGAGATTATAATATGCTGGATGGCCATTACAGAAAAATGTCGCACATCGTTGGGGGTGTAGTTATGTAATTGAAGTTCCTGTAGAAGCGTGATAATAGAAAAGTAAGTAAAGATGTTGCTTCATACAAACGTTGCAGCAAACAATGAAACGGCACGATTCCTTACGTTCGATACATCCAAAATTTGGCTGAGGAGCAACAGGGCATTCAAACAAGTTCTCCAGCCACAGCTATAGTCATCAATCTGCATGGGCGCAGTTACCCGTTCGTGCCGGATGGTATTTCCTAGATCATGTTCTAACAAAACATGCTCTACATAGCATACAAGTTTTTTTGCGGCACTACATACATAACCACTTGAGTCAGCAACACATTACAAAGAGACACTACTTCCAAATGTACCCAGATGGGCCTTACATTTTTACACGACCGTGAAATGCCCTGCTTTGTCCAGAGTTTGCGTAGTAAACAATCTTAGCTTCAATGTCAAATAACAACAGACTCCAATGATCACTACACCAAAACCATCAAAGATGAGGAGAAAGATTCTAAATGCAACATGGTTTTTACAAGGCAAGAAAAAACTCACGATTGATTGTATGTAGTGACCAGAAAGCGTAGATCAAAGTTGACTTTACTAAACCAGCCAATCAGAGCCAAAAAGAAAACTCCGTTGTTCTGCAGCATAGGCGATATCAGCGGATCTATTACGTATACTTTGTTTTGAACCTCACGGGGCAGAAGCAAGATAGCATGCCTAACATGAATCAATGGCAAAGATTAGACTTAAGATATTTCAGCGGGCTGTTACTACCACAATCCCATGAGTCAATATCGAGCGAGTGGGGTAGCTATCGAATTCCATAAGCCACTGACTCGCTTGGTATTGACCCATGTCTTAACGGTAGTGAGCCATCTAATTAATCAAGCGTGACTTATAAAGAAAAACTTGACGACTGCCGCGAAGACATGGGTTAATACCGAGCGAGTAGTATCACTATCCAATTCCATAAGCCACTGACTCGCTTGGTATTGACCCATGTCTTGGTAGAGAGCCATTTAATGAACCAACCATGACTTTTAAAGAGCATGAGAATTACCACAAAGCAATGTTGACGACCCCATCTGTTGCGTTGAAGTTGGTGAAACTACGCATGCATAGGAAGTCTTGTTGATCGAGGTTGAAAATGCAGGCCTCCTCTGACCTTCCAGGCAACAGTATCTGTGCATGCAGAGGTGCTGCGCTGAGAAGAACTTGCAACTCCTCTTTGTTCTCTTCGTTGATTGCTCTAAAATAATTGACTCATCTGATAAAGGCTCCTCGTTGGATGGCCCTTGTGATGCAGAGCCTTGCCCTTGCCTTTCTTGAGCTTTATCCCTAGCTGCCTCAGGCTCCTCCCTAACATCCGTAGGGTCCTCCCTAATAGCCACAGGCTCTGAATCATTTTCCTTCAATATTGGTTCCTCCATAAATGCCTCAGGGTCCACCCTGACCTGCTCTTGCCCCTCATCATCCCTTACTGGCTATGGATCCTCCATGACTTGCTCATTTTGGTGTCTAGCTAGCTCCTCCATAACTGGCTCTGTTTCTTTCATGACTGCCTCGGGGTCCAGCGTGGCTTGCTCATGCCCCTCTACGGCTATCTCAGCCTGCCCATCTGTGTCATTTCTCTCGATCCGTGAGTGTATCCTTCTGCTTTATTTCAGCCCTAGACGGCTCTGTCTGTTGTGCACGAGGATGGAGAGGGGGGATGTTGAGAATATCCATGGGTCTACTATCCCGGATAGGTACTGGCTGAAGCAACCTGTCATAGCGAAAATGCAGCCTCCGAAGAGTATCAAAATCCCGCGGCATGATAGTAACGCGGTGTGCATGGGCAGCCAGGATATATTCATCGATGAAGAACTCAACGAGGTAGTCTTCTGCAATTTCTTGAAGGCAGAGTAGTGCACTGCTGGACCATCGCATGCCGACTCTCCACTGCTTGCAAATCTCTCGCACTACTCGCTGGAAAGGGAGACGTGGAATAGCTGGTTGAATGTGTCGTTTGATCCTTCGTAGCTCTTGCAGTACACCTCTGTGCACCTCATATCGGCGTCTTCTTGCTTGAGCATTCAAAGATTCACCTGTTGCCCTCCTAGGCGTGGCTTTGCACGAGGAATCTCTACAAATAGCGTAACAGAAAAGGAAATTTCATTTGTCATCACAAGGGACTCAAGATTTTAGAAAAGGTCAGTACCAAGCGAACAGGTGCATCGGATAGAGTTTGCCTTCCCTTATTCGCTTGGTACTGACCTCAGAAAAGTGTAATTATAGCAGAAATCACTTATATTTTTTGAGGTCAGTACTAAGTGAACAGGTGCATCAGATAGAGTTTGGCTTCCCTTATTTGCTTGGTACTGACCTCAGAAAAGTGTAATAGCAGACATCACTTATTTTTTTTGAGGTCAGTACCAAGTGAACAGGTGCATCGAATAGAGTTTTCCTTCCCTTATTCGCTTGGTACTGACCTCAGAAAAGTGTAATAGCAAGCGAACAGGTTTGCATCCCTTGCAACAAAATACCAATGTGAAGGAGACGTTTGAGTCCATGCTGTCCTAACTGTCATGTCGTGCCCTCCCATCACCTCCCCTAATCTAGGGGGGGTGGTACCATTGATTCTCCCTCCCACGTCTACCTCTCATGAAAATGCATGGCGGTACCACCACCTCACAGACCACTCATCAGCCACTAGGCCCTGCTTTTCATGCATGTCCATCTAGTCTATTTAACCAGCAGTTTTTTCAGAACCTCCCTCAAGGTTTCACAAAGCAACTACAGGAAGCTTAGGATAGTGGTGATGCCTTTCCAAGGGACACTCCTACAGTGCCCAACAGGACCGCATTCGGGCCTTCCTCATGAGGTTGCCCTTGGCCTTCCCCCGATGGTACCCTTAGTGTTCTCGATCGACACAACCTGGGAGTGGCTGCTGTCAACATGGGAGTCAATCTGCGAGGTAAGCTGCTGGTAATTCTGCCTTCCTCAATTGCCAAACCAACACGGGAGCTACCAACCCTTGAAAGCTTAGAAATTTTTTCCTTTTTGTTCCCAATTTCCAAGCTCCTAGTTTGAAGATCTTATTTGTTAAATGCTCTGTGCAGGATGCTAGCCTCAAGCTGGAACAAATGAGGATCTACAGGCACAGAGTCTCAATCCTCAAAGACTCTCTGGAAGCAAGAAGGCCTAAAGACCTACAGGGATTTCTCGACGAGAATGGCTCTCTAGATGCTATCTATAATTGACTACAGGAGATGAAGGATGAAGTGCTTGAGCTAGCCAGCAAATATGAGGAAGCCCTGACCTTTGCCAACAAGCATCAGGAAGAGATAGTCTGGCTATGAAGGAGAAGGATTAACTTCTAACTGTTATTGCCAGTTGTATCCTCCGAAAATTAGTAGGCCACTTTTTGTAGAGTTTGAAACTTGGCCTTTGCACCTGTCCCTAGGGTTTTCTAACTCAAAACCCCCTACATGGGTGTTAAGTTGTAATTTTGCTTCTCCCTTATAAATTCAAAACGCGTATTTGGTTAAAAAACCCTAAACCCGCAACAAACAGGGTTTACCTTCCCCTTATTTGCTTAGTATTGACCTCAAAAAAGTGTAATAGCAAAAATCATTTATATTTTCCAAGGTCAGTACCAAGAGAACAGGTGCATCAAACAAAGTTTGCCTTCCCTTATTCGCTTGGTACTGACCTCAAAAAAGTGTAATAGCAAACATCTTAATAAAGACGATGGTCAGTACCAAGCAAACATGTGCAACAAACAGGGTTTACCTTCCCTTATTCACTTAGTACTGACTACACAAAATACAAGTGCACAAAAGTGTAGTAGCATACCTCTTCACTGTGTGTAGAGTTCTGCGTCACTAAAGCACTGCAGAATAGGAGTAAGAGAAGGATGCACAAAAAGGAGGAGCACTAGAGAGTAAGAGGAGATGCGCAAAAAGGGTTGAGATGGTTTGCTTACCGTGTAGCATCGATGGGGGTAGAGTTAATTAAAATTATGGACAGTAGAGGACACGAAAAGAGGCAGAAGAGCGCTCATCTGGGGCGAGGGTATAGTTGAAATGTTTGGTGGGTTTACTACCTCTAAACTTTGAATGCTTACCTCGGCGAGGGTGACAACTTCACTTATGCGCATGATTACACCCAAGATTGTGGTTGGTAAATCGTAATGCGTGGGAATCTGAGCCCATTTATTACTGGTTGTCCTTGTGAGCGCAGCCCACGTGCCTTTTTTAAGTGACCGATTAGAGTCAGACGCCAATCACCCTTGTAGTCGACATCTCCATCTCCAAGTGGAACAAACAGATTGCTGTTGCCTTTGCCTTTTTTGCGCTCTTCCCCTTGGCCAACTCTCGTGATCCTGCGTTTTGAGTCAGACGTCAATCGCCCTTGCAGTCGCCATCTCCATCTCCAAGTAGAACAAACAGATCGCCGTTGCCTTTGACTTTTTTGCGCTCTTCCCCTTGGCCACCTCTCATGATCCTGCGTTCAGCGACCTCCACTGGGTTGAGTCCTTTGCTACTGCGTCGCCATCGCCATCGCCATCGCCACCTTCTGGTTCTTGCTGTCGGCGGCCTGCAACATCACCATCCAACTCGGCGCCATTGGATATTGCAGAGACGGGTTCTTTCTCCCTGCCTCTCTCCCCTTCCTGTGTGCTGTTAACTCTGTGCGCACCGAAGCCACTGCGTCACGGGGTTAGAGCACAATGGGAACAACACTCCAAGGGTCAAAGAGTGGTCATTAGGGTAAGATTAGAAGTCTCACACCGCATGGTTGGAATCATTACTCCTTATGTAACCGTGCCTGAGTTTGGGTGTAGTGAGTGAGTAGGCCTATATATCTATCACTGATAACATTAAATGCTCTGTTCTTATCCACCTGTTTTGAATGCTTGGGACAGAAGAAAGCAAATAGGGCCCTTCAGAGATTCTTGGGGCCCCTATTCGCTTGGTTCTGACTCAGGTGACGTCACCTTTTATGACATTAGCGCACGGGACAGAACCAAGCGAATAGAGACCTTGAGGGGTACTCAAGGCTCGATATTCGCTTGGTTATGACACCAAATAGTTTTGGCTTGCTTTTTCTTTTAGTCATGGGGATCATAGTCCTAGAGATAGACGTTGTGGGTGAGGATACATGTGAAGAAAAACTATTCACGTTCTTATACAACGCCCGTGCTCATCACCGTGCAGCAGAGCTATCAGGAATATTTAATGCAAAATTTTCTATACAGAGGATTATAGATTTCTCATTTGAGTACCTACAAACCCATTTGCAATAGTATGAGGCAGTTACTTGTGACAATTCCATGACAGTTGATGGCATGAGATATGTGCACCCAACCGACCTAGACCCTGACAAGAGTGCTTCAAGGATACTGAATCGCTGTCTAGAAAAGTGTCCCTCCAATGCAGTGCTTGTACAAGAGAGGTGTATTAAGCACTTCAAAAAGTGTTGCTTAGTGGAATTCTACCACGGGTTTGTCTGTTACTTATACTTGCAGATGGATGGTGAGTCAGAAACTTCCCAGTCAAAAACTTTCGGTAGTTGTCCATTGGAGCCGGGGGAAGAGGTAGAGGATGTGGAGGTGCAGTTTGACCCAGAAGAAGAGCGGGTAGAGGTATTAAAGGAAACATTTGATGCGGGCTTAAATCTTGCTTCTCTTGCGGATGCAACAATAGGGTGCAAGCAAGAAGTCCCAAGTAAGGAAGTGACTTTGCCTCTGAATTGTGCTCTTAGCTTTGCTATGGCGGGCGACACCCACTATGTTTTGCTCACAAATATCATGCATGAGCTCAATATATAAGAGGACTACTTCCTAGCTGCAATTGCAAATTTTTGTGAGGCATACATGGGGTTTGTGGATGATGATGGAGTGGACCAACATTTATTGCTGACACAGCTGTCCATGACTCACAGTTCACTTCAGGGTGGCAACTGATCAAAGATACATTCAATGAAGCAAAGTCCGGAGAGGCCAATTTGCCAACAGATGAGCAGTTTGAATTGACAACAAAAAAACTCGGCTTGGAAAACATTGGTAGGCTTGTGGCACCCAGAGCTCAGGTAATGAATAGTCAGTCTATTCACTTGTGGGGGAGGTTGATGCTGGAAATGGACAAGAATTAGATGGTAATTTTTGTCGTGCATTCAGATGGTATTGGAGATGGCCCCGGGGGATTCACCATGGAAAACTTACCGCACCACATAAGTGCAGGGGAGGGGGGTTTTTTTACAGTTACAGAAGCATATAAGTTAGGGGTAGGCCCCCAATAACTTATCTCCCAAGTTGAAACATAAGAGAGGGGGGTATCATATTTAGGGGGGGGGACCTGACCTAGGTTGATTACTTGTAATGATTGGTCACCAATGTGCACTAGAACCTGTATGAATTTAGGGAAAGTTTTTTATGAGGTCACACAATAAATTTTGCAGCAAGATGGTCATAGATAAGGATTGATTTGGAGCAGGTCAAGGGTTGATTTACACCAGCTTTGGATGGGTCAGAATTGGAGAGTAGCCAGAGTGCAAGTTGATCGGGCACATAGTTTGAAAGTCAAACTAAGACACATTGAGGGTACATCTAATTATCAATAGAAGTGGTTCCTTAGTACATTGCTAGTTACTATGCTACACACTCTTTGACTAGTTTTCCTCCATTAGATCATGTGAGACCTAGATTTTATATGTAAGATAGGGGTATGCTAGTTTTCTTCATTGATTGCTGTATAAGCGTAGAAATGGGAGTCATATTCCCTAATATGAGTCGTATATAGGGGTTTTATCAAAGTTTTATGCTCACAGGTGGCGTCCTGTTTTGTATATAGAGTGAATCCCTGGGGGAGATGGCCCAGTGATAAAATATCATGATCAAATTTTCTATTGACAGGGGCTAGTGTATGACGATAGTTTCCTTAGAAGAGCAGGAGGCTCACGGCAAGGGCTTGTCACTAGAGTCCAAGGCAAGGATGTGGTGTTGTCTCACTACATTGGGCGTTTCAACCACAAAAAGGTTTGTAGAAACAATTCAAGTACTTGGCAATTGTACTCATCTCACTTACGACCCATAAATTCATTACAATTTTTATGTAGATCATAATATATATACCACAAGGAATACTCTGAGGACAATGCAAAGTTCCCACTGTTTGCAATGAAAGTTATTATAGGATTGTGTGGTGGGCACCCTCTCCCACTAAACGCAGAAAGACTAATTTCTGATTGAGAAACAGTTTGCTCTACGCGTATTTGGCATTGGGTATGGGTGCCAAGCACTTAGAGACCCCTATTTCATGTCCTACACAGCTCAGGCTCTGGCTGCAAGGGTTGAAGACCCGGAGAGATTAGATCCATACAACAAGAATCTATTTTTAAGGGAAAGAAGACGCCTGATGCCCGTGGGGATGCTGCCATCAACAGAGAAACGAGCTCGTCTACAGAGCTTGCACATCAAAGAGGTTACAAAGTGAGGAAGAAGGAGGTGCATCAAAGAGGATAAAAACGACGGGCTCAGGTCCATCTTCTCCCGCTCCTGACTCATGACCGTCGCCACCTCGCATGGAGCTCCCCCACATTTGAAGCTCCCCAAGCCATCTGTTTCTTCTCTTTGCGGATGTGTTGTAAAGACCGTGTAATTTCTGAACTCTTAAGAAGTTCCTTCTGCCTTGCTCTATGAATTAGTTGTCTATAAGTCCATTGGTGTAACTCTAATAGGCTATTGGCCTTATCCTTTCCTCCCCCATGTCTAGTGTGCTTAAAATAACCTGTTCTTGCCATGTAGTGGGTTTTTTCCATGCCTTGTGTGGACCATATTGATAGTGAGCCGTATGTCTTGGAAAAATATGGACCATGGTTGAACAATATTTGCTGCATTGAAATAAAACAAAATGGTCAGTAGAGTACAATTTAAAATTTTGTTTTGTATACGTAGAATGCTAACCCACCATGTAATGTGTGATATGTTTCCCACCCCACCCTGTAAGGTAAGCCTTCTTCCAATCCAGCAAGGCTGCTTGAAATGATGTGAGCTTACTTTGGTTCCAAGAATGCTGCTCAACGTAGTGGAAAAATTTATCTAGTGATTTCCACACGTTGGCCTTTTGATTCTAGATTGCCCCACCACCAGCATTGTCTTTAACCACTTTATGAAACTGTTTCCATTTGTTGAACACGTTTCTCCTTTCTTCTCTATCTGAATCTTTGAGGCTAAACCCAAGAAACCTTCTTGCCTTCACGTCGCCAATCGATGCTTTCCTAGGTACCTTGTAGCGACTTTGATACATCTTAGGGTCCTCTTGGATTTTGACATTGCCTCCATGCAAACTATTGTCTGAGAGCACTCCCTCTAATGCTTTGATCACTCTTTTTGACTCACTCTTTGGCTTTAATGTCCATGCAAAACATATGTACAAATGAACCACCTTTTCAATTATTCAATAGAGTGCATGAAGTGTACAGACATGAACTCTACTCAGAGGGATATCAAGCACTGGTCTAAAAGTTTTATCTTGAAGATGTCTGTTGGGAGCTCTATTCCATTGCACACTCTCAAGAGATTGTGCATCAGCCATGTAATATAAGCATGGATTTGCCACAGCTGCTCCGTGTGTTATGTTGTACATACACTTAAGAGTCTTTAAGTCACCTGCCATGTGCCATTCCGCTGTATAGTCACTAAATCCTTCCACTGAAAGAACGGCTCCGTTTCTTTGTTCACTGATGATAGAAGGAATTTGGGTTTGACTAAAAACCCAATCGAGGATTTCAAAATTTTCCTTATCATCCTGCAGTGAAAAACAAAAACACAAAATCAACAACCAAATTATCAATATTTTTGTTATCATAGAGTAAACGAAGTATACCTGAAATGATCCCAGAGTTAGAATGTTGTTTTCGGATTGCACAGTGAAGTATTGTGGATCCTCTTTTGTTATTGATGGATCTAGAGCTCTGTTCATGAGGGTAATGGTGACTCTCTCCAGCTTCTTGTTCTTCAGGACCTCGCACTCGTCGAGCTTCAAAACAAACTTGAGAACCCCACCACACTCCTCTCGACTAATGTCAAAGAAGTGAATTGCATACCTTTGCAATGCTTCAAGATCAATGAAGAGGTTGTTGTGCTCGTTAAACTGTACCTCTCTACCGCCCTTGCCTAAGAATGTTGCTTCAATAAGAAATGGTAACCCAAGTTTCTCAAACACCTCATCATTTACATGCCGACGAGCAGCCTTTACATGTGATGGCTTTGGCAGCAATGATCCTCTCTGTAGTTTATTTTGAGAATTTTTAGCTAATGCTTTGAAGAGTGCCATGTATCCCATCTGCGAGATGCCACTCTCATCAAGTATTTCTTGCACTTCCATTGGTTCCAGCTGATTCTCGTTCATGAAGGAGGTAAGGAGCCTCCCTTTCAACTTACAATTTTTTTTCTGAGTTATCATCTCTTCAAATACTTCTTTTGGAACTAGACGGCTGTAATGCACTCCGGCATTGAAGCCTGCATCGTTCGAGTTTGGATGCAGTAAAGACCTGCCAAAAAAGAACCATGCGTTATGATCATGTGTAGGAAAGTGTATCCATTTCTTAGTGAAGCACATTGAAGATACAAAAGCAGAAACAAACTTCGAGTTATCTTAAAGCTCGTATTCGTTTTTTCAGGCCACCAGTACCAATATTCATGTTCTCAATGTTGCACAGGTCTCGTTTTCTTTTCCGACTACCAAGCATGATGTCTTTCTCTCGCAAACTTGTGATCTTCTTCTCAAGGCTTTGGATTGTCTCTTTATTTGATGAAATCTTTTGAGAGCATGCTTCATTAAGTTTCTTCAGCTGCATGTTCTCCATCGCCAGGAAGTTTCTTTGCCTTTCCGCATTCAATCCTCTCATTTCCAAATGTTCGGTGTATCCCAATAGCCCATCCTTGCCATCGCCTGTGAAATGTAAGAGGTTAGTGATATTAGCAAAGGGAGATGGCGCATTTGTCGTAGGATCCTTTGGATAAATAGATCCATCAGTCCACAAATACAAAATGATGTTCCTTGTTTTTCCTTCTAAGTTATTTCTCCTGTTGAGATAAGAAAGACTCTCTCCTACGTTTCTACAACGGTGCGTACTCTTTTATTCATGGAGAACCATCAATCTTTCCTATTGTTCATTATGGTGAGGTAATTTACCACATTTACCGCATTATGTAGGGGGTGTCCATCCACCTTCAACTGCTCATGGGTCAATGCCCTCTTTATGACTCCTCGAGTGTCATTATGTTCACCTTTTCCATGACCTAACCTAGAATAGTTGTGCATCATCTCAACCAGTAAGCTCAGAAAACCTTGCAACAAAATAGAAAGGTTGTCGTGCTTTGAATTGTGATGTTGCACCATCTGACCATATTGAGTGTCGCTTTAAACAAAAACCCTGGTCCCTTAACCACAGGTCATGCAAAAGCAAGAAATGTTGCACAAAAAATGTGTCATGTGCATTGTCATTAGATATATAAAAATGGAGATTTTTTTGGATGTCACCCATTCTCGAACGCCCATAGCAGTTGTGGACCAAAATGCTCATCTAACTAGAATACCAATGCATGGATTGGATCTCATTTTGAATTTTAAAACTATACTTTTTGGCAAATTCCACCACAGAGACAACAACATCACTTGGAAAATTCTATAGACCCTCTCTGAATTGGTTGGCCTGCCATTTGTAGATGTAGTTATGTTTGATGAACTCGGTCAGCTTGTCTTTCATGAAATGAAATGAAAGTGGAGCACACAATTTGTTGCATAACAAGATCTTTCCTTCTGTGGTGTTGACCATCTTCGTTCAATTTGTGCATCTCCACACCAACAAAAACCTTTGTAGCCACCATGAAGTTGCTGTTGCTATGTACCTCAAGAGAACAACATCTGAGTAGTTTAGCACCGCACTGATCGTATTCTCCCACCAAGCACTTGCGTAAAATGAATTATGGAATTTTTTGGTTTGGGACACAATAAGAACTCCCATAGTGTTGTGAGGCTCTCTAATGTGGAATTTGCAACCACACATATACTGCCACTTACTATAGGGCACAAACATCAGATCTACATCGACAAGAACCTCCATGTAATCCATACCTTCCTAGCCGCATTTGATTGGAAGCCTCTTTGATGCACACAACCTGCACGTAATACTAGTAGCAACATTTATTACGATCTTTCAGTTTTTGAAAAAAGAAAGGCTTCATACTCTCAAAGCATCCAAGAGAGATGTACATAGTATCATGCATATCATGGTTGAGCAAGATGTTGACCTGCAAATCAACCGCATCCGAAATCCCATTTTTCTTGTACTATTCACGCGATGAGCTTAAATGTAATTAATTCTTCAGGCTCCAGATAATTTTCGGAACATATGTCATTGTATTTGCTACTCAAAAACACCCCTGATAGGAAGTAGAATTCATTTTGATGAGATGACACCTCCAAGACTGAGGTATAAAAGCCAATCTTTTGTAAACCTAAGGGGTCTTCATTTTTGGGGGTTTATCTGAACATACGGTGACTGTGTACTGTGTGTGAGAGTGAGAGAGGTCTTCTTCCCTTCCCCTTGCATGCTATGACTACTACATTGTGGAAGTGACTACGCCATCGTGTTAGCAACGGCGAGAGCTACGCTTCGACGCCAAGCTTGAGCGGTTTCAGTCTCTTCACGAAGAGCTCTTCCGTGAGCTTCTGAGTGAGTTTTCTCTCTATCTGTGTGTCCGTTTTGTGATTGATTTATGTCATTGCATTCACGGCGAGTAGAACTACGCTTTAGGACTAAACATTTCCAGATTCAACGACCTGTAAATTTCGGCCTGTCTTTATACGCGATTTTTGCACCATATGTTTATGGGTTGTGGATTAGGTTAGAAACTTCAGGGAAGTGTCCTCTAGGTGTGTAGAGTAGGATCCTTGAGTTTCGTGACGAATCAACAATGTTTGACCATGTTTCGGTGAACGGAAGTGTTGTAGGAAAGATTGCAGTTCAGTATGATTAGAGTGCTTTAGAATGATTTCCTTTGGTAGTGATTGTCTAGAGAAGGTCGAATAGTTGAGTGACAATCAACTATTTGTTTCCATGCGCCTGCGGATCAACTCCGTCCTAGGTTGAAAACTTGTTGTTGTCTTGGTTCTCATTGTATTAGCGTCTGCAAGCAGTGCTTCTGCACGACAACATTGGCGCTGCTGTCGGGGACGAGAGCCCTAAGTAGGTGACCTTTGACTAATCCTACGAGGTAAAAGCCCATTTGGTTCGCCAAATTTCCTTGTATCTTAGATAGGAACTAAGGATCAAAGAGAGGTTTGAGGGAGTGTGTGTCTCGCCTGGGTCTTTCGTGATTGACAGTTAGTTAGTTTAGAATAGTTGTATCAGAGAGAAAAGGGCTTACTAGTCTGTGTGTGGCAGTGAAGCGTTTTTCTACTCATAAATGCAAAACCCCACATGATGTGTAGGAGTAGCTTTAGGTAAGGGATCTGATTTTGATCTAGAGCTATTCAACGATTACTTATTTGCTGACGTGTTTGTTTGCATTCAGGAACTCTGAAAAGTTGATTTTGAGGCTAAAAATGCAATAAACAGGTTCTTGTTGACATTTTTTCATGACTGATTGCTGTTGTGCATATAAGAGGGCATTTGCAAGAGTCTGTGAAGAAAACTTGAAATTCTGTGAACAGAGACTTTATACGCGTATAATGTCTCAAGGGGCATATGGAGACCAAATTTGACAAATCTGACTGAACCAGGGTGTTCAAAAAGAGGGTTTTACCTTAAGTACACCTTGAGACTAGCTAGGGTTTTGACCAACCCTTAGTACCCAAAAGCCAAAAGACAAAGTGTCAAAAACGAGAAAAAGAGAAAAACTTGTGGTTCTAAGCACATTTTGCATAAAAATTGGTAAAAGTGCTTGAAACCCAGTGATTAAAGACTTGGGGATGCTTGTGTTCTAATTCTAACCAAAAACTCAGCTAAAATCTTTATACGCATATAAAGACTTACTGAACAAATCTGGCTCAAATGGAGCAAATGAATATTTCCTAGTGTTCTAAGGCTGAAAAGAAGTACCTAGCCAAAATTTGATTGCTTTTGAAATTCATATGGGCTAGAAAGTGATAAAAAAGGCAAACCTGGACTAGATAACAACTTGAATTGTTCATAACTGACACCAAAAGGGGTGAAAACAGAAACTGAGAGTATCTAGGAGTTCCTTAGGGTGTAGGGAATATCCAAACCAAAATTGGGTCAAATCTGTATCAGAAGTCTTTATACGCGTATAAAGACTCATCTCCTAGGATAGACACCAGATTTGGGAATTGACATTATAGGGTTGTTCAGTATTGTAAAGTCAACTAAGGGACCAAGTTTGGTGTAATTTTGCCACAGTAGTCTTTATACGCGTATAAAGACTTGAGGCTAGATCTGGGCTCAAAAAGAGAAACTAACTGTTCCAAAGACATTCTGTCAACCTTGAAATCCCAAATATTTTGTCAAAACAAGATTTGGACTTAAACAACGAGTCCAATTGCCAGAATAGGTGTGAAAAGTTGGAACTTACCCACCGAGTGCATAAACTTTGCATACAGTCATTGATTGAGGATTGATTGACTAGTTCTAACAGCTATGGATGGCTAATGTGAATGCTCATATTTTGATGAAGTTTCAGAGGCTAAATATTTTTCGAGAAAGCAGGAACTAGGGATTGCAACTATACAAGGGAGCAGGTCAAGGAAAAGACACGAACAACATAACTTCTCATATAAGAGGTTTGGATTTTAAAAAATAGGTTGTTTAAGAGGTAAGTTTGATGAATTTGAGATCAAGAAGACACATTCCAAGAGACCAAAAAGTAGCAGGAGACCAAGCTAGCTTAGTGTCCACCAAAGAGAGTGTGACTCAGCCAAGGTTAGATCTGCTAGCACCGATTATTGAGGAAGGTAGTGATACTGACACTTCGTCAGAAAAATCTTTCTTCATGATGGGTAGTCAACAGCCAAGAGGTTTTACATACGACGGACCGATGCCAAGAGGAAGCACCTCCTTGAATCCTTTGAATGATTCCAAGCTCACTGTGATCTTCTTAGAGGGAACAAACTCGAGGGGAGCCCTAGTCTATTTTGACTATCGAGGACGCAAGTGCATTTGTATCGAAGAGAGGCCAGCTCAGAGATTGGAGATAATCCAAGTCTATGATGACGGAGATAGATTCCAAGACGAAAAGGGGAACCACTATCTAATAGTTAGTAACCCTGAAGATTACAACAGATATGGAGATAATGTGACGAAAGGGAAAATGGTTTCAGAAGCTCAAGAACCGCCACCAAACATTGATCGGCCCGGAGCTATTTTTATGTATGATAAGAAAACAACAAGGGTTCCAACTTATAACGAGAACGTGGGAATCTACAAGCATGAGAGTGAGGGTATAGTCGCTTACTTTCGCAACAAAGAACCATACATAAATGAATTAAGCAAAGACAAGGTTCTTTACTTATTCTCTTATGAAACTGCCATGGGGAAGGGTATAGTTTTTGTTGATAGATACGGGCAAGAATACCAACGTATTCTCCCAGAGGAGGTAGAAAGGGCATCAGCACATGTCCCTGAAGAAGTGCCAAGAGCCACCTACACCCCAAGTAAGTCGACAAATCCCTTTTCTGATGAGTATGACACTACCTCACATTCCACCCGGCCACAAGCATTCAACAACCAAGACCAACCAGCAAACCAGCCATCATTGTAGGCATGGCTTCGACAGAGTGCAACTTGGAACAAGACCGAAGCCAAGAGGGTTATCAAGCCGCAAGAGGGCTAAGGGATTTGCAAGAACCACCCCTCTATTCAAAGTATTAAGGAGAGAGTAAGCCAAAGACTCAAGGGTCAACCAAGCCTGGAGGACCACCCATAGAACGAGTTCGAAGAGATGAACCACCTCCAACGAGAACCGTTAGAAATTATGGCTTAGGAGCACCACTGGGAGAGGAACCAACCTATTACAAAAGACCTTATATCGATTAGGACGTGGAGATCCAATGATGAGGTTTGTAGACCATCGGAGAATTAGGCCCTCTCAAGTGCAAAAATGGGTAAACAAGAAATACACAGGAAGCAGAGGCCCAAGAGATCATGTAGCAGCCTTTGTGCATGTAATTAGAGCTAAGGAACTCCTGGATTTTTCGACTCAATTTGCAGGATTTGGGCTTACTCTAGAAGAGGATGCCGCTACTTGGTTTGATTCTGTGGAGCGTAGAGACTTTGAGTCTATGGAGGAGGTGTTTGACGAGTTTATCGAGGAATTCTCACAAAGGGGGATAGCTCATAATACAGTCTCACAAATCCATAAGTTCAAACAGAAGGAAGGGGAATCTGTGCGAAAGGCAGCCCTAAGACTAAAAAGATATGTTAAGTTCTGTCCTGTGGAAGAACTTCTAACTCAGTCCAGGCTTATGCTGATATTCATCCAGGGACTAAGGAATGCGGATCTCCAGAAAGACTTGCATATGAAGAGGAGCACGACGTTGAATGAGTTGACCAAGGAGTCTCTTTACCTTGTGGACAATTTTGCGGTCTACAAAGAGGGGGAATTAAAGGACCTTGATGACGATTCATCTTCACAACAAAGTGGAAGCAAGTCTTCTAAGACAACACTGAAAGGAGAAGTAGCTGTAAACCAGGAGCAACTTGTAGATGAAGTGCTAAAAAAGATTAACTTGTACGCCAAACCCCAGGCTAAACAGCCCAAGTGGTGTGCTATTGAACAAAAATGGACAAACCATGGGACCGAGGAATGTTATTATAACAAGGGATATGTGAGAGAGAGACCTTACGCTCCCCAAGCTCCGATAGCTTCTCCTCAAGCTCCACTGATGCCTAGATATCAAGCAGGCAACCTACCAGGACCTGTAGGTGTAGAAAGACCACAACCAGTGTTGGGGCAACAACCACCCCTACCAGGATCACGACCAGTTGGTATAAGGTACACTCCAACTGTAACCGAATCAGAGGATAAGGATTTGGTGCCTATGCATGCATATTACGAGGAACCGAGTGGATATATAGCAAATCCTGTCTATTATCCACCTGAAGAACCTAAAATGCCAGAACCTTGGAGCATGATTGGAAGTACGGGACCACCAACAGCTGCCTAGGCTGTAGGAGAGGGAAGATACAGTTTGGATGAACAAACACTGATGTTCATATCCAATGGGGGCATGGGAGGACAGAGACATGCTTACCAACAAAGAGGGGCACAAGGAGCACCTCAATAGCCCAAGGGACCCTGCTACAAGTGTGGCAGAGATCACTGGCTAAGGGACTGTCCTCACGATGAGATCATCAGAGTCAATGCGTATTGCCCAGAATGTGGAATTACTCATTTGATTCCTGAATGCCTTAAAAACCCTAGTAAAGGAGAAAAAACTACTCTAAACATGCTGGAAGCAGTGCCATCCAGTGGAGGGTTAGAAAATGAAACGGTAATACCCATTCAGGTAGTTACAAAGGCACAAGCTCAGAAAAGGACAGACGAGCCCATAATTGAAGAGCCAAAAACCGATGCCCCTAGTTCAAAAACAAAAAATCAACAAAGCACTTGGAAAGTTAGAAAGGCTGGTATGAAAGCTAGGAAGGAACGAGAGCAAACCGCTTTAGCGGAGGAGCTGAAGCAAACAAAGGAGAGGTTGGAGCGATTAGAGGATCTAACTAGTTTAAGCTCACACACTGCGGCAACCATAGAGCCGAAGGAATTAAAGGAACCACAAAGTGCAGGATCGGGAGGATCTGTACTGGCTGACAAGGTAAATGAGCAGCTGGATGCGCTTCTAAAGGCTTATGAAGCTAGACTCAAAAAGAACCAAACCCAGGAGCAAAGGTGGATGACTTATCCATATGCAAAAAAAGAAAAACAAAGGTTGGAAATGTGCAAAAAGATGATCGAAACAGCTCAATCATTGATGGAAGACCCGCTGGGTAAACCTGCAAATTGGCATGAGGCACCAACTCCAACCCCTATCCAACCAACTTTAGCGAAACATGTAGAAACAAAGGAAAGAATCACTAATGCCTATGAGTCCAGAGGAGAGCCTATCATAGTGTCAAATACCACAGATGAGGCAAGTGATGGGTTCCAGCCTAAAATATTGCCAGAAATGGGTAAGGACTGTAACGATCTAGACGATCTGTGGAAGAAAATCCGTGAGGCCAACGAGGCTAATAGGATGAGTAACCACATGAATAACACAAGAAAAGAAAAGAATGTAACCTTACCTCCTATTGAAGAATTTGAGGCGAGATCACAAATAAACTTTGAGATACATTCACAAGGGGGAGACCAAGGATCAATTAGTTCGGGGCACAGCCAACCAGACTCGCTGAGAACTTTACCATCTTACCTAGGAGAGTATGAAGCCAAGTCGGAAGTGAGAGAAATCCTATCTCAAGACTTTCTTCTAACAAAGTGATGGATTCACAAGGATTGATTGAGTTATTTTCCACTCCGGTGGCATGCACCATCACATTAGTAGAACTCCTAAGGTTACGGCCAAACATGTGGACCACAGTAGGTAAATGCCTAGAAAAATTTGGATTGAAAGACCCCACCTTGAAGCTACAGGAAGGGATCAGAGAGTTGGACAGGCCTCAACTAAACACTAGGCTAGTACCATTAAACAAGGTTGGAGATTATTGCAAGGGAGAAGATGGAAACACCACGCTACCAGTAGAATTCCAAGGAGTAGTGTCCAAAGCTATTCTTGACAGTGGAGCGGGAGTTGCTATCGCCACCAAGGAAATCTGGAAAAAATGGGGAAAACCAGCTTTCAGGGCTACCAGAATGAAATAGCAATTGGCAGATGGGTTCATGGAGAAGCCTCTAGGACTCTTAGAAAAAGTGATTGTCACTTCGTGCGGAATCGAGTATGAGCATACATTTTCAATAGTCGATTTTGACAAAAAGAACAATTATGA
The DNA here is from genome assembly GCF_014529385.1 of Adiantum capillus-veneris. Classification (NCBI taxonomy): domain Eukaryota; kingdom Viridiplantae; phylum Streptophyta; class Polypodiopsida; order Polypodiales; family Pteridaceae; genus Adiantum; species Adiantum capillus-veneris. The sequence goes on from NC_140954.1 coordinate 16,248,238, forward strand.
GATCATCTCGGGACGACTATTCATGCGACAATTGAAGATGGTCCAAGATTGGGGTTACGACCACATATACCTCAGACATGGCGAGACAACAACTAAAATACACTTAAAAGACCATAGTTACAAAGATGTGAACCAAACACTTGTGGAAGAGTTTGATTCAGCTACAGTAGCAGGATCAAAAATTCGGGCATGGTTAGGGCAACAAAAAGAGCTATCGATGTGCGGAGCTTCACATTGTGAAAGCCTAAGAATAGAGGAATGCGTCTTAGAAAGAGCGATAGAAGACAAGGAGTATATTCCAGAACCTTTCCCTGAAGATGCCTTGGAACCTCTAGAATGGGAACACATACTAGCAACATTGGATGTCTTTACCATTACAGATAGTCCAACAACAAAATTTTGTGATAAGGATGGCTATGATGTGCTACCCTATTACATGGTAAGCATTATACCAGGAGAAGATGAGACGATAGAACCACCAGAACAAGAAGAGTTTTATAACTCCTCTAAACATCTGGAAGTAAATGATGATGCAGATAATGAGTATTCAGACTCCTCAAGTGAGCGTGGAAGGGAAACCAAGAATATCAAGTTTTATGATTTTGCTAATCAACACCCTAGACGCCAGGAACGCTATAGGAGGGGACGAGCAGGAAACAAAGCGAGAGAGAACCTGATGCCCAGGATAAAAGTTAAAACTCACTATTTGATACTTGTAAAAGCAGAGGATTGTGTAAAAGATCACATATCAGGAAGATTCTCAAAAGATCGAAGGAAAAGAACGCAAGAGGAATTAAAACAGGAACGAAAAGCTAAAACAGAAACAAAATCTCAAAAATAAAAAAAAGAAACAACAAAAGACCAAGAGTGGACCAAACTGGAGCGTAAACAGAAATACCAAGAACTGAAACGGTCTTTAAGAGAGATATGGACTACTGAAGAAGATAGTGATGGTAAAGGGGAGTCAGAAAAGGGGAACATGAATGTACCATCACACTTCGGAAATTTACTATCCAGGACAGAAAAATCATCATGACACCACAAGTCAGGGAAAGAACCAACCAAGAATCTTACGATGGGCTAGAAAATGCAAAAAGGATAGATCTTGCAGAACCAGGTGAAAAGCCTCAGCCGGTCTATATAGCAAACGATTTAGATCCTGAAGAAGAGGAACGACTGACACAACTTCTCAAGGAGTATAAAGATGTGTTTGCATGGTCCTATAAAGACCTCAAAGGAGTCGATCCATCGATATGCCAACATACAATTCCTTTGAAATCAGATGCAAAACCTATCAAACAACATCCTTATACATATAATGACACATTTGCTAAACGAATCAAAGAAGAGATTGATAAACTGATGGAAGCTGAATTCATCTATGAAATCGAACATACAGATCGGGTGTCACCCATTGTGGTAGTTCCCAAAAAGAATGGAAAACTATGAGTGTGTGTAAACCTCAAAAAGGTGAATGCAGCCACCATAAGGGATAATTATCCCTTGCCAATCACAGAACATGTACTTGAGCGGGTGGCCAGGAAACGGGCTTATTCCTTTCTGGATGGGTTTTCAGGATACAACCAACTGGCAATAGCAAAGGAGGATCAACACAAAACAGCGTTTGCCACATAATGGGGGATTTATGCATATCGAGTTATGCCGTTTGGCCTAACTAATGCCCCGGATACCTTCCAAAGGTTAATGACTCACGCATTCAAGGAATACCTAAGAATATTCTTAGAAATTTACATGGATGATCTTTGTGTACACTCTCTTCTACGAGAGGAACATATCGACCATTTGCAAAATGTCTTTGAAAAATGCAGGACATATCGAATCTGTTTTAACCCGGAAAAGTGTGTATTCATGGTTAAGCAAGGCCGCATCTTAGGACACATTGTCTCAAGAAATGGCATAACAACTGATGTAGACAAAGTCAAAGTCATTATAGACCTACCCAGGCCTACTAATGTGAAACATGTGAAATCCTTCATGGGACACTGCGGATATTATCGAAGATTCATATACATGTATGCGGTTATCGCACAACCTCTGTATCGTTTGCTAGTCAATTTCGATTGGACTGAGGAGTGTGAAACTTCATTCCAAAAGCTGAAGGAAAACCTGATATCAGCACCTGTACTGAAGGCACCAGATTGGGAAAAGATATTCCATGTTCACATTGATGCTTCTGCATATGCCATTGGAAGTATTCTGGCTCAACCTGGAGACGAAACAATGGATTTTCCAGTTTGTTATGCAAGCCCACAGTTAAACAGTGCGGAAAAGAACTACACAACCACCGAACGGGAAGGGTTAGGAATGATTTATGCTGTAAAGAAATTTCGGCATTATTTGCTCGCAAACAAATTTGTGTTATTCACAGATCATCAAGCTCTTTTGTATCTGGTAAATAAACCATGCAATACAGGGAGAATTGTACCCTCGTTTATTATATTGCTAGAGTTTGACTTCACAGTGGTGGTCAAAAAGGGTAAAACCCATCTACGAGCGGATCATCTTTCAAGGATACACAGCGGGGAAGCTCCTGAAGGAGTAGATGATGACATACCAGATGCTTATCTTTTCAATATTGAAATGGTACCCAAATGGTCTCAGGAAATTTTTAGCATTCTTTCCTTTGGAAGTGGGTTTGATAACACGGAATACAGATCCAAACAACAAACAATTCGACAAACAAAAAACTTCCAGTTGATAGCAGGACGGCTATATCATCTTGGATCGGACCAAATCCTACGATTATGTATAAATCCAGAAGAATTCGAGTGCTACCTTGATGAAGCACATGTTCAGGATTGTGCATTTCATTATTCAACAGTGAAAACACACCAGAGACTGAAATAGTTAGGGGTTTATTGGCCAACTATGTATGCGGACTCGCATTCTTATGTTAGAAATTGTACTATATGTAGTGCCAAATGACCAGTGGATCACGTGACATTGTTTCAGGTAAACATTGCACCTTCATGAAGTCAATATATCATTGATTTCTTAACCACCAGGATGTTTCCTGAGAACATCACAAGAGCACAAAAAAAAGCTATAGATCTGGAAGCTCGTGACTTTCAATTAATTTGGAGCCAACCCTATAAGCGAGAAAAGGACAATCAACTTAGAATCTGTGCAAGTGAAAGCGAATACCTGCTGATTCTAGAACATGCACATAGCAGAATAAGCAGAGTCCATTTTTCGGGTGATAAGATGGTAAAAATTGTCTTAACCATAGGAATTTGGTGGCCTACATTGCACATGGATGCTGAAGAGTTTGTAAAGAATGGTGACGCATGTCAGCGCACCAAGGTGCCAATAAAAAGAGATGAGATGTCAGTACGGCCAATGATGGGAGCAAGAGCATTTGCAAAAAGGGGCATTGATTTTGTGGGACCTATCTCACCCCCTGAATATCGCACCCATACCCAATATATCATTGTGGCTACGGACTATCTCACAAAATGGGTCGAAGCCAAGGCAACACAAAAAGCAGATGCCCGCACCACTGCACAATTTTTGTATGAGAATGTTTTTGTACGATACGGGTTACCAATAGAAACTGTCAGTGACCATGGGACACATTTTCTCAATGAAGTCATTCAATATCTGCTAGAGGAATTCATGGTCATACATAGGAAATCTGCTCCATACCATCCACAGGCCAATAGACAAGCTAAGGCCACAAATAAAACACTATGCATGGTTCTCACTAAAATAGTGTCAGAATCAAGAACAGATTGGGATCAGCATCTACACTCAACACTATGGGCATACAGGGTAGCTTACAAAACATCGATAGGAACAACACCGTACAATATGGTGTTTCTCCTAAATGCTATACTACCCATAGAGTTTTTAATTCCAACTCTACGAGTAGCAAAACGCTTAGAATGGACAGGGCATGAGTTCTCTTCAAGAATAGATGATCTTGAAAAGCTAGATGAACTACGCATGAGAGCTGTAGCTTCAATCTATGCTAAAAAGAGAAGACAAAAAGAATTCTTTGATAAACATGTGCGCACTAAAGAGTTCAAAACAGGTGATTACGTACTTGTTTATACTTTGAAGCAACATGCCAAGAAACTTAAAAAGCGACGGATGGGACCATTTGTGATTAGTGATCCATCACAAAGTGGAGCTGTCAAGCTTGCTACATTAGCAGGTGAAGAAATGCCAAACTGGATTAGTGGATGTCGATGAAGAAATATCATCTACCACTCACACAGGAGGTGCTCCAACAAATGCATCAGGGAAAAAAACGAATGAAGGAAAAACAACGAGTACGAGAGGAAGCGCAAGCAGAAGCAAAAGAACGCATTGCAAAACGACGCCTTCTGCGACAACAACAACAAAGTGGAGCACCAATGCGGATCAATGCCATTCGACTGACGAAGTTAGATGAAGACACAGTGGAGCCAATAATTGCGGTCAAAGTGGGCAATAATCAAGTTAAATCGACATCATTGCTTGATTCTGGAGCTCAAGCAAATTTGATCTCTTACGGATTATACCAACAGCTCAAATCCACAGGTCAACTTCATCCTACTCCTCAAGTGCTACAAAGTAGTACATCACACCCGTTGAAAACATTGGGATGGACTATATTGCATGTACAGATACATCAATCTATTTACCCACACAAATTCTATGTGGTGGAGGATGAAAGCACACAACACCCAATGATGTTGGGACAACCGTGGCAAAAAGAGTACAATGAGTAGATAGATTGGAATGCAAATCAGTCAAAATTCAGTATGCACATGAACAACAGGTGATAGCCTTTGCTCAGCAATACCAGAATAATCAGCTGCAAGCCATGCACTCACTAGAAAAAGAGCCAAAAGCAAAAATGCCACCAAAGAACAACATGATACCCGAGACCAACAATCAGGTAAAGTCCATCCATGCTAATTACAGACATACGAAGTCACTGGCCGCAATGCAAATTTCTAGGTTACCAAAACAACAGAAGCAAGTATGGATGCGGAAGGATAGAAATGACATGGCAGACAAACAACAATGAAATAAAAGAATTCTAATGAAGCAGATAGTTCAACCAAAAACCAAGGGCATAAAACAAATATGGATCCCAAAGAAAATGCTCATCCATAACCCAAATGTCACTCGCATTTGGATACCAAAACAAAAGCAAAAGAAACTCCCTTTAGTACAAGCAACATTGGAAGGCAGACAGCTGCATTTGAAAAAGGAAAACCGACTTATGTGGATGCCAATCAACAACAAACCAGTGGCAACCAAGGAAGTACCAAAACATCTACAAAAATGAGCAAAAATAAAATACCAATGGAAAGCAAAGGCAATACGGCCCATAGCCATTCCAGCCAAGCCAATCCTCTCCATAGAAACAACTACGGCTCTATCAACAATGTCGGCAAAGCAATTGCCTTTTCCAAAAAAGACAATTAAACAAAGAGCAGGAGACCTACAGCTGTTACTTGCAAAGAAAATAGGAAACCTCGACGGCGAATGCCAATAAGCATCTTGCTTATTCCCTTCTCTTGCACAACATTAATTTTTCCATGCATTGACCGAGTATGCATAAAATAGGGCCACATTAATCGGCCAAGCATTAGCACAACTTTTTCAACCTATGCACGGCACATAGTCCGAGGCGATACCTTGTCGTCTGGGAGGACTCCGGCTAGGAGGGGGGGAGGCATTCTCAAATGCGGAACCAATAGCAGAAAGAGCAAAAAAGGGCATGATTTTTGACTATTCTAAGGGTCGTTGTTTGATTGCGAAATTTTCTAGACTAACCCAAGTACATATGCCCTTATACAGCATGTATCTATAGGTATATGGGACCAAACGCCAAATCAAGCCCCTAGTGGTGTGTATATAAGTAGAAATAGCCATTTTTCAGGCAAAATATTTGGAAAACGGAGAAATCCGGCCATAAAAATTGCATGTGAGTGTACATAGTGTTTTGCGGTGTTGTTTTTGAGTTATTGTGATTTTTGGGAATTTATGGGGTTCATTTTGCTATTTTCCTTTTAATTTTACTAATTATCGATAGAAAAACATCAAAAATACAAAAAGAAGGTAAAATATGGTCGTAATGAAAAATAGAAAATATGGGAATGATCAGCAACTATAGGCCAACCTATGGTATGATGGAGGTGCAATTGATGATGTAGCTAGAAGCGTGTTTTGGCCTGAGTTTGACCGAAACGTCAAATTTCTCGAAAACTGGGCAAACGGAGTCCAAATCAGGAACTTTTCGAGTCTAAACCGCATTTCGCGAGAAGATGGGAGCACATGTCAAATTTCATCAAGAGTAGTCCAGGGACCCCCAATATAAGAAATTTTCACTCCATTTAAAGCTCATTTCTACTATTCACAGTTGACAGAGACCTCCAGCCACCTAGAGCGCTCCGACCTTCGACGACTTTGTATGACACGCACGGGATACTAGAAAGCGCCGGATATGAGAGGTGAGCTCACTACCATGCACTCTTGGTGTTCATTGTTTACTTTGTCGCGAAAAACTCTCAGAAACAGCAGTAGGGCAATACGGGAAGAGAGAGAAAAGTAGCCATAACTCGACAACCACTAACCTGGTAGCTACAAGACTTGTCAGGAAGTTAACCCTAGAGTAGAAGAACATGTCTATGACCCCAAATGCCAGATTAGGTCAGCTGGAAAAACCCTAATTTCTCAGGCCTCCTATAAACCGATCCGGAAAAAAGTTGTCAGAACGGAGTGAAATTTCACAAGGAGATACCTTTTAGCATAGCCTGAGGGCTTGTGAAGTTTCTCCAAATTCCGATCACAAAAAAATGGCCTTAATACAAGAAACGGCTTCGAGCTTGCAAAGTGTCATTTGGTTCATACGGGCAAACGAAGCGACCGATTGCCCCGAAACTTCACGAGCACAATCGGCATACCACCAACCATCTGAGCTTAAGGCCAAAAGTGCAAAAAAGCGGCTATCTATCATCTCCAATCAAAAAGACGCTTTAAGAGCGTCAAATCACCAAAAGGGGTGTTGGAGAACCCAAATGCGGCAACAACCACACGAAAAGGTTCTTACTCACTTCCCCAAGCTAGGAAATTGATATTCAGCAGGAATAATGGTGGGAAGATGGCTCAAGGACCAAGCAACAACTTCGAGGACTGAAAAGGCAAGGGGAAGTTTCTATGCTCAAGTAATGACTTTTAAAGTTGAAATCAAGTATTTAGGGCTTAGGGCACAATCACCATGCAAGTCACGATTCAAAAAATCACATTTTTGCAACAGTAGTCTTTATATGCGTATAAAGACTCACTGCCAATTTCACAAGGAGTTCATCACAAACTGATGTATATTGCCATAGTACATACTCTAAGCATAGGACCTACCAAGTTTGACTGGGTTTGGAGCTAGTTGGAGCATCTAATGCCAAAAAAACGCAAGGTTTAGGCCTAAACTCAAACTATAACTGAAACACTAACAAACTTGCTCCAAATCCAACCAAACTTGATCCAGGCACTATACAATGCATCAGCAGCAAAACACATTGAAAACAGTAAAAAAAATCCAGATGTAGTCTTTATACGCGTATAATGACTTCATCTTCTTCTGGAGGTCAAACTCATCATTTTTTGTTTTCATCTTATCCAATATCATGAATACATGCCAAATATCCAATTTGGACTAATTTGAACAAGTTTATGACTAGTGGGATCAAAAAGAGTGAAAAAAGAATGCCAAAAACCCCAGCCTCAGTGACAAACCTCAAAAGTCAAATTGGAATGATCAAAGGGCTAACCATGCCATGGGGACCTCACAGATCAAGTTCAGCCTCATTTTGACCATCTAGACTTTATACGCGTATAAAGACTACAGAGGCAAAATTGAAGGAGTTGTTAACCATTTTCACATTTCAGGGTTGTAACACAACTGTTATAGCTCAGAACCCAAGTTCTACCACATTCAATAGCCTCATGACCACTCAAACCCCAATCACAAGGGTCAACACACTAGATCTCAAATTCATGGTTTAAAGCAGCTGATGTCTAACCCAAATCAGGTTTTGGTGCAAAGGGAGTGTAAGCCTAGCCAAAGTCTATCCATGGTATCAAATTAGATGAAATTTGCCAACTTAGACTTTATACGCGTATAATGTCTCTCAGGCCAAATTTGACATCCAATCTCAAGCTTCACTTATCCCAAGCCTTTGCTCCTATCTCAGAGGAATTCCCACCAAGTTTCATCCTCAGAAATCCTCTTAGTGATTGTCATTCAATAGAAAGCCCACAAAAATCCTGAAATCAGAAAAAGGGTCAAAACTTGTTCAAATGACATCCAAATTGGAATCCAGGCCTATACATGTGACCTACCAGCCAAGGGCTATGCACACATTCAAAATCACCACCATCTGTTCACATAGACTTTATACGCGTATAAAGTCTCATTGCACTATTCTGAGCATGATTTGCACTTTTTACAACATGCATAGCACCCCTAGGCCCTAAATAGCTTGTGTTTCAATTTTGAAGTTATATGGATGCAAGAAGCTGATATTATGCCAGATTTTAACAGGCTCACTAACTTTGACATTCTGAGTACACCAGGATCAATGGAGTCAAGCCGATCACCGGCAAAAAAGAAAAGGATGTCCCTGAAGGACATCATTGCAAAGACCAAGCCGTACACCATACCTCGTGAATCACTAAAGCCTGCAAAAGCATGGATAGATGACGGAACACTTGAGGATGAAGGGATCTCAATATACCAAGGCACTTTCAGAGATCCTCAAGGGAACACAGTTGATATCCCTATGAACCCAAGAGAAATCGTTGATTATGCAAACAAAGAAGCTCTGCTAACTCAGCTGGAAAGGGCAGACTTGCACAATTTCTTCACTGCGGAGCCAGCAGGTGTGGATCTACAAAGAGTTTATGAGCTCACAAGCACAATTCAGAAGGATGGCAAGGCTGTGATCACCGACTTGGACAACCAAAAAGTCGAGGTGATGATTACACCACAGGTGATAGCAAATTCCCTAAGTATGGGCAATGAAGGGAATTCTGTCAGGGAAAGAAGAGAAACTTTAGAAGTTTATCACCAAAAGAAGAAGCCAAATCAGACCTGGGAAGACATGGTGGACCCAAGAGCAGCCAGAATCTAAGTTGTACAATCAGTATTTCCATTTATGCAGCAAAAGACCTCAGAAATATACGGCACCACCACATGCCGTTGCCACGACAGTGACATGGGCCATCCGAAGCAATGTACCTAAAGCGGTAAACTATGCACAGTATTTGCATGAACAAATAGTACACATGGGGACAGAGAAGCCAAGATACATCGGTGGGGGAGAGGTCTTAACCAAGATAGCATACGAAGCAATTGGAGCCAGAGGAAAATGGCCTGCACCCCCATCACAGAATGAGTTGCTGAGAGAGGAGGAGGATGTAGAGGAAGAGCCACCTGTAGCACCACCCATTCAAATTGCGACTAGATTCCAAAAGAGATTAGAAACAGTACATGAAGAGGAAGCGGAACAACCTCTGCGAAAGAAAGGCAAAGCAATTATGACCAAGGAGCCAAAGCCCAAGGAGACCACTAGCCAAAAAGCGGAAAGGATAGAACGACTAATTGACCAATTTAGAGCCGAAAGAGCCTTGAAGGGAGATTTTGAAGAATACTGGGTGCCAGATCTAGCAAGAGTCGGGGGCAGCTCATCTCGACCACTCGAAGATCAATTTGATCATTATATTAAAGCATATGAAGAGTCGGAAAGAGTGATAGAGCAACAATCTCTAGAGCCTTTCACTTCAGATGAAGTGGAGGACATAAAGAAGAGATTGAAGGAAATACCTTCTGAAGCAAAAGATGCCCAAGAAGAAAAGAAGGAAAGTGGGAAATCACCCTCTCCAAGGCCACTCTCTCCTTTACCCAGCCCTCAACCTTCAATCACCCCTCCAAAGAGCTCACCAAAAGAGAAGGGAGAGGTGCAGACACCACCAAAGGATAAGGAGGAAGAAGACAGATGCACTTTTCAAGACCTACTCAATGTAGGCTATTCAGAAGAAGAAGCGGCCGAGGTAGTGTACGGAGTGCCACACCCACCATGGAAGGAAAAGACTGAAGAAAAGCTGCCAGCGCAAGCTACGGAAAGAGCACATGGGGATAGAAAAGCACGAGAAGAATCTCAAGAGAAACAAGAGCAACCTGAAGCATTGAGAATGGAACAGATTTCCCAACACTACATTTGGAAACCCTTGGAGCGCCCGTATAGGCCTCCTCCATCAGGGGTGATGTTGAGCATGGGGTACCAAGTTCCATTTTCCGGGCCAATTGATGGGCCTACTAGATAGAACATACTGCAAGATAATGAGAAAGATGTAAGAGATGCGCACCAACTTCTGGACATAATCAGGACGTGGTCTCTTACACTAGCTGAGGAAAACAGTATGCTCAGAACAAGAGAAGCGAACATGCAAGATGAATATGATCATCTCTTTAAAGACCTTCAAGATGCAAAACTAAGAGCAGATGATGCAGAGCATGAACTTGAAGATGTATCTAGAATTTTGAAAGAAGATGAGCGGAACGAGATGGACTAACACTCTAGATGGCAGAGGCCTCCAATGAGGTCCAAAGTGTCACATTTGAAAAAGAAAAGGTGGAAGATGAGTTAGAAGCCGCCAGAGATGAGATCATGGAGCTGAAAGCCAGATTGGAACTTCAAGACACAACAATCCAAAGGCTATGGGCAACTCCAAGGGCAGCGAGAGGCCGACTGGAAGACAGCAGTAGAGAAGTGCAGGCCCTCGAAGAGCAAATCAAAGGACTACAACATTCTCTTAAGTTTGAGCAACGACAAAGGACTCTTTTAGCTTAAGATTTTGTAAGAGAAGAAGAGACGCTAAAAGACAACAACGAGCAATTAAGCCAACAACTCACGAAGCTTCAAGATGCAGCTACAGCTACTCAAAGGGAAGTAGATGTACAAAGACAGTTGCAAGAGCTCCAAGCAGGACCGAGCACGGGGGAGAGAGAGGTGAGTGCTCAGACAGAGCACATGCAAATACTAGAAGGGGCTGAAGACCCTAAGCCTATTGAGGAAGAGATGCAGCAGAAAGAGGAAAAGGAACAGGCTCTAACAACTAAAGAGGAGGCCCGATTGCAACATCTGATAGAACAAACTACAACGGAAGATCACAAAGCCGCCATAGAATGGGAAAAAAGAATTATTCACTCATTGGGTGCTCAAGGGATCGCCACATCAGTCTTAAGAGAAGAGTGGATGCAGCCAACACTTCCATATCCTCTTTTAAAATACGAAGTCGGAGCAACCAAAAAGAGAATTCAAGCCGAAGGAACAGTAGCCATATACGAAGGAGATCTACAAAGCAATGCAGATGTGAAAAGAATTGTAGATTCTCAACCCAAATGGAGAAAAGCCTGGCTCATCAAATATCCGGCATCTTTGAAGAATTTGGTGGAAGCACCTAAGGCTATACGGGATGATTGTGCCCCCTGCCCAGTGCCACGTGTCAGATCATGGGCCAATCATCTCAGATTATTGAGAACACACGCAACATGGCTAAATTACCCATCATTGCCACCACCTAGTGCAGGAGAGAGAATAAGTGCAACCTATATGGTGAAAACCCTAAAGGGAGCCATTAGGATATTCACTGGCTCTCCTGACCTAGCGTGCATCATGCTACGAAAAATATGCAAAACCTTACTGGCCTGTCTTGAAGTGTTCGCGCCCTCCAAAGCTACTGACTCAAGTCTACTATCAACGGGTGACACATTCGCCAAGATGGTCTACGACCTCTCAAAGTAGCCATCACCTGAAGTGTTGCATCTACTCTATCAGAGAGTTATGTTTTTGCCGAGCTATCATATGCAGGCATTCGAAGAGGCGTTTTATACAGGATTTTTCACTTACTATAGCAAGATCTTCGGCCCTACTATCACTCTGGGGAATGTAAGATATGAATCCTATCTCAAATTGATAAAGCCACCAGGCTTCCATTAGCAGCGGGCATAAGAAGATGGCCCACGCGGCAAGTCAAGCAGACAAAGATCATGTCAGGGACGACCTGAACGTGGAAGGGGGGAGTGTTGACCTACAAATCAACCACATCCGAAATCCCATTTTTCTTGTACTATTCACACGATGAGCTTAAATGTAATTAATTCTTTAGGCTCCAGATAATTTTCGGAACATATGTCATTGTATTTGCTACTCAACAACACCCCTGATAGGAAGTAGAATTCATTTTGATGAGATAACACCTCCAAGGCTGAGGTATAAAAGCCAATCTTTTGTAAACCTAAGGGGTCTTTTTAATCATTTTTGGGGGTTTATCTGAACGTACGGTGACTGCATACTGTGTGTGAGAGGGATAGAGGTCTTCTTCCCTTCCCCTTGCATGCTATGACTACTACATTGTGGAAGTGACTACGCCATCGTGTTAGCAACGGCGAGAGCTACGCTTCAACACCAAGCTTGAGCGGTTTCAGTCTCTTCATGAAGAGCTCTTCCGTGAGCTTCCGAGTGCGTTCTCTCTCTATCCGTGTGTCTGTTTTGTGATTGCTTTATGTCATTGCGTTCACGGCGAGTAGAACTACACTTTAGGACTAAACATTTCCAAATTCGACGACCTGTAAATTTCGGCCTGTCTTTATACGCGATTTCTACACCATATGTTTACGGGTTGTGGATTAGGTTAGAAACTTCAGGGAAGTGTCCTCTAGGTGTGTAGAGTAGGATCCTTGAGTTTCATGACGAATCGACAATGTTTGACCATGTTTTGGTGGATGGAAGTGTTGTAGGAAAGATTGTAGTTCAGTATGATTAGAGTGCTTTAGAATGATTTCCTTTGGTAGTGATTGTCTAGAGAAGGTCGAATAGTTGAGTGACAATCAACTATATGTTTCCATGCGCCTGTGGATCAACTCCGTCCTAGGTTGACAACTTGTTGTTGGCTTGGTTCTCATTGTATTAGCGTCTGCGAGCAGTGTTTGTGCACCACAACACAAGAGGCAACCTATTGTGGACACTTCCAGTTGTGAGACTGAGTACATGGCGGTCTTCACAGCTACGGTTGAGTGTGTATGGATCATACGCCTTATGGCTGATTTGGGTATTGGACAAGAGACTGCCAACACTATCTACATTGACACTTAGAGCGCATTGGCAGTTGCAAGGAACCCAATTTTTCATGCTCGCACGAAGCACGTTGAGGTGAGTTACCACTATGTCAGGGAGAGGCTCTCAGTAAGAAAGTTCAGCTTGGTTTATGTGCCAACACAGGACAACATTGCAGATCTTTTCACAAAGGCATTGTCTCGTGAGAAGTTTGAAGCTTTCTAAAAATCTTTGGGCTTACTCCCCTTTGTGGATTGATCATGTCCTCAGGGCATGGCAGTTCCCTTTACTCTATGTGCCAACTCTCATTCACCGCATCACTCCAGGGGGGATTTGCTACCATATACATGTGGTAGTGATGTGTGTGAACACATTTAGGAACATCATGGCATTTTTCCCTCACTAGGAGGTTTTTTCCCCCATGCACTGTATATAGGCCCATCACTCTAGGGCTAACTTATCTTTCCATTGCACACTAAGTAATACACTCTCTATTGTGTGCCTTGAGTTTCCTTCGTCTTCTCCAAGATGTGTGTGTTTTCTTGGAACCCTAATTCCAACAATAGCCACAACATTCTACTCTCTTTTTAACCATTATTAAGTGCTTATAAACAATAAACCCCTAACACTAGTTTTGTAATCAGGCACTCAAGTGAAGTCTCTTGTTTTTTCAACAACTTGTCATAATTATTTAGAAAAAAGATTTTATAGGTCACGTTCATACCTGAAGTCAGTTATGAGGTGAAGAACATAGCCAAGCTTTAATTTTGCCAAAATTAATGTCAAATTAAAATTATGGTGATAAATTTAAGATGAAAAAATCATAAAAATTTTATTAATGACAATTGAGTGTGGTCTTGGGACAGGCGCTTATGATGGGATGTTCTTTTTTGAAATAATTGCACATAAGCCGGTTTCAAAGATCCAAGCCTTCATTCATGATGTGCAATTGATGTGGAACAAGTTTGGAACAATAAGTTTGTGCTAGATTTATTTGTATTAAGGGATTTTCTTACGCAATGTAAAGGCATCGAGCACCTACATGAAAAAAAGGAAGATGTAGTGGGGTTTGGCATTGCATACTACAGGGCGAGGGACATGGACAACTGATGGTAATGGAGGATGTGGTAGAGGAGGTGGAGCATATGGTATTGAGGAAGTATGGAGATGGCCACATTGGGTAAATAATTGCGTGATTGCATTCATGAATGTGGTTGCTAAGTATCCCAACCTACATGCTTTGTGTCGCGGTGAAGAATTGGTGGGGTCCAAATGTCCTTTTCTCTAGCAAATGGTCCAATTTTGTGCTAGACATGGCACCAACACTGGTACCGCAAAAAAATTGTGGTTCTAACCCTCTAGATTGTGCTTTAAAGGGGCTTTGCATCTGCTCCTCTGATGTGCATTGTGATGGTGGAGCTTATACAATTGCATGGGTGGTTGAGCCAAGGCACTAGATGATAGCAAATCAAAGGGAAAGTGCTCGTGAAGGCACAGGGAAGCCATACAAAGGTTGGTGGAGCGTGGCTCTACTGTGGTTAGAGCTAGATATGAGCTCTATGTGATTAGGAAAATTTGTTGCGATGAGACGAGGTACAACAAGCGGTGATGACTATACTAGCACAAGGCTTGCCAAAAGCTTTTTTTTTTACCTGGTCAAAATTTGCAGGATTTGTCAGCATTTGCACTAAAGCTTTATTGGTCTTCTAGGTAAGCTAATGAATCTACCTGTAATTTTGCAATTGTAAAAAGAGGGAAAGGTGGGGGGGGGGGGGGGGGGGGGGGGGGGGGGGGTAAGTAAGGGGGTAGGGGGTAACCCATTATGTGAAACTATAGGCTACCGTCCCTTAGAGCCAAGTGCAGCCCTAATTACCTCATTTGCCAGTGAAGGTGAGTGGAGGTGTTTGTCTCCATGTTCATGTTTGCATGTCTTTATAGTCTGTTTGCAAGTAAGTAGTTGGAAAACATTATAGTTTGTTGTTCTCTAAAGGTTTTATTATGAAGTTAGTTTCCATGTGCAAAATATCAAGACAAAACAAACAAGCGGTGTAAAGTACAAATTGAGGGAGACTCCAACCAATAAAGTGGTTTCTACCTATTTTGCTACTAGCATTGTTTTGGGCATGTACATGTATGTATGGAAGTTCAGTTTCAAGAGCGATGATAAAAGCATCTAGAGATTCCTAGGAGCTACTTTTCTTTGGTTGCATACATGTGCTAAATTGGTGACGTTTTTACAAAAGGAACGAGTTACCATGCAATTTTTTCCTCAATGTTTGACACAGACAAACTACTCTTCATATTTTACAATCATGTCTCTTACAATAGTATACTTGATTCTTCTTTTTTAAGCTAATTGTCAAGCAATTCTATTGCAAGTTCAAAATTTTCATCTCTCTCCCATTTGTGTGTAGCCCTCGAGCATGAATGGTTCCAAATTTTATCCACCAAGTTAGCTCCAACAATTGCCAACAAGCTACCATCTTTCTCTCAAAAAGAAATGTTGGAGAGAGAGAGAGAGAGAGAGAGAGAGAGAGAGAGAGAGAGAGAGAGAGAGAGAGAGAGAGAGAGAGAGAGAGAGAGAGAGATGGTTTGAAAAGCAATGGCATCTAGCAGGAATTTTCTAGCTTGGATGGGTTGCAAGAGAGGTTTGCCGACTTGAGCACTGTGAGTGAACTTGCAGCGAGTGAAATTGTAGCACTATGTGTCAAGGAGATATGCGGGCTGCAAGTAGTGTCTCTACCATTTTGTCTCACCCAACATGCTTCAACTTGAAGCTTCCATTCAATCATCCTCTGTGTGCTCAATATCCTTTTATCCAAATTGAAGCAAGATCAACTATATGCAGCCGCGATTGGGGGAATCATCGGAAACTCTCTTTGTAGGCCGTTGGCCTTCATCATGAGCCTCAACCAGAGCTGATAAAGCTATTCATCTACATGAAGTTGAAAATTCAACTTCTTGGAAAATCTTGTATTCAAACCCTTTTTTATTTTCCTAGCAAACACCACTATTCTCACCTTGTAAGAGGTTTGTAGTGCTTCACACTAGCATCCTCCTATTCATTAGGACAACTCAAATTTCAAAATCAATTTTGTGAAGTGTCTCAAGAGAACTCAAGTCTAGCTCTCCATTTTCATGTTTGATAACTCTCCTACTAGTATCCATCAACAAATCTCATATAAGCTCTGACTAGTACCCACCAAAAACTCTCATATAAGCTGAAGTATCCCCACACTACACAAGGCCAACTAGTGGAGCTTCTTCTATCCTTCATGGTAATCTGATTCAATCAAGTGAAGGAGGAAATCTTTGCATTGACTATTTGAACTTGCACTTTCAACATACATCACCATAAGCTTTGATTATATCATTCTATCACTCACACTAGAGCTTAAGTCCTTATAGTGCTATGAGACTAGTCACTGCCCCAATCATTTGATTGGCAATAAGACCTTCTCTATTGGGCACATGTTCTCTACTATGTCTCCCTTTTGTATGGTCAAGCTGAAGTTGCATCCAAAGGCACAACAAGTTCAACAAAGAAGATCAAAACAAGAATCAACAATCAACCATCATCACATTCACAAACATAGTCAAATTTATCCAATCAACATGATGCACCAGCTAGTGTAAGACCTCCATATTGGCTTATATAAGAGGCAACACTATTTGCACAAAGTGTAAGCTATTCTATTTCTATTATAAGTTTAGACTTTCTATTTCTCTCCCATTTGTGTGTAGCACTCGCTCTCAAGCATGAACGGTTCCAACCTTTATCCACCTTAGTCCAACACTCATCACAAACTCACTCGCTATTATAAGAGGATTCAAAAGGGGTTTTGTGATTTCCTTATCATGAATGCTCTTATAATCTGAAGCAACTTTAGAAAAAGTGTGTGTGAACAACACAAACACTTCTTCACAAAGTGTTTATGACTTCCATCACAAAATCTCATAGCTAGAGGTGTTGCACCTAGCTAGACCACAGTTTTGATGACATACTTTTTGGTGAACCCGTTGCAAAAGCAAATGGGATCATAGTCCTTTTTGTCATTATAAAAAGTTTTAAATATGGTTGATAAAAAGAGAAAGAAGGGATGCACTTTGATGCAAATACGATGGAAATGTTTCACGCATTTGCATTGTTTATGCAGTAGTAGCAAGCTATAGATAGGAGGGAAGTGTCACCACAAATGCTTTGCATTCAATAGTGGATAAAATGGACGGATTCATGGGACTTGTCTAAATGTGAAGGTGACTATTGGAGCCCAATGAGAGAAAGAGAGAGACAACATACGGATATGATAGGTGGTGTGTAGCTTGCTTTTCTCAGCTCACTGCTTCCAATTTCTAGGCCTTTTGTAGCATGTATGGGACGTCTTGTTGCTCGCATTCTTGACCACTCATGGAACCTTTTTTCTATGGTTATAGGCTTTCATGATTGATCAATAAAGAGAGAGGCGGGGAGGGGGAGGGTCATAAAAATGATCATTGCATGAGCTATCATGCGTCATTGTTGTCATTTATATTAGTCAAATGTCATGGGCATCATTGTGGTCATTTATATGAGCTAAATGTCATAGCTGGTCATTCAATTTGACACATAAAGATTGATTATGAACTACAATGGGGGATGAAAATTATTCTTGAGTGCATTTTGACGACATCCATAACGTTGAATTGTGGGCAACCTTGTCATGTTCAGTATATGATCCAAGGTAACAATAATATTTTTAATTTTTTTCATCTCCATCTTAGATGCATGGATTTTATTCTTGAGATATTTAAATGAGATAGGAGGGTTTCTGGAAGCCAAATCTACAAATTTTATTGCTAATAATGTAGGTGAAAACTGAATAGTTCTCCAAACTATTTACAACAGAGGTCCCAATAATATTTTGGACGAGACGAGCATTCATTATTATTTCACTAGAAAAAGGTTCTACATAGACAGACAAGGACAAAGTTAAGTCACTAATAGCATAGTTTTATACCTTCTTTGACGCTACACAATTGACCATCAACAAGATTGCGATGAGTGTTACCTTATTGCAATTTTATTGTAACAACACTGTGCACTCCACAATGGAAAAAGCACCTTTGAAACCATCTATGACCAAAATTTTCCCACACCTTTATTAATCTTGGTGGTAACATTTTACCACCTGATATAATAGCTTGAGACCATACCCAAACCCTTTTTAAAGTGATTGGGTCTATTCAAGGTCATCATGCACGGTACATAAAACGAGTCAACTTTGAGAAAGGAGACTCGTAAACATCGAAGGATAAGCTTGCTCCTATATTTTATGACCCTTTGAAAATCATTCAAATGATTAATGATAATGCTTGTAGTCTAGACTTACCTCCTCATTGTCATTTTCACATAAGTCCATTGTGTCCGTTTGAATGCAATCTTGCTATTGTACCTGTGACTGATGATCTTCCTCTCCTAAATGATGATGTAGAAGTCTTGGCCTCATGAACCAAATCCTAAAGCACGACATGAAAGCTCTACTCACACATAAGCACAAAACCCATTGAAAACCCCAACCTTATTCATGGAATCTTGTGGCCTTGCCTCTAATTGCATAGTTATAACTTCAATATGTTGAATGGAAAACAAAAGCTTCCTCCCTTACTTCGCCCTCATTTTGATTTTGCAAAGATTTTAGCACTTTCATATTTTAAAAAAAAAAACAAATATAAGGAAAGAAAAATCTAATTCACACCCTCACAAACTCAGAAACAAGAAGGAAGGGAGATGGAACTACACTGATATCTCATAGAGAAACCATGAATTGAATACCCAAAAGGGGAAGAATTGTAGGTTTCAAGCCATAAGCAAGCCCCAAGCAAGAAGCCCCCTTACTTCCATACACTGAACTTTTGATGGTGAGTCAAAGTTTATGCATATCCCCTGAAAAATGGGTAATTTGTAGAAATGGCCATTTTAATGCCATTTTTAGCCAAAAAATGACCTATTTACAATGAAAAAGCCAAATGACTTGGGCTCAACTTCCCTATATATAGGCTTCCTATCTATTGCTGGGTTTTGTCACACAATTGAAGAGAAAGGATGTAAGCTTGAGGGGTGGGGTATATGTGAGGTGTGGACACACCCCATAGAGGTGTGTGGCTAGGAAAGCATGCAAAGTCAACTACAAGGTCAAATACTTTTGTACTATATCTGTAATATCTTTTGAGCTAATTAATACACTTAGTTGTTTTCTAGTTGTGTCTGTGCAACACTCCCTTCTCTCTTCCTTTGCACCTCTTCTTCCTTATATATTGAGGACATGACACAACACATGGTACCAAAGCTTTTCATGCCATAATCAGCTGACATGAATTGGAGATCTTGTGTCCGAAATCCCCTACAGAGAGGAAGAAACTGCTCAAAAACCAATTAAAACCTATGTCATTCATAACACCCTAGCTTAGGAGGCTAAGCACCTCCACAAATAGTTTTAACCTTCATGTTTGCAATACAAGTATATTTTTACAATATGGCCAAGTACATTTTTGCAATATAGCACCCTAGCTTAGGAGGCTAAGCACCTCCACAAATAGTTTTAACCTTCATGTTTGCAATACAAGTATATTTTTACAATATGGCCAAGTACATTTTTGCAATATAGCACCTAGCTTAGGAGGCTAAGCACCTCCACAAATAGTTTTAACCTTCATGTTTGCAATACAAGTATATTTTTACAATATGGCCAAGTACATTTTTGCAATATAGCACCTAGCTTAGGAGGCTAAGCACCTCCACAAATAGTTTTAACCTTCATGTTTTCAATACAAGTATATTTTTACAATATGGCCAAGTACATTTTTGGTTCTTGGAGGTCCTTCACATAGTTTTCAAGTTATTTGACAGCTCAGCCTCGTCTACAAGCTGCTATGAATTGGAGATATGAAATTTTTGATTTTTTTGGATCCAATTATACAGTGAACAAAGTTTTGATATTTATCTTTTGCTTTGATTTATTGAGACGGATTTAATATCCTCTTTGTTTAAGATTATTTATTTTTCTCATCTATGTAGATGTTGCAAATTATGATAACCAAATTTGGCATTGCCTCTTATGATGGCACACATTTTCACTACTAGCATATGTCATGCATCATGCGTCTCATGTTTAAAGGAGTATATTGTGTTATGGATATTCCTCAACCTACACAAGGAATTGAACAATTTAACCAGTGGGATATAAAGAATGTGAAAGCTAATTGTTGATGGTCTTGATTGCAACTAATTCTTTATATGTCAATAAATGGGTCAAAGCTAGAGCACTTCCCCAACATACGGTGCCAAGTCACCAATATGAATTGTCTCTATACATATAATGCTCAACTTTGGTTATCCCTTGGAGTTTCTGGTGCCAAGTCACCAATATGAATTGTCTCTATACATATAATGCTCAACTTTGGTTATCCCTTGGAGTTTCTTTTTTAATCAGGGTACTCAAGATTACTATTTACTCTGCAAATGTAGAATATGTGTTCCAATAAATAAAAAAATAAGGTTCCAAATACTCTCCATAACACACTATACTCCTCAACCTACACAAGGAATTGAAAAATTTAACCAGTGGGATATAAAGAATGTGACAGCTAATTGTTGCTAGTCTTGATTGCAACTACTTTCTTATATGTCAATAAATGGGTCAAAGCTAGAGAATTCCCCAACATATGGTACCAAGTCACCAATATGGATTGTCTTTATACATATAATACTCAACTTTGGTTATCCCTTGGACTTTTTTTTTTAATCAAGGTACTCAAGATGACCATTTACTCTGCAAATGTAGAATATGTGTTCCAATAAATGAAAAAATAAGGTTCCAAATACTCTATGAGTGTCATGATAGTCCAAGTGCAAGACACCCTAGAGTTTATGTGATTTATAGTCTCGTAGAAAGACACTTATATTGGTCAAAAATGTACAAAGACATCCTAGAATATATGGTCAAGTGTAATAAATGTCATATGAATAAGGTAAAAGATTAAATATGGGAGGTCTTATCCATACTTTGGAAATTGCTTGAGGAAAATGGGAGAGCATCTCCATGGATTTCATTGTAGACTTACCAAGACGCAGAGGGGGCATGGCATATGGGTTATTGTTGATAGATAGAACAAGATGGCGAGGTTTATTCGTACCAAGCGAATGCAAAAAACCTAGAATTAGCTAAATTATTTGTTGAAATTTCATATCAAATTTATAAATTACTTGCAGATATTGTCTTAGACCAAGACACAAAATCTCATAGACTTTTTTGAAGGGCAGTTTTTTCTATGTGATACTGAGCTTAACGTGTGCACCTAATTCTATCTCTAGAATAAAAAATGTGATGTTACAACAACCATAAATTCTAATTGACAAACAACTTAGTTTTGAGAGGAAAAAAAGGCTGGTGATTTAGAAAAAAATCTAAATTCTTGAGTATTAACTTGAATCTATTGGTTTTGGTAAAATGTAGCACTACAACTAGTTTGGAAGCCCACCATGGTCAAATAGTGAGGAATTTTATAGGATACTTATTTTTCTCATGAAGCTATCTTTTTGCTTCAATTTTAACCAGGGAGCTGAAAGAACATTGATTTTTATTCCAAAGACCTGAAAAGACATTGTTATGTCATGTTAGGTTACCAACCTAGTGTTAAGTATGGCATTGATAATTGAATGCTTGCCATCCTTAATTAGTTTAATCACAGAGGTATAATGGGAAACAATAAGACCAATGTATGTGGTTTTGCAACCATGATATCCAAAACATTTAGAATGTGGACAAACAAGTAAGGTATTCACTATTGGGATGCTGACCATGTAGGCCAGGTGCCCACTACCCATCACTAACCTATGTCCGCTAACTTGTTGTGTCACACTAGAGAAATTAGCCCACCTCTACTTTTGCAAAGCCCATTGACATGTCCTGCACAACTACATGCTCTATTATGAGTACACAAATGCGGTATGTATGTGTGTGTGTGTGTGTGTGTGTGTGTGTTGAGAGAGAGAGAGAGAGAGAGAGAGAGAGAGAGAGGTGTTCTTGATGCAAAATCTATATAACATTTGTATGAAAGAGTCAGCTAGTGTTGCTTGCCATATCAATGAGTTCTCAACTCTTTGTTTGCCAAGATTTGTGCTTAGTGAATGAAGATAGATGATGAGATGAAACCTATCCACTTGCTTTTCTCATTGCCACCATCATGAGATAAAATATGTCATGTTGTTAGTAAGTTTGCACCAAATGATATGCTAGTGTACAATGATATCACTAGTTATCTTGTTTTAGAAGAAGTGCCTCGTAAGACTATGCGGAAAGAAAACAAACAAAACAAAGTCATTCTCGGCAACGTGAATCTAGCAAAGATGGCAAGAGAGAGCCATGTCATGATAGATCAAAGTCTCACAGTAAAAAGGGCATTCAGTGTCATTTTTGTGAGAAGTATGGCCATATAAAGAATGATTGTCATGCATGGAAACGTGAGAAAGGCAAAAGCAAAAGCAGTGACAATGATGCGAAAGAGGAAAAGAGTAAAATTTTGGTGAAGGTCTAAGAGATCAGTCTTGTCATGATGACGCGCAAGCTCAGTCTGGTTATGATGATTTGCAAGACATTAATTTACTAACAGAGTCTACAAATGTATTCTATGAGGCATAAGAGACTCTGTATTTATAGATTTCATCACCAAATTGCTAGCCTAGTGGGGTGAAGTGTCACATACATGGATCCTGTATTCAGGTGCATCTATTCATGTGACTTTTTACCTCACACATAGGGACTGGTTTACTCACTATGATACTGTTGGTTCCATCACATTGGGTCACAATTATGCTTGTGACATAGATGACATTGGTGACATTACTATGGTTTTGTTGAATCGCAACAGATTTGTCATTCAGAGTGTTTGTCACGTGCCATGTTTGAGTTGCAATTAGATTTCAGTTGGCATGCTTAATGACTTGGGTTGTTATAAAGTCACTTTCCATCAGAAATCCTTGCTTACCACCAACAGATGGTAGAGGCTCTCTATCCCAACTAGCCCAATTATGTAGTCCACTCCCCCAATTGGCACCCCGCAAGGTCCAAAAAAGGTAGACCAACACTATCTACAAAGGAGAGAGACATAGACCATCACATTTGGCTTTGAAGTGGCTTGGTTGGGATGATAGGTAGCTGATACACCAACACTATCTACAAAGGAGATAAATCATGGGAATAGCATAAATACAAATGTAATCATTCTCTCTCTCTGTGTGTGTGTGTGTGTGTGTGTGTGTGTGTGTGTGTGCCACCCATAGTGCATGCTATGCTCGTAAAATTTCTTTCCCTCTCTTTAATGTCTCTTTCAAACGTGATTTTTCAACGAGCATTTCATGGCGAACGCCTTTTTGGAATGGAATCTGACGAGCAAATTCCAAAGATTTCTTGTGTTTGGGTGGGAATACCATCCACTTTGCAACACATCACAAACTTAGAGTAAATGAAACTTCCCATTGAAAAACACTTTTACATATGGTAGAATGTATAAATAACATTAGCATAACATTGAGATGGGCAAAACATACCCATGTTGTAATGTCGAAAGTATTTAAAGTATACATCTTTATTTATTGAGGAACATTATCACAAGGATAAGTATTGAGTTGAACCAACCATTACAATAATACCAAAAGTCTATAAGGTTTATATTGTTAATTCAATAACATTAGTATACAATGGTAAAATTTAGTTATTGTTGTCGTTGCTAGTGTCATTGTCATCATCGTTTCCATTGTTGGCTCCACTAGTCCATCCCTATAATGCAAAGTATGTGCTCCATACTTGTACCCAAGACTCCACATGCCTCTCAAAAGTTGCACACTTGCTTGCACTATGATATATTCAAGATCTACTCAATTCATAGTTGTTGCATTGTGGGCAATCATGGCACATTTCTACATATCCTCTTCAATTGGCAGACTTTCAGCAATGTCTAGCTCATACATGGTGTTGAGTAGGGATTTCATGGTCTCATAGGTTTCAAGAAATATTCTATGTTCTTGCTTGTGCTTCAAATTTCTAGAGGTGTTGCTCGTAAATAAGTGCAGAGAAATTGCAAATGAATGAAAGGTGTACTAAACATACTTTCTAAAGAAAACCAAAGTCACTTTATTTTTCAAGGTAATTCATACCATCACTTTTGTTGAGTAAAAATATCACATTAAAAAGATGTCATTATAATATAATTTGTGGACAATTAGATCAGTCACAGGTACTAAACTCACATATTGTGAAATTGACAGTAATCCTTTGCAAAATAAAAGTATATTGATAAAAACAATTAGAGCATTACATTGTACATGCCATATATAAGAAGTATATGATACAAAGTATACATCATGGTTTAGGTGGCGGTTGTGTTATCTAGCTCGGTGTTGGTAGAGGTCCCATGGATAGCGAGAGAAAGTGTGGCCTATGGAGTAATGGGCCATGGTATAGCCAACCAAGCACTGTGGATGCACGTGTACCCGTGGGTGAATAAGGCGATAGTACATGATCATGGGGTTGCGACGTCTATGATATGGGTGGTTGTGTCTCCATGGATAGTGAGACATCACCAAAATCCAGAGTTCATCCTAGCCCACTCAAAAACTATTGTTGTGGCAACATGTGTGCCATAAACACACTACACTCTTGCTCGATGCTCATACAATGTTATGATGCATGGTTTTTAGGACCCCTTCTGAAGATGCAATAAAGGCACAGTCAGTTGTTGGGGAGATGAGGATACTCTAGTCCAAGGGATCTCGAAAGAGAAGAAAAATCTACTTCACACGCACCAAAGAGTAAAAAGTGCCATGGACAGAAGATACGTGGGAACGAGCTCTTATGCATGCCTACAACCTATATCTTACAGAATAGCCCATTCTAGGTGTGAATTTCTAGTGAAATTTACACGAGGATGTTCGTGTGGACTCACAGCACAGCATACTCCGTTTTCACCTTTTTACCGACAATAAATATTTTTTACCACAGTAAATATTTTTCACCTACATGGTAAATACAAATCACTTTTTACCTACAGTAACTTTTTTTGCCCATGGTAAATATTTTTTACTGCACCATAAGTATTTGGTAGGTAACAGTTCACTGTTACTAGAAGCAGTGATTGGGCATCAACAATGCAGTTACAGGAGGAGAAAAGGGGAAAATCTTATGGTAAAGGTGAGTCAACAGGGATAAAGACTTTTGAGTTGAAAAGAGACATGCTGATTTTTTCAAAGAACACATGTCAAAAGAAGCCATGGTTGAGGATTTTTTGAGAATTTGATATTCAGGAGGACCCAGCTGCCACCTCCCCCCCGCAGGTCCCCCCCTGACATGTGCAGAACCTCCAGTTTCAACAGCCACCTTACCTGCTCTTAAATACTGGTCAAGCCCTTATCCCCATGTGTCACAATCAGAAAAATCAGCATTTACCCTCCCCTCTCACATCACTCTAGAGAATATCTTGATGGTGACATATCAGGTGACCTCAATCTGTTGACCACCCTAAGCAAAAAGTAACCCCAATCAGCGGATTTAAGCATGTTTATACCTAATCCTAAACCCTCTCAGAAACCTATATAAGGAGGCCTTCTCTCACTCAAAACCAACACTTCACCCACTTCACCAAGCAATGAAGCTATGACGACATTGCTCACAACGAGGAGCTATGGATGGAGCTCTACTCTCTCTCCCTCTAGTATGCTACATTACTATCCCTAAAACCTAAATAAGGAGTCTTCTCTCATGCTCCATGGCCACCATCCTCGCCGCCATTCTCTAATGTATTGATGTGTTGCTAGTAGGATCATACCTACTTGCTGGGTTGATTGTTTTTGACAAGGGATTATGCCATCCTTGGCTTGCTTCTCTATATCCTTGTTATGTATGATCAGATGCCGTTGTATTGTTAAGCTCATGTTTTGTGTATATATATGCTACATAAGGTCCCTAAGCTTCATTTCTATGTGTTTTGCCATATTTTTTGATGCCATCATAATGCCAGAAGTCTCACTTGACTATGTGCACTATGTGTGAAGTCCCTAAACCTCTAAATTTAGGGTGGTGCCCCTTTGTTTTGTTCTTTGCTTGTTTGCATGAGGCGTGGTTTGTGGAGTGTGCACGAGTACAGAGGCCACCCGATTGCACTGCTCTTTTTCCCGCTATCATTTTGGTGCCCCCACTGAGGAGGGCTACACAGACCTTCAGTCCACAAGCAATGAAGATGTGCAATCTACAACATGGACGAATGGCGTTAAGAGTTTGCAAATTGGAGAACAGAAGAGGAGGAGGCTTTAGAGGCCTTAAAAGCTTTCATCGAGGTCTTGTTACCAGGTTGCAGTGTCATTGAAATTCAAGAAGTAAGTTCTTCTACATGCCTTGTTCGTGATCGTCGCCAACGAAGGAGAGTGGGAAGAAGAGCTTGATATACCTCTCCTCTCAACCTATGAGTGCTCCAGAAACCTCCAACACACACAAGCTTGAAATATTCTACATCAACATACACGAAGGTACTGTGACACACGTTAAGGGAAGAGAAAGCATCACCAGACCTCTCTTTCCTGAGGAGCCGACTAAGAGAAGGAAGATCACCTCTACACCTAAGTGGCCCAAGGCCGCAGCGCGTGCTCAAGCGTAAGGTAACATTTGGCTTAATCTCATTAATAAGGGATTACATGACCACTACAGGCAAGAAAAAGGCTAGTGAGCAACCAACTTCAACCTCCAACTTGCAACCACGACTCTCACCCCTAAATCCTCCTGAAGCAAAGAGGCGAAGGCTTGCCTACAAGATTGCCGCCCGTCTGCGAGTGCTCCCAGTGCACTTTGTGAATCCAGACACCACCAATCCCAAGCCAACCTCCTGTCCGCGTGAAGATCACTTTGGATATTGTCCAAAGTGCTTTGGAGACCGGGTGAAAAGCCTCCCTGCCCTACCTTTGCTGCTAATTTTCAAGAAGTTATCTCAATCTAAGGAAACTATCTTAGTTGATGATGTGTTGCACATTAATGGTGTCACTTTCATTCGTCATGCTGATTATGGTAATAGCATCCAATTGTTGCTTGCTAAAAGGCTCAGCATTGTACAAAGTGTTGCCATCACGCCTTACGTCTTCACAGATGCATCAGGAAGAGTCGAAGTGATCCGAGGTGCTGACCTTCTGTGGCTGATCAGGCTCATTGGTCCCAAGGTGGTGCAACTGAGCTAGGCTCTTGTGTGTAAGTATGGATGCCAATAATGAGAATGATGATCCCCGCATGTTTCCTTTCCATTTTGTGCGTCATATCCGTGTGAATATTTGTATTGATAGAAAAATCTTTTATCAGCAAAGAATAGCCCTGTTGTTTGGAGCCGAGAGACTTGGGGAAATCTTGCGCTCTCCTCATCCTGTCATTCTACCCTTACTAGACTATTACCATTCCTTTGATGTGTCGATCTTCATCCTATTTTGAGCTAAGTTGTGCTAAAGCTCCAAATTGTAATTACCATACTCTATTTTAAAATAAATTGGAGCTGTTTGTGTAATTGTTTACTCTCTCACTTATGGCCTTTCCTAATTTTTATGGTAAGCCTGGGGAGGTTGCTCCAGACTTTTTGGATAATTTGGAAATGGCCTTTCTGGTATCGGGAAGGGATGACGAAGCTACTAAGCTAAGGGCCTTTCCTTTGGTCTTGAGGGAAGGTGCAAAATTATGGTATCAAACTTTGGCACCTGAAGAAAGAAGAGACTGGGAGTCCTTGAAGATGGCCTTCATCGAAGAATTTCGCCGCCATGAGCCTCCAGAGGAGATATGGAGACAGCTCTTAGAGCTACGCCAAACATCACCCAATGACTATAGAAGCTATGAAGGAAAGTTTTCCAACCTGTGGGAGAAATGGTGTGCATCACTAGGTGAAGGAGAAAGGGCGCCAGAATGCCTAAAGAAGGACTGTTTCCTGGCAGGGCTTTACCCCATCCTTATAGAAAAGGTAAAAGGTAAATTCCCAGATACCTTTGATAAAGCTATGACTTATGCAAGGGAGAAGGATAGGAAGTTAAAATTCCAAGCTCAACTACAAGGGGGAATGGAGCCTCCACCGCTAGCTCAACCTACGGCAAGGGTAGTAGCAGGGACAGGAGCAACAGACCAAGAGTCCTCTCAACAAGAATTACTTAAACAAATCACCAATCAACTAGAGAGCCTCTCCATCAATCTGGTTCAAGGTGTAAGGGCTCCCCAGCCAGGAAATGAACAAGATAGACAAGAAGGACAAAGGCAAGCACGTGAGTACATTTGCTACAACTGTGGAGAGGTAGGTCACGGCATGTATTATTGCCCCCATCCACGACGCTATCAAGGAAATGGTAATCAAAGATAGCCTCCTCGCCAGCAAGTCATTCCTCCTCGAGCTAGGCCACTAAATGGACAAAATGCACACGTGGCTCCACCAATCCAAATATTGAGACCCCTTCCTCCACCACCACAAGCACCAGCAGAGATCCCTCCACTACCATCGGGAGGGGAGGACAGGGCTGTCTCTGTCATAAGTCTTGACAATGGTAAGGATAAAGGGAAAGAAAAAATGGAGGAAGCTGTTGCCATGCCAATAAAGAGAGTTAGGAGACAAAGAACTGATGAAATGGAAGCTTCAGAGCCGGATAAAGGGAATGAGGGTTCCTCCCAAGTGATAGGAGACAAGAAAAGGAAGAGTAGGTCAAGGAGGCACATAGGAGTAGAAGACTTTCCACTTGGGGTAGGATCCATACCTTACGACTTGGTAGCAGATGTGAGTAAGCAAGGACCAAAGATTTCATGGCAGCAACTCCTCCACCTTTCCCCAAAGATGCATAGAACCTGGTCTAAGATGGTCAGCACCAGGAGGGCTAAGGCAAAGTCAGTTGGGTCTATTAGTGCAAGAGGCATGAAGGATATCGTGCCAGTCATTGATGCAGAGATTAAGAGTCAGTGAGTCTCCAATGTGTACGTAGATGGTGGAGCTGAGATTTGTGTTATGACAGAGAAATTAATGCACAGGTTGGGTTTGGAAGTAAACGAGCAAACTTTCTTACAAGCTAAGATGGCAAATAATGTAAGGGTGGCTTGTGTGGGAAAGGTTAATGGAGTGAAGGTTTCAGCTTTTGGTGTTGCAATCTCAATTGATGCTTATGTGATCCCAACTAAGGGGGAGGGCTATCCGCTAATCCTTGGAAGACCTTGGCTTATGGCTATGAAAGCTAGGCAAGATTGGGAGACAGGTTCCCTTGAGTTGCGACCAAATCATAAGGTAGGTGGCAAGCAACAAAAAATTGTGTATGACATGAAGCAGGGTAGACAACAAGACCTAGAGATGGAGACTTCTATGGATGAATGGAGCACAAGCAGCTGCTCTTCATCTGAGGATGAGTCATCTGAGGAGATGCTAGCTCTTTGGAAGTCATGGGTATAATAATGCGAAACCCAGAAGGAGAAGGTGGTCAAGACTCTCTAAACAAGGAAGAAGCTACAGGCTTAGAGGAGATGCTAGCTAAGGACCTACTAGAAGAAGAGAGAGAACCCTATTTGCAGGTACTAAAGAAGCATGCTGGCCTCTTTATAACTGATTACGAGCACATTAAAGGAGTGACGATAACCCAACACCATATCCAATTAAAGGAAGGTGCCAAACTAGTGGTGCAAAGACTAAGGAGATTAGGGCTAGTGCAACAAGATGCACTCTTAAAAGAAGTAAAAAGATTACTCAAGGCAGGATTTATCTACCCAGTGGAAGATTCTGAGTGGGTGTCTCCAGTTGTGGTAGCACCAAAGAAAAATGGAAAGTGGAGGGTATGTGTGGATTACAAGCCTCTAAACGCAGCCACAAAAAGGGACCATTTTCCTTTGCCTTTTCAAGATGAAATACTGAATGAAGTGGCTAGTCATGAAAGGTACACAGTGTGTGATGGGTACTCATGCTACTTCCAAATCAAAATTGCAGATGAAGACCAAAGAAAGACTACCTTCATAACACCTTGGGGGTGTTTTGCTTATAGAGTTATGCCTTTTGGTTTAACTAATGCCCCAGCTACTTTCCAGAGGTTTATGAACTTGGTGTTTCAACCTTACTTTGGTAAGTCCATACGAGTCTTCATTGATGATTTTTGCATTTACAGCTCTAGGGAAGTACATCTGTCCAAGGTTGATGAAGGTTTCACCCGTCTGGCCCAATTGGGTGGGCAATTGAATAAAGACAAGTGCCACATAGGTGAGAGCAAGGTCACTCTACTAGGCCATGTTGTGTCTCAAGATGGTATTGAGGCTGACCCTGAAAAGGTAAAGACATTGTTAGCTTTACCTACTCCTTCAAACGTGAAGCAACTAGTCTCCTTCATTCAAAAGGTTCGCTACATGGGACGATTCATACATCTCTTTTCTCAGGCAATCTATCCTTTGCAGCAGCTCACTAAACACACTACATTGACATGGAGTGAGGAGGGTGAAAGGTGCTTTCAAGAAGTTAAAACCATTTTGAGCTCATTGCCTGTCATCCTACAACCCACATGGGGTGAATTATTCTATGTAAATCCTAGTGTAGGTCCAGAAGCTCTAGGAGCTGTCTTGATGCAAAAAGACCCAAAGACATCTCTCATGAGACCAATCTACTTCTCTAGTAGAGTGATGACAACTGTTGAAAAGGGTTTCAGCACAACTGAGCAATTGGTGCTAGCTCTTAAGTTTGCAGTGGAGAAGTTTCGGGCTTACTTACTTCCGAGACATTTGTGGTGATCACAACTGAGGAGGTTTTTCCATATGCCCTACAACACATGGAATTGTCTCAAAGAATAGCAAAGTGGGTGGTGCATCTTCAAGAGTTTGACTACACACTACAAGTAGAGGATTCCACCCGTGCTTGTTTGGCAGATGTCCTCACACAAAGGTGTTATGAGAAGGCCAAGAAAGAGGCA
This sequence comes from Adiantum capillus-veneris, assembly GCF_014529385.1. Classification (NCBI taxonomy): domain Eukaryota; kingdom Viridiplantae; phylum Streptophyta; class Polypodiopsida; order Polypodiales; family Pteridaceae; genus Adiantum; species Adiantum capillus-veneris. The sequence continues at coordinate 16,279,339 of NC_140954.1, forward strand.
CCTAGTAAGGTACCGCCTATCCCGGAGCCTGAAGTTCTACTGGGAGCACACAGTCTGTATTTTGATGGGACTTACAAGAGGACCAAAGACAAGGCATCAGCAGGCATAGTAATATTAGGTCCAGAGAAGGAGAAGATCTTTGCAAAAGGGTTTCATCTAAAAGAGGTTCATTCTAACAATGAGGCAGAGTACCATGCCCTTGTTTTAGGGTTGCAATGTTGTCTTTCTCAGGGCATCACAAAGCTAAATGTTTTTGGTGACTCCATGTTGATTGTTAAGCAAATGGTTGGTGTATGGGCCTGTAAAAATGACAAATTGTCTGTTAAGATGAGGGAAGCAAAGGCCTTGTTGAAGGGTTTTAAAGAAGTTCAAGTGCACTTTGTACCTAGAGATCAAAATCGAGAAGCAGATGCCTTAGCAGGTGAAGAACTACAAACTCTCATAGTAGGTGCTATCCTTGTGAAAAGTCCTTTATACCAGGGAAAGGAGGAGCTGCATGATTTACTTTACTTTCTTGAGCATTGTGAAGCACCCTCTGGTATGAGGAAAAGTGAACGTAGGTGGTTGGCAAAAAAGGCTACCAGCTATAGCTTAGTGAATGAGGACTTGTATTGTAGAGGGAAAGATGCTGTCTTAAGGAGAGTTCCTGCATCCCAAGAGATAAAGGATATTTTGTTTAGTTGTCATGAAGGTGTGTGTGGTGGCCACTTTGCACAAGAGATTACTAGCAGAAAGATTTTACAAGCAGGGTTCACGTGGCCAAGCCTCCATCGAGATGTACAACATTGGTGCCGCACATGTGAGGTTTGCCAAAAAGATGGACCAAGGCGTCTTAACCATGAAAATCAACATCCAATCAAAACCTATGGGCCATTTGAAAAATGGGGGATAGATGCAATAGGGCCACTACCTTGCACTCAATCAGGGAAGGAATACATCCTTATGGGGGTGGAGTACATGACCAGATGGGCAGAAGCTCGTCCCACAAAGCGCATCACAGCCAAGGACGTGAGTGATTTCATTTTTGAATGCCTTTGTTGCCGTTTTGGCACACCTTTGGAGATTCTCTCGGATAGGGGACCGGGATTTTGAGCTGATTTAGTCGGGAAATTGATGAGCAAGTTAAAAATCAAGCGCAGGCACTCTACACCATACTACCCTCAGTGCAATGGTCTTGTGGAAAAGGTAAATGGTCTTATATGTAAAATCATCACTAAGCAAGTGCATTTACATCCTAAGGCATGGGACAAACACCTAGATGAAGCACTTTGGGCCTACAGAACATCCTTTAAAACATCCTTGGGGTATACACCTTTTCACTTGGTTTACGGGCAACAGGCTCTATTGCCTATAGAAGTGGAGCTAGCGAGCCTCCGAGTTCTAAAAGCACATCAAGAGGATAGTCAAGAGAAGCAGGTGGAAGGAAGAATCATCGATTTGGAGAGGTTAGGGCTAGATCAAGAGTCAGCAGTGAAGTACTATGCAGCCCAGGCAGAGAAGAAACGAAAGAAGTTCAATCGCAACCTTGTCAAGAAAGGTATCAAGGAAGGTTCTTTAGTGCTCAGATACGATAATCGCTTTGATCGCAGGAAGGATGGTAAGTTCTTGCTTAAGTGGGAAGGCCCTTTTGTAGTGATACAGAGGTTCTCAAATGGTAGTTACCAACTAGGTGACCTAGATGGTAAGGTGCATCAGACCCCGGTAAATGGTTGGCAATTGAAGGCCTACCAATGTCGTCTTTCACAGCCATATGCTGGTGAAATCAATGCTAAGGATGGTTCAGAGGAGAGCTCATCATATTCGAGCTCCAACTAAGGTAACAATCATGTACATAGTCGTTTCAAAAAAACAAAAAAAAAAGAGAAGACAAAAAAAAAAGGAAAAAAAGAGAAGAAACATGTGTGCCATAAACACACTACACTCTTGCTCGATGCTCATACAATGTTATGATGCATGGTTTTTAGGACCCCTTCTGAAGATGCAATAAATGCACAGTCAGTTGTTGGGGAGATGAGGATACTCTAGTCCAAGGGATCTCGAAAGAGAAGAAAAATCTACTTCACACGCACCAAAGAGTAAAAAGTGCCATGGACAGAAGATACGTGGGAACGAGCTCTTATGCATGCCTACAACCTATATCTTACAGAATAGCCCATTCTAGGTGTGAATTTCTAGTGAAATTTACACGAGGATGTTCGTGTGGACTCACAGCACAGCATACTCCGTTTTCACCTTTTTACCGACAATAAATATTTTTTACCACAGTAAATATTTTTCACCTACATGGTAAATACAAATCACTTTTTACCTACAGTAACTTTTTTTGCCCATGGTAAATATTTTTTACTGCACCATAAGTATTTGGTAGGTAACAGTTCACTGTTACTAGAAGCAGTGATTGGGCATCAACAATGCAGTTACAGGAGGAGAAAAGGGGAAAATCTTATGGTAAAGGTGAGTCAACAGGGATAAAGACTTTTGAGTTGAAAAGAGACATGCTGATTTTTTCAAAGAACACATGTCAAAAGAAGCCATGGTTGAGGATTTTTTGAGAATTTGATATTCAGGAGGACCCAGCTGCCACCTCCCCCCCGCAGGTCCCCCCCTGACATGTGCAGAACCTCCAGTTTCAACAGCCACCTTACCTGCTCTTAAATACTGGTCAAGCCCTTATCCCCATGTGTCACAATCAGAAAAATCAGCATTTACCCTCCCCTCTCACATCACTCTAGAGAATATCTTGATGGGTGACATATCAGGTGACCTCAATCTGTTGACCACCCTAAGCAAAAAGTAACCCCAATCAGCGGATTTAAGCATGTTTATACCTAATCCTAAACCCTCTCAGAAACCTATATAAGGAGGCCTTCTCTCACTCAAAACCAACACTTCACCCACTTCACCAAGCAATGAAGCTATGACGACATTGCTCACAACGAGGAGCTATGGATGGAGCTCTACTCTCTCTCCCTCTCTCTCTCTCTCCCTCTAGTATGCTACATTACTATCCCTAAAACCTAAATAAGGAGTCTTCTCTCATGCTCCATGGCCACCATCCTCGCCATCATTCTCTAATGTATTGATGTGTTGCTAGTAGGATCATACCTACTTGCTGGGTTGATTGTTTTTGACAAGGGATTATGCCATCCTTGGCTTGCTTCTCTATATCCTTGTTATGTATGATCAGATGCCATTGTATTGTTAAGCTCATGTCTTGTGTATATATATGCTACATAAGGTCCCTAAGCTTCGTTTCTATGTATTTTGCCATATGTTTTGATGCCATCATAATGCCAGAAGTCTCACTTGCCTATGTGCACTATGTGTGAGGTCCCTAAACCTCTAAATTTAGGGTGGTGCCCATTTGTTTTGTTCTTCGCTTGTTTGCATGAGGCGTGGTTTGTGGAGTGTGCACGAGTACAGAGGCCACCCGATTGCACTGCTCTTTTTCCCGCTATCATTTTGTTGCCCATCCACCGCATCTAGCAAGACAGTTGTTGCCTCATGAATGTCCCTAAAGAAGCACACATACATTATTGGACAATACAGATAGTTTGTAGCTTGAATCAATTCACAACTTACCAAGCAAAGAGATAATTATTAGCATCAAAATCATCACCATTGAGTGTTTGTTGCAACATTTCTGCTGCGACAATCATAGAATGGAACCATTGAGAGCATGTCGCATCCATGTATAAACATGGCTAGCACCAAAGTCTCAACTTGCACTATGGTTTAGGGTTACAAATATATATATATATATATATATATATTCAATAAGTCGTAAACCATTTCTCTATAAATCTGATGATAGTTATATATATATATATATATAACTATCATCAGATTTATAGAGAAATGGTTTACAACTTATTGAATCTATCAAATCATCAATAACATCATATGTGTGTGAGAACATAAGAAGGAAAATGATGCAGAGATAGAAAAAGTTTCACTTGCAAGCCTCTTGGGTGATGATAGAGAGACCGTGTGCTTGACACATCACCACAAGTGCACCATTTGACGCAAGAGAAACTATTCAATGAGGGTGAATACACTCTCCACAAGCTCTACAAAGAATACATTCCAAATGGGAGCACTGCCAATATCAACACTCAATTTGCAGTGTGTCAGTATGTCCACCCACACAAATTGCACCCCTCCAAGCCGTTACTTAGGGTCCATTAGGCTGCTGTGTGAGAGAGAGCCTACAAAACAATGGATCACTTGGAGGCTCCTACAATTCAAAACAAGATGCAATGAGTGTCCAATGTATATAGAAACTAATGCACCATGAACTCACTCAAGGATGCTTTTTGGATTGAGAAACGCCCTTCATAGATGGTCTACATCGTAGAGCACTACAAAATGTAGGGGAACCACTCCATCAACCCCAAGCTTCACCATGTCCATGTCTGAGTGTGTTAAGGTTGCATTATATAAATAACATTATTAATTATTGGAAATCGCTTTGATTTACACATCATGCATTTTTTTTTGTTTATATTTCTTATTGTGTGAAAAGGGACCAAGCATATTGAAAGCCTTTGTGAGGATCTAAAGAAAGGTGACTATGCTCACTCTATCCAGTCACCTTGGAGAGGTGGTGCGTATTGAGCCCCTAGACCCTCAACTCTCATGATAGACTCGACCTACATGATTGCAAGCACCACTCAAAGTCACCCTGCTTAGAATCTAAATTGCCACTTTGTTGTTTGCTCATTTAATTTAACACTCTTTTGATGACTCCTTCGATTCTTAATGACTAATTGACCTCTCTTCTTTCAAATAGATGGTCCTAATGCTACTATTTTTGGGCTTAGATGTCCCTTGGCTATGCTACAAGAAAGGGTATCCTCTGGTTGATTGATGGTGATGCTCGAGCTCTTACCCTTTCTCCTTGCCTTCTTGTGTAATGTTGCAAGTCATATCAATCGTGAGGGCACTAAATACCAGCATGTACTATGTTCTTTGCATGAAAAGGATAGAACTTATCATTGTATGCATCCACTCTATTCTCAAGAAACTCGCTATTGAAATTAGGGTTGCAGGAAAACACACACAGCTTGGAGAAGACGAAGGAAGCTCAAGGCACACAACAGAGAGTGTATTACTTAGTGTGCAATGGAAAGATAAGATAGCCCTAGAGTGATGGGCATATATACAATGCACGGGGGGAAAAAACCTCCTAGTGAGGGAAAAAATGCTTGAGCAGTCCTAAGTGTGTTCACACACATCACTACCACATGTATATGGTAATAAATCCCCCCTGGGAGTGATGCAGTGAACAAGAGTTGGCACCTAGAGTATAGGGAAGTGCCATGCCCTAAGGACATGATCAGTCCAAAAACAGGAGTAAGCCCAAAGCTTTGTGGAAAGCTTCAAACTTCTCATGAGACAATGCCTTTGTGAAAATATTTGCAAGGTTGTCCTGTGTTGGCACATAAGCCAAGCTGATCTTTCTTACCGAGATCCTCTTCCTGACATAGTGGTAATGCACCTCAATGTGCTTTGTGCGACCATGAAAATTGTCAGTGTAGATAGTGTTGGCAGTGTCCTGTCCAACATCCAAATTAGTCATAAGACGTTTGAGCCATACACACTCAACCATAGCTATGAAGACTGCCTTGTACTTAGCCTCACAACTGGAAGTGGCCACAGTAGGTTGATTCTTGCTCAACCATGATTTGCACAAATTGTTGAGCATGAAACAAAAACCACTTGTGGACACTCGCATGTCAAGAAGCATGTAAATTTGGTGGCAATGATTCCCCCTTGGGATAAAACAAGCCAAGATGCAAAGTGCCACTCAAGTAGCAAAAAATCCTCTTGAAAGCCTGCAATGCTTAGATGCTAGGCTATGCATGAATCTGTTGACCTAAGAGACTGCAAGCTGAATATTTGGTCTCATGTTGCATACATAAATAAGGCACCCAACATCAGTTTGGTAAAGAGTGACATTGACAGGATCACCAGCATCATGAAGACTCAATTTAAACTTTGTTTCCATGGGATTTATAGTAGGTTTGCAATCCCCAAGTCCAAAATTACATAGCAATGTCTCTACGTAACTTGTTTGACACAAGGCAATACCACTATCACACTATTGAAATTGTATACCCAAGTAATGATGCGACCGTCCCAAATCTTAGCATTCAAATCAACTTCAAATTTAGCAATATGTCTCTCATTTGGTCCATAATCATCAAATCATCCATATAGAGAACCACAATGAGAAGACATCACCCTCATGCTTTACATAGAATGTGAAATCTATTGGACTATTACGAAATCCTCATTTGATAAAATGAGTGTCAGCCTTCTCATAATAAGCACAAAGAGATTTCTTCAACCCATACAAAGCTTTCTTGCATTTTCACACTTTATCTTCTTGCCCTTTAATGACAAAACTGCGAGGCTGCGTTACATAAACTTACTCAATTATGTCACCTGTCAAGAAAGCAGTAACAATGTCTGATTGATGTACATCCCAACCAAAATGAGCTGCCTGTGCACATAGAAAACGCACAGTAGTCATAGAACAAGTGGGAGAAAAACTAGACACATCTAGTTCAAAAAACTAGATGGATGTCAGGTAATCAGAATATGTTCCTCAACATCACATAGACTAGACACATCCAAAGCATAACAATGTGATGCATAAGATGCATGGCAAGAACTTGAACGAGTACGACTAGACAAAGGTGCATCCAATTTATTGTCACACAAAGTATGCACCGGTCTTTTTGGCATACCTCTAGCCTACTCATTCTCAGCCCTTTTCTCATCGAGTACATCATCTGCATCAGTAATAGGCTGATCTGCAACATTTTTAGAAACCCCCATAAGCTGTACATTTGCCTCATTGGAATTTACATTCAAACTTCCACCACTAAAAAGAAGCAGCAAAGTGCCATAAATGTCTTGTGAGCTTACATTACTGTCTCTAGTACATGACAGCAAGGGCGGAACAGAATCTTCCACAAACACAACATCACGTGAACATACGCTTTGTCTATGGATGATACAACTTGTAACCTTTGCTTTCAGCACTATAACAAAAAAAAATACATTTGACAACCTTATCATCCACTTGTCTACATTGCGTTTGTGGCACCAAAGCATATGCCAAACAACCAAAAACATGCATGTGCTCAATAGAAGGCTTTCTATCATGCCATGCTTCATATGGAGTCATAGACTGCAAATCTTTTGTAGGACACATGTCAAGTACATAAGTGGCACACATAATAGCCTCATGCCAAACCAAATGTGGTAAGGCTTGGCTCTTGACCATACATAGTGGCATTTTCATAAGAGACCTATTTTTCCTCTCAGCAACACCATTTTTCTAAGGTGTATACGGCATTGTACATTGGTGTTTTATCCCACAAGTTACTAGAAATGCATTAAATTCATAAGACATATACTCCCCCCCTCGATATGAACGGAGAGTGCCCATAGTACATTTTGAGACATTTTTAGCCATAGCCAAAAATTGCTTGAAGCACAAAAACACTTCAGACTTTGCCTTAAGTGGATACACCCATGCATGCTTAGAGTAATCATCAATAAAAGTCACGAAGTAAAGGTAATTGCCCAAGGATAGAGTTTGCATAGGCCAATAAACATCACTATGCACAAATTGCAATTTGCATGTGGCCCTAACTGAACTATCCTTGGAAACTTCAAGCACTGCATCTTATCCAAAATACAGCTGTAAGGTTTCTGACCCGATCACAAGAGCACCCTTGTACCACGAAATGAATACAATGGAATAAGTTACTATTTTTAGCAATTTCCAGATTCTGTCAGTGCCATGATGTTTAGAATGTTATAAAGCTTCAAAATGTGAATTAAAATAATTTTTGTGAAAAATTTCTAAAAATAGTAAGTTTTTGGTCACCCGAATCGTCCAGTCTCGACCATCTCAAAAATCTGCACCCGTACCCCGAATTTGAAAAAAATGCATTTTCGAACCCCGGGGGGGGGGGGGGGCTGCTAAATATGGCAGGTACTCAGACCCGTACATCTTAGTTAGAGCTTAGTATAGCAATTTACGGCATCAAAGTCCGACTCGTATGGCCCGTTTTAGCCTAAAACCAATTTTTCATAAAATTGTCCGGGAGGCACCGGGGGCCCGAGGCTGTGTGGGAACAGGTCCCAGCCCACTCCAGACCTGCTTTAGCAGCTAGGGGGCGCCCTCTTGCTTTGTGGGAGTCTTGGGGAAGCTGCCAAGCCTGCAACTCAGTGTGAGAGTCAGTTTACTGAGCCAACTGGACACTTGGTGGGTAGGCAACTGGACTTGCCATGCAAGGACTGAGTGCTCATCCAGATGCAATTAGCAACACAAATCGATTTTCAACCTGTAGGAGCCTATTTAAAGGCCTACACACACACACACACACACAGATATGCTCACACACACACATTACATACTCACACACCTACACACTGGGAAGGTGCTGCCGGCACACACACAGCTTTTGAAGGAGAAGCAAGGAGGGAGGTGCTGCCGAATTTCCCATCTCAAGGATTCATTGCATCAGAAATTTAAGAGGATTCTCAGCCCCTAATCACGGTAATTATGGTTTAATTACTGCTCTTCTTAATCTCATCATTACCCACTCATAATTCTTGTCTACTATGCCTACTTTTAGCTATAATTCTCTATAGCTGCTCTCTAAGTTTTCATAGCTATACTTCATTACATAATTATCATTCATTTAGTTAATTTATTCAGCCATTCATCATCCTTAATCAAGGCTTAATGCATGATTAGGAAAGATTCTCTCTCTAGGCGATACAGTCAATAAATTGTCAGCTAGTAATAGTGTAGATTTGTCAGAATTCAATCTTTCACTACTCAATAGGGTTGTAATTAAATTATACTTAATCTTCTCCCACATTTAGATGCGATTAAGGCTGAAAATTAATCCGTCATTAGTCCAATAAGAAGAAGGTCTTTCCATCACACATGCCTGTGGTCACTCTGCACCTTCATATTGCTCTAGGAAAATGAATGAGCTTGCTTACTTCATATCTTTCGTGAATCAATTAGAAAAACTCTGAATTTCTTAATCATCTAAGCCAAGTAATTAACCTTAGAGTAGTTTCCCATAGGGTGGATACAGAATTACCCTTAAAATTGCTAGGGCAAAAAGGGAGAAACCTAACCTCGTGCATAAGGAGGAGTCTTTAATAAATCTAATATGCCGATTGGTTTGTCATGTTACTCTCGGACCTTAGCTCTTTTTTTTTTCAAGTCTATCATTTAAGTAGTGAGAAAAATGGCCCCGGTTAAGAGAAATCGCTTCGGTGGAGCCCACGACCGCGAGGCGGGAACAAGCAATGTCAACGGAAAAGGAAAGGCTCCCATGGACGAGCAAATACCGGCCATCTCACGGGCTATTGACGAAGAAATGGAAGAGGTAGGTCCCAATTTCTATTCAAGTTGTTTAATTAACATTGCATACGATTAGTAAGGAATGAACATATCCCCGAACATGTTGGAGAAATCCGACAGAAACCTCGGCATTGAATGCATAGTACATTTCAGTATAAAGTAGGAAAGAAATGATTGATGGGTATGATGTTTGCAAGAGGAAAGAATGTTTGCTAGGGAAAATTTAGCTCGACATGTTCATTTTATTTCCAATGTTGAATCAGTCCTGACTCCCCTACTGATCACAGGGGGCAGAGTTCCTCGTTAGGGCTCTTGAATCCACGACTTGCTTTTTATGCGGTGGATACCCACGACTTGCCTTCTATGCGGTGGGAACCCACGTCTTGCTTTCTATGTGGTGGGAGTGTCCATGACATGCTTTCTATGCGGTGGACATACCTAGTTGTATGGGCAGCTAGGCGACAACGGGAGGAGTGAACTCTAGCTGGAACTCTAGCTGGAGGGGGGATGTTGTACCTCTAGAACATTGGAACTTTTATGAATAAGTTTGAGTAGAATTTCTACTAGAATTCTGTCTTGGTGTTGTTTGCAATACTGGTTGAAGGTCTGTTTTAACGAACCATGTGATTCGGAATTAAACAAGGAATATCTGTGTTGAACAACCTTTGTGGTAGTAATTAGGTCACACGAGGAAGTGTGAGTGTGGGCGTGGAAAGTGGGGGCTCGGCTCGGGTTGCCAATGCCTACGAGATGGGTGGTCCCGATTGGTCGGGAACTCTCTGTCCTCATAGTGCTTACTCGATATTGGTATTACTCATTGCCCCTAGAGCGGCGAATCCTCGAGAGTACGTGCCTCTGAAACATGGGAAAAAAGGCACTCGGGGTTTCTCTCCTCTTGGAAGGTGGGTCTTAGGATCGCTAGATAGCTAAGTACTCTTCCCCTGCGAGGTGGAGCTAGATCTCGTTGCTAGTAGGCTCGAACTCGACTCACTTTGTGATGAGAGATCGTCCGCTAGTTGAACGCTGAACCATTTTGTTTGCTTTCGCTATAGATCTAGTGGCCACTAGGTTTACCATCAGATCCGTCGTCTGATACGACGGGGTGGGGACCTCACACCTGGTATCAGAGCCTAGGTTAGGCTGGGAAAATAAAGTCGTATTGTTTGAACATTTAAAAGGAACTGAAAGTATATAGGTAGTTGATCCGAATTCCTTGCATTGGTGTTGCAGGAAGACCCCGTGCTTGAATATCGGAAGTTCCAAGTGTTTGGGCTTATTTATGAGCAAGCTCGAAGATCCCCTATTTACCAGTTCAGGCGAGATGTCATGGAGATACTGTTGAAGGCTTATACGCCACACTCCACTCGCATTGACAAAGGATGGGAACTTGATTGGACATTTCCAGGAGGGGTTTACTACATCAATGCTCGGAAGGTAGGGTGCCTGGCTACCGACTTGAAGAAGATACTTTGGGGAGAAGAGTTGAGAGTGATAGAGATGTTCTACTTGGTCCACACACGATTGGACCAGACTGTTTCGGGCAACTCCAACCAAACCATCAACGATTGGCTCTTGGAGAAGGTCACCAATGTGATTCCAGTAAACCGAGTCAAAACCTTTGGATTACTGAAAGCGAAACTCCGGCCCGATATCTTAGTTTATTATCCCCTCAAGAATGTGTATAAGAACTATTACACGAATGAAGTAGTGCATCATGTCAATACCATTTCCTAGGTGTATGTTATACGCAAATCCATAAAGCCATGTAATAAGCGGTCATCAGTCATTCCAAACCTTGAGGAGTTTCGATTGTAATAAATTTCCATCAATAAAGTGCTTTTTGTCTCTAAATCTCTGTCTCTTGATAAAGTAGAATCTTGAATTTTATTTAAAGTCTCGTGTCTATTTTGAAATCCAAGTAATGGTATCAAGAATTTCGTATAACCCATGTAGGTACCGCCTGTTGCTCTGTACTCGACAGCGAAAGAGAAGAAGCTTCTCCTCAAACAAGCCCAACCTCCGATCTTTAAGGGCGAGGGGGAAAATGTGGAGAGAGATGCGGAAGTATGGATGGAAGCCATGGACGATTACTTTGAAGCTGCGGGGACCCAACCCGTAAATCAGACCATGCTTGCGATGTTCCGCTTGACTGGCGATGCCAAGATATGGTGGAAGCAACATTGCAGAGACCTGGAAATTAAAGGATCTTCCCAATCTTGGGAAGACATCAAAGCTACGATAATGGGGCGTTATTTACCACCTGCCTATAGGACCTTGAGAATGAATGAATTCTTTTCACTTCGGCAGCTGAATTCAACTGTCGAAGAATACTATGCAAAGTTTGTCACTCTTCGGAGATATGCTCCTAAGATGACCTTGGAACAACAGGTGGCAAGGTTCTATCAAGGACTAATCGATCCCTTGAACACTCGGCTGGAGGCTCTCAGGCCGTCAACTCTACAGGATGCCTTGTTGAGGGCTAAACCTCTAGCTCTCGAAGTACAAAAGGCTAATCAGAATAGGAGGAATCATTGGGCAAAGAGGGCAAGGAACACTGCTTGGGACAACAGACCAGCCAACCAAACCTATAACCAGCGCCCTATTGTGGCTACCACCACAACCATGGAGTTCCCTGATGTTCGATGCTATGGTTGCGGCGAGCATGGACACTACAGATCCAATTGCCCCAGGAACATTCATGCAACCAACGCCAATGCCATACCCTTGAATACCCGTGGGCGTGGCCAAGCTAATGGAAGAGGAGGACGCGAAAGAATGAACAGAGGGCGAGGGCGTGGAGCTACCTCCAGAGTGAATGCCGCAGTAGTTCAACCAACTGTGGGTGATGAAGCAGTGGAGAGAGCAACCCTACATGCTGCAATTGACAATCCCAATGGTTGCGAGCAATACGCAGTCATTCATACGCCAGGATCTCTCAGAGGTGAACAAGTTAACTTCCTTATAGACTGTGGCAGTACTCTTTCATTTCTTTCACCCAGATGCATGAGAAAGCTTAAGCTAGATAAGTATCCGTCAAGCAAGCTAGTTGTCGAGTTAGCAAACGGCAAGGAGGTAGTATCTCAACACTCTGCAGGCAAAATTGACTTCGATTTAGGGGGACACCCAACTTCTGCCCAATTTCGAACCCTACCCTTAGGATTCTTTGATGGGATACTAGGGATGGACTGGTTAAAGCAAAATAAGGCCCATATCCATTGTGCACAAGGAAACTTTACCTTTACGGATAACTTGGGTAATGAAGCCTTAATTCAGGGAGAAAATGGGAGACCTAGGGCTATTCTAGTTAAGGCCAGCAGACTCTTTAAGGTACTAAGGAAGGGTCAGCAAATATATGCAGTTATACTCAATAAGGTGGACCAATCAGATACCTCACTTTGACCAGACTGGCTGAGGGAGTATGATGACGTATATAATTCCCCGAAGACCTTACGAATCTTCCACCACACAGAGAGGTAGATCATGGGATTGAGACTATCCCTGGGTGTGAACTTATCTCAAAAAGACCTTATAAAATGTCACTTCCGGAGGCCATCAAACTCAAAGAACAACTTAGGCAACTCATTGAGCAAGGATTCATTCGACCCAGTACTTCTCCTTGGGGTGCTCCAGTTCTTTTTCAGAAGAAGAAGGATGGGACCTTAAGGTTATGCATAGACTATCGTGGACTGAATCAGGTAACTGTCAAGAACAAGTATCCAATTCCAAGGATCGACGAACTCTTGGACAGGCTCCACGGCGCCAAATTATTTACAAAGATTGATCTAAGTTCAGGATATTACCAAATCAGGATCAAGGAAACCGATATTCCAAAGACAACTTTCAACACCAGGTATGGACACTACGAATTCACAGTAATGTCTTTTGGTCTAACAAATGCTCCTGCAAGCTTCAATCGACTCATGCAAGATATTTTCAAACCTTACCTGGACGACTTTGTCTTGGTTTTCTTTGATGACATTCTGATCTATTCTAAGAACGAGGCAGATCACAAGGAACATGTTCGCAAAGTACTTGATCTCCTTCGAGAACACCAGCTTTACGCTAAAGAGAGCAAGTGCACTTTTTGCTCACCAAAGGTCAACTATCTTGGATTTGTCATTTCGGTTGAAGGGATTTCAGTGGACCCAGACAAAGTCAAGGACATCGTTGACTGGCCTCAACCATCCACTGTCAGCGAAGTAAGGGGATTTCTTGGAATAACGGGATGGTATAGGATTTTTGTCAAGGATTATGCATGTATTGCTGCACCTTTGACGGAACTCCTGAAGAAAGGAATGAGGATCGATTGGAAGACCGAGCACGAGTCTACTTTTGCTAAGCTAAAAGAATTCTTGGTCTCAGCTCCTATTTTAAAGCTTCCAGACTTCAGTAAAGAATTTGAAGTAGCGACAGATGCTAGTAAGTCTGCTCTAGGTGGAGTTCTTACTCAAGAAGGAAGACCGGTGGCGTATACTTCGCGAAAGCTGAGGGATCATGAGAAGAATTATCCCACTCATGATCTGGAACTTTTAGCAGTTATACATGCACTGAAGTTATGGAGACATTATCTTCTTGGACGCAAGTTTCAGTTGGTTACAGACCACAAGAGTTTAAAGTGGATTTTTATTCAACCCATTCTCAATATGCGACAACGGCGATGGATAGAGCTATTACAGGAATATGACCTTGACATAAAGTATAGACCAGGGAAGGAAAACGCAGTTGCAGATGGTCTTAGCCGAAAATTATTTCTCGGAGCTATCTCTATTCCAAATAACCCTATCTGGGATAGAAATAAAGAAGCATCCCTCGAAGATCCAGAGTACCAACGTATGGCTTCATTAGTCCAGCAGAATAAGATGCCTGAAGCTAAAGATTACTCTCTTATGGGGGGATGTCTTTACTACAGACATAGACTCTGTGTACCCAGAGACCCAGCTTTAAAGAAGGCCATTCTATATGAAGCACATGATAGCCCTACATCCGTACACCAAGGCTATGCTAAAACTCTTCACGCTGTCAGAAGGAGTTATTTCCGGTCTGGAATGAAAGGAGACATACTTCGCTATGTGAGGCAATGTATTTCTTGTCAATGGATAAAGGCCGTAAGGATCAAATTACCAGGGCAAGTTCAACCTCTTGACATACCCTAGATGGAGTGGGAATGCATCAGTATGGATTTTGTTACAGGGTTACCTTCTACAGGAGGTTATGATTCTGTTTTCGTGGTTGTTGACATGCTCACAAAAGTGGCTCATCTAATACCCGTAAAGACAACCTTTACTGCTTCAGATATTAGTCGGGTATTCATCAAGGAGATTTTCAGGCTACATGGTCTACCCAAGCGTATTGTCAGTGATAGAGATGCCAAGTTTACATCAAAATTTTGGACTTCTCTTTTCCAATCTATTGGGTCACAATTAGCTTTCAGTACAGCATACCATCCACAAACAGATGGGCAAACTGAGAGAGTTAATCAAGTCATTGAGGACATTCTCAGAGCCTATTGTTCGCAAGAACCAAAGAAGTGGTTACAATATCTACCTTTGGTAGAATATGCTTATAACTCTTCCGAACATAGAAGCATTGGAATGTCACCTTTCAAAGCTCTTTATGGACATGACTGTTTAGCACCACTGAACTTTTCAGATCCAACCATCAGAGTAGAAACCTCTAGAAAGATGTTAGAAGATATGGAAGCACAGACTAGAGCCATTCGCCAGGACATTCAGGCAGCTCAAGATAGGCAGAAGCACTATGCAGATAAGAACCGCACAGATAGAGCTTTCAAGGAAGGAGATAAGGTTTTTCTCCGATTCCGACCTAAGAAAAGCAATTTATCGCTAGGCAGGTACAAGAAGCTAAGCCCAAGGTATTGTGGACCATTTGAGATCGTTAAGGTTGTAAGTGACCAGGCCTACAAGCTAAAGTTACCTGCAAACTTGAAGGTTCATGATGTATTCCATGTCAGCTTACTCAAACCCTATATTCCCAATCCTGATCAATTCTTGGACTCAGATCAAATAGTCATGCCAGCACAAGGAGTTCTCGAGCTCCAACCTGACTATGTACTTGAAACAAGGGAAAGAAAGTTACGCAACAGAACTATCACGGAGCATCTAGTAAAATGGAAGGATTACCCTGAAGAAGATGCAACTTGGGAAGACGAATTGACGCTCTTAAAAGATTACCCAAAATCATTCTTGAGATGAGGACATCTCAAATTTTTCACGTTGGGGAGGTTGTAAGGTTTCTGACCCGATCACAAGAGCACCCTTGTACCACGAAATGAATACAATGGAATAAGTTACTATTTTTAGCAGTTTCCAGATTCTGTCAGTGCCATGATGTTTAGAATGTTATAAAGCTTCAAAATGTGAATTAAAATAATTTTTGTGAAAATTTTCTAAAAATAGTAAGTTTTTGGTCACCCGAATCGTCCAGTCTCGACCGTCTTGAAAATCTGCACCCGTACCCCGAATTTGAAAAAAAATGCATTTTCGGACCCCGCGGGGGGGGGGCTGCTAAATATGGCAGGTACTCAAACCCGTACGTCTTAGTTAGAGCTTAGTATAGCAATTTACGGCATCAAAATCCGACTCGTATGGCCCGTTTTAGCCTAAAACCAATTTTTCACAAAATTGTCCGGGAGGCACCGGGGGCCCGAGGCTGTGTGGGAACAGGTCCCAGCCCACTCCAGACCTGCTTTAGCAGCTAGGGGGCGCCCTCTTGCTTTGTGGGAGTCTTGGGGAAGCTGCCAAGCCTGCAACTCAGTGTGAGAGTTAGTTTACTGAGCCAACTGGACACTTGGTGGGTAGGCAACTGGACTTGCCATGCAAGGACTGAGTGCTCATCCAGATGCAATTAGCAACACAAATCGATTTTCAGCCTATAGGAGCCTATTTAAAGGCCTACACAACACACACAGACAGATATGCTCACACACACACATTGCATACTCACACACCTACACACTGGGAAGGTGCTGCCGGCACACACACAGCTTTTGAAGGAGAAGCAAGGAGGGAGGTGCTGCCGAATTTCCCATCTCGAGGATTCATTGCATCAAAAATTTAAGAGGATTCTCAGCCCCTAATCACGATAATTATGGTTTAATTACTGCTCTTCCTAATCTCATCATTACCCACTCATAATTCTTGTCTACTATGCCTACTTTTAGCTATAATTCTCTATAGCTGCTCTCTAAGTTTTCATAGCTATACTTCATTACATAATTATCATTCATTTAGTTAATTTATTCAGCCATTCATCATCCTTAATCAAGGCTTAATGCATGATTAGGAAAGATTCTCTCTCTAGGCGATACAGTCAATAAATTGTCAGCTAGTAATAGTGTAGATTTGTCAGAATTCAATCTTTCACTACTCAATAGGGTTGTAATTAAATTATACTCAATCTTCTCCCACATTTAGATGCGATTAAGGCTGAAAATTAATCCGTCATTAGTCCAATAAGAAGAAGGTATTTCCATCACACATGCCTGCGGTCACTCTGCACCTTCATATTGCTCTAGGAAAATGAATGAGCTTGCTTACTTCATATCTTTCGTGAATAAATTAGAAAAACTCTGAATTTCTTAATCATCTAAGCCAAGTAATTAACCTTAGAGTCGTTTCCCATAGGGTGGATACAGAATTACCCTTAAAATTGCTAGGGCAAAAAGGGAGAAACCTAACCTCGTGCATAAGGAGGAGTCTTTAATAAATCTAATATGCCGATTGGTTTGTCATGTTACTCTCGGACCTTAGCTCTTTTTTTTTTCAAGTCTATCATTTAAGTAGTGAGAAAAATGGCCCCGGTTAAGAGAAATCGCTTCGGTGGAGCCCACGACCGCGAGGCGGGAACAAGCAATGTCAACGGAAAAGGAAAGGCTCCCATGGACGAGCAAATACCGGCCATCTCACAGGCTATTGACGAAGAAATGGAAGAGGTAGGTCCCAATTTCTATTCAAGTTGTTTAATTAACATTGCATACGATTAGTTAAGAATGAACATATCCCCGAACATGTTGGAGAAATCCGACAGAAACCTCCGCATTGAATGCATAGTACATTTAAGTATAAAGTAGGAAAGAAATGATTGATGGGTATGCTGTTTGCAAGAGGAAAGAATGTTTGCTAGGGAAAATTTAGCTCGACATGTTCATTTTATTTCCAATGTTGAATCAGTCCTGACCCCCCTACTGATCACAGGGGGCAGAGTTCCTCGTTAGGGCTCTTGAATCCACGACTTGCTTGTTATGCGGTGGATACCCACGACTTGCTTTCTATGCGGTGGGAACCCACGTCTTGCTTTCTATGCGGTGGGAGTGTCCATGACGTGCTTTCTATGCGGTGGACATACCTAGTTGTATGGGCAGCTAGGCGACAACGGGAGGAGTGAACTCTCACTGGAGGGGGGATGTTGTACCTCCAGAACATTGGAACTTTTATGAATAAGTTTGAGTAGAATTTCTACTAGAATTCTGTCTTGGTGTTGTTTGCAATACTGGTTGAAGGGCTGTTTTAACGAACCATGTGATTCGGAATTAAACAAGGAATATCTATGTTGAACAACCTTTGTGGTACTAATTAGGTCACACGAGGAAGTGTGAGTGTGGGGGTGGAAAGTGGGGGCTTGGCTCGGGTTGCCAATGCCTACGAGATGGGTGGTCCCGATTGGTCGGGAACTCTCGGTCCCCATAGTGCTTACTCGATATTGGTATTACTCATTGCCCCTAGAGTGGCGAATCCTCGAGAGTACGTGCCTCTGAAACATGGGGAAAAAGGCACTCGGGGTTTCTCTCCTCTTGGAAGGTGGGTCTTAGGATCGCTAGATAGTTAAGTACGCTTCCCCTGCGAGGTGGAGCTAGATCTCGTTGCTAGTAGGCTCGAACTCGACTTACTTTGTGATGAGAGATCGTCCGCTAGTTGAACCTTGAACCATTTTGTTTGCTTCCGCTATAGATCTAGTGGCCACCAGGTTTACCATCAGATCCGTCGTCTGATACGACGGGGTGGGGACCTCACAACAGCCTTCACAAACATGTTTGACAGGTTCTTCAAGAGGCGGCAAAGAAGCAACCATATCATATTTTCGCAAGCACAGCAAACTAGAAAAATTGAGATGCCCAAAACGTGCATGCCAAAGTTTTGCATCTGAAATAGGCTTAGAATCCACAAGTGCATATGTAAAATTTTTCCCACACTTGTCATACAAAGTGAGCTTATACAGCCCACGACACAAAATGCCAAATGCATCACCAAAACTAAGAATATGTATTGTACATCCGTCATCCATGAATTTGACTACAAGACTAAGTTTGGCAAGTGCAAATACAGACAAAAGATTCTTCTTTATCCCAGATACATACAATGCATCAACAAGTGTGAAAGAACTGCCATTTGCAGCAATAAGCACAATCTTTCCAACTCCCTGAATCGGATAAGAGGCATTGTTGGCACAAGTGACTAAATTCCCATGAGAGATATCCTTGAGAGAGGTAAACAAGTCACGATGAGAGGTAATGTGCTTCGTAGCACCATTATCAAAGTACCACACATGAGCACCTTAAGCAACTAACAAACATGCATCATGGATAGAAGAATCATAAGTACACTTTGCACTAAAATCCCATTCTGCATCAACATTAGCACCACAATCTCCTTTCACAAAAAACTTAACAATAGCTGCATTTGTACTGGAACTAGCCTCTTTGGCCTTCAACTCAGGACACTGCTTGATCAAGTGATCATTAGCTTTATAATAATGGCAACGCATCTTTTTTTTCCCCTTTTAACCAGAATTCCCCGACGAATTTCTTCCAGAAGAAGCATTAGGAACATGTGATTTACCACTCGTATAAGAACCATGAGAAGTGGCTACATAGCTATTATCGCCTTTTCTTTGACCAACAATAAAGTCATGTTCAATTGCACACTGTCTAGTCCTTTTTTTTTGGAAAGTGACTCTTGCAACAGAAATGTTCATAACGTATCAAACTTGACAACTTCTGGATTTCCTTGGGTCATAAGTCTCCAAGTACTAGCAAAAGTCTCGTAAGAATCTAGCAAAGCATCAAGAATAGTTTCCATAAGGGAACTGTCACAAAAGACTTTGACTGAAAAAATAATTTGCTCATTGATATCCTTGCCACAAGAAAGGAAAGTGTCCATCATCATCTTCCTCATGCATAATCTTTGACTCTAGCTCTTTACATAGCAATGCAATTTTTGCCTCATTGCGACTTGCATAAAGACCAGCCAGAATATCCCAAGCCTGGTTTGCAAATTTCACTAAACGAATGTGAGGAGTAATAGTGCGCTCATAGAAAATGCAATCAATTCATGATCTTGCACATATTTTACATCCCAACAAGCTTCCTCAGCCATAGGCAAAACAGCTCTAACAGCAGTAATCCTACCACCAAAAACTGCAACATCTTCAACGTCGCCATCCTCAGCACCAAGACGTACATCAATGCCCTGCACAATGTTCCAAATTTTCTTTGACACTAGGGATGTTGCGTCATATAATACCACATAGGGTAATGTGCGCGTCTATTGCACGTGTCAATGAAAGGGACTTGTCGATACACTGTGTGCGAGCCACAAATGGCTCCAAGCACACAACTAGACTAATCTAGCAATCTCAAGAGAGCAAGGGTGTGTCACTCACCATCCCACGCTCGCCTTCATGGAGGATTCCTCGCCGCAAAGAAGAAGGATCCGCCACTACACCGTGCTCAACCGCTTCACCGCCGCCGTGCAGCCGTCGTAAGGCTCGATCACTCTCTCACTCTCACTCTCTCTCTCTCTCTCTCTCTCATGCATACACACACACACACAAGGAGATGAAGAAGAAGAGGATGGAGATGGATCAAGAACACTCTTCAATTGCACAAATTAAAGAATGAGGTATTTTAGGTTTAGATTGACTTTTATATGGGCTTCCCCAGTCACATTTGGGCGCCCACACTTAGCCAATCTTACCCAAACATTATAGGTTCTAGTTTTAGAGTGCACCTCTCATCGGCGATCACTCTTAACCATTCTTATTGGACCGACAAGCTCGGTACCTGATTCTACCAAATAAATAAAATGGCGTCTATCGTAGGTGATAGGATGTCCATAAGGGTTAACATGCCCCCCTTCCTAATGTAGATTCCCCAACATCAGTGTCCGCTTTACACGTGTAACAATACTGCAATGGGACCGAGTGAACTGTGGTGTCAGATCTTTGATCAATTATAAAACT
The DNA here is from genome assembly GCF_014529385.1 of Adiantum capillus-veneris. NCBI lineage: Eukaryota > Viridiplantae > Streptophyta > Polypodiopsida > Polypodiales > Pteridaceae > Adiantum > Adiantum capillus-veneris. The sequence continues at coordinate 16,300,001 of NC_140954.1, forward strand.
GTTTCCTAGAGGATGTGCTCTACCAGTTACAAGATCCACTCGAATGACAAAATCTTGGAACTGCAAGTAGACATGGTTTTTAGACCATTCATGCACCATTTTTTCTTCCCTCATAAAATGACGTCCTAAGATCATCTCAGATGCCATAGTGTTCTTGGAGAAATCCATAACAATGAAAGTAATTCTTATTTTATGTCCAAAGACCTTGATCTTGAGATCTTCTAGCATCCGAATAGGTTTAACAATAGACCCATTGGCCATCTTCACTACTATGGTCGTGGTCACAAGGTGAGGTCTTCCCATAGTCTCCCATCAATTTTTAGTCACAATGCTAACCCCAGCGCCACCATCAAGGATTTCCTTCACAGTTAATCCCTTAATAGTGATTGGTATGGTCTCATTGGATTCATCACCCTCAAAGTATTGTCCCAACTTGTTAACAGGTATTTCTACCACAAGGTTCTCATCTAGGTTGGGTTATGGATCTAAGTGTTCCTTCTCTATTGGCATCTCCCCAACTCCATCCATCTGTGAAAATTGTGGTAGCCCAAACTTCAGTTCTCCATTGAAGAAGGCTCGAAGAGCTGAGACTAGCTCAGGGTCTTTATATAGTTTGGACACGATGGTGGTTCTAACTTCTGAAGACATGAAATCCATCAATTTGGCAATGTTTAACGGCACCTTTTGGGCTTCCTTCTGTTGACGTCGGGAAGATGGAATCTCCATTTCTTCGATAGGATCAGTTAGTCCCTCTCTGTAAACATTCTTTCCATCAAGAAGTGAGTATGCCCACTTTCCCATGACATTAAGTCACTTTCTTCTTGGATGACACTTGGTATGGCTAAGGGTCTATGGACTTGGTGAGGTTGTTGTTGCGTAGGGAACACTGTGTCTATAATCTGGATCTGCCTGGGTGCTGGTTGTAAATCCCTTTGGGTATCTTCTACCAAACTTCGTAATTGCTTGACTTGCTCGATCTCCTCTGTAGGGTTTGGATAAGTTCCTATCTTCTTCTTGGATCCTGGCCATTATGGCTCATGAAGATCTTCCTTGTTGGTTTCTATCTTAGTGGTCATTTTGGTCTCCATGGTTTCTCCTGAATCAGAATCCTCTTCAGTGTTGTTCATATATACAGGGTTTTCACCAGTCCCTATGTTGGTCTTTGAACTGGGGTCTGACTTAGCTGCTTTTTGAGATCTCTTCCTTCGTGTTTTCTTCTTTTTCTGAGATTGGGCAATTGATGCCATGTCTCTTTCCTCAAGGATATAATTTTTTTTGTGGACCATCGATCGTGTGAGTACGTTTACTGGTACCACAGGTGTACTTTGTGATGGCTCCTCGGTAACTTCAATCAAGTTTAATGACGCGATCTTCGGTGAATTTGGATTATTTGGACATTGGGCAATCAAATGATCTATGCCACATCAATTACACATGAGTATCGGCATTGTATACATGCTCGCTTGATTGGTTTGCATTAGTGTGGCGTTCTTTTGTAGCCTAATAGGACACTCGGCTACACGATGCGGACCTCCACACTCATAGCATTGAAGAGGTGGTCTCTTAGCAGTGTAATTGATATTTTGACCTCTTTCCGCAAGAGCAGCTACTTGATATACAGGTTTGACTTGTCCCCAATAGTCCTCCATGTAGTATTGTGGACTTTCTTCAAGCACATCCATCCCATAGGCAATATTAGGATCTATATCTTCCTCACATCCTTCCAAACAAGCAATAGATGACTCACAACCCACTTGATTCACTGAAGTGATTCTCGGATGTGGTGGTTGCGGTCCTAGCACTGGAGGTGGTAAGGGTGTTGTTTGAACAACATTTTGGGCCCTAGGGACCATGTGTTGTGTTATTTGTTCAAGAGGTGGGGCCGGCATCAATGCAGGCACTCGATGTGTGTCTGTCCATGCTAAGGTTGGTCTATTGGCCATCGCGTGCTTAAATACTATGCAATCCTTATCTTGATGACCATACCTCCCACAAGCATTGCAATTCCCATTGAATTTTACTCTAAAAGTAGGGCATTCACTTGTACTATGCGGTCCACAGCATACTGAGCACCATTGTTGCTCCCTTCTTGGATACATATGATTGTTTTGCGGAGCACGATTATCTCTAAGACTCTCTTGATAGCCTTGGTGAGATCTGCTAAAGTCATCTCAGATATCTTTGGCTCCTTAGCAATAGGCTTTAGGGTCATTGATTGATGCCCCGATGCTTGCGAGCTAATAGATTTAGGCTGAACAGACACTCTTTCTCCTTGAATCATTAAATTATCCTCCAATTGGATCGCACTGGTGGTGATTGCTTCCCAAGTGGTGATACCAATAATGACTAGGCTATTGTAGATATCCTCATGTCGTAATCCCCTAATGAATCTATCAAGAAATTGATTATTATTGAAGCGCTCATTTGGATTACAATGAGAATTCAAATGATTCAAGCGACTAATAAAGTCTCTCACCGACTCTCCTTCCTCTCGTTGGGCTTTCTGGAGGTGAGAGGCTACACCCCAAATCACTCCCTCTCGTATGTATTCTTTTAAAAATAGTCTCCTAAGAGTAGGGTAAATCGTTTTTTCTTCCATGCTTAGGGTTCTATACCAATCCCCTGCTTTCCACTTAAGGTTAGGCTTAAAGCATTACTCTTATGCAGGTCATTGTGTTCTCCTAGAGAATCGCATATTTGTTCAAACACTTCGATATGCTTTCTCACATCCCCGTCTCCACTAATTTTTTGTGTGAGCTTGGCTATTTGTACTGCCTTACTTCTTGGTTCTCTATCAGGCATGTTACGCATATTCTCAGCAATAGATCAACTAATAGCTTGAGCAAATGTTGCCAAGTCACCTAAGTGAGCAGGTACCGTGGGTGAAGGCACTCTAGAGACTACATGTGGAGTAGGTATTGGCATTGGGTTTGTCTTGTAGGAAGCCCTTGGGTTCCACGTTCGGTACGGTGTTGTGCCATGTGGCGGCCCAAAGTTCATATGTGTGGCCCTAGGCATAGCAGACTTCGGATGTGACATGTTAATGCTAGCTGGTATGGTCCCATGAAAATAAGAGCTTGGGTGTTGTGGTTGTGGAGCATAGGTTGTTGAAACAATGGGAGGGGTAGGGGCTACATGAGTGTGATGACCCATAGGTGCATACGATTGGTACACACTTGTAGGTACTATTGCAGGCATTGAGCTACCATGTAGTGGTGCTTTACTAACAAATGAGGTCCATGGTGTGTTTCTTGGCATGCCCATCATTGGGGTAGGCATGGAAGCCATGGTGTCATCAAGGGAAAAATGAGCTAGACTTGGAAAAGTAAATCTATCACTTGTGGGCTCAGATTGCATTGAGACCCATTGGACTTACCGAGAGAGTCTCCATTTGCGATAAGGTTGGTTGTTTAGCCTTCCCTGTATCCAAGAATCTCATGAGACCCGTTGAAGGCATGTGGATCCCCTTGTTCTGTCTCTCTAGCTCAATAACCCTATGGATGACCTCACAAACTCTTTGTTGTTGATCCTCCACACTAGTAGCACCCGTTGTGGATTGTAGGACATCTAACCAACCCACGTGATAGGTGTGACTTGTGTAAAGGTCAGTTAGAGTTTCCGTTCGTAGTTCGCACTCCCAATTCTCATTTAAGAATGCTCCATCTAGGATTCAGGTGCTAGGGGTGTCTTTTGAACTAGATGCAATGTGGCTCTCTATGGGTTGACCCTTAGTGGTCGCTCATTCAAGAGCACTCGATTTCTCTCCTAGCAAATATATTGACATAGGGGCTTTTGCTTTTAGCTCTCTTTGTTGCTCCGCCTTGCGTAAGCTCTCAATTTCCTTTTCCCTAGCCGCTATGATATACCGCTCAACTTCTTGTACTTCGGCAAGGCTTCTACCATCAGGTAATATAACCTTGGAGGGGACTAGCTCTGAAGAATCAAGGGGTGCAGTGAATGGAGTATTCATGTGCACATTCTCTAAGGGTATAGGGTCTACGTTGGTCATGAATGGAGAATTTACTTCCCCCCTCTCATTTACATCGTTAGCTCCATGTTCGGAGCGAGTGGCTCTACTAAAGGTTTCCTTCAAGCGGCTAAGCACGCTCAGCCCAAACCGTGGGCCCATTGCATGCATGTATTGGCTTGATCTATCAAGATTAGGCATTGGGTAACCCTCCATGACATCGTAGTCAAAGGAAGAGTCACTAGACGCTATATGTGGGTCCTGAGTGGTACTACCTTGGATTCCCGCCGAGGGCCTAGAGCCTAAGGAAGAGAAATAATGAGAACTTTCGTAAGTCAAAATGCTTGCTAGTTTCTCGGCCTCTAGCACACGACCCGAGTGTAGATGCATGTGCCTTTGGCACCCTACAAGCGTCGACGAATACCCTTGAAGGTTAACCACCTGATTTTTTTAGGACGTTTTGCACCATGTTTTCCCTCGTTTTATTATGTTTTTAAATATTTTTCAATGATCGGTTTTTGGATTAAAGTGTGTGATAGCTCAAGACGAGCGTATTGCTTAGGGGGTTGGGGTGTGCTTTACAGCATAATCTTCGGTTACCTAAAGCTCCGTTGGTCCTCAAAAGGGTCGATTTTTACTTACGCGGGAGGCTAAAATAAGTAATTTTAAAATGTGACTGAGGCCTGAGCCTGAGCGTGGGCTTGGGCTTGGGTCTGAGGAATGTTCCCGACCCTGGTCCTACCTTTAAAATTTTTATTTTATTTTTTTTCTTTTTTGTTTTCTTTTTTTTGGGGGATAAGGTCGCCGCGGCCGCGCTGTGTGCGCAAGCACACACACACCTAACCTACCTACTTACAACTAATAGAGCTACTATTACACACTAACACACTACTAGAGAAACTCATTAGCTAACAGATCTACTTACTATACTTTACACAGAACTAACATTATGAATCTACTACCTCAATTCTAACACCTTATCACAGAGAAAACACAATACCTTTCAACACCTTATTAACAAAAAAATACATTGCAGCAAAACAAAATCCTTCTCAACACACACACCTTCCTTCTCTACCTTTCCTACATTTCAAAATGAATCACAAAGCATCACAGAGTGCCATTCAAGCTTAGTGTAGGGCATTTCCTTGGCAACGGCGCCAAAAATGTGCGCATCTGTCGTACGTGTCAATGCAAGGGACTTGCCGATACACTATGTGCGAGCCAAAAATGGCTCTAAGCACACAACTAGACTAATCTAGCAAGCTCAAGAGAGCAAGGGTGTTTCACTCACCGCCCTACGCTCTCCTTCGTGGAGGATTTCTCGCTGCAAAGAAGAAGGAGCCGCCGCTGCGCCGCGCTCAACCGCTTCACTACAGATGTGCTATCGTCGCAATGCTCAATCTCTCTCTCTCTCTCTCTCTCTCTCTCTCTCTCTCTCTCTCTCTCTCTCTCTCTCTCTCTCTCTCTCTCTCTCTCACGCATACACACACAAGGAGATGAAGAAGAAGAGAATGGAGATGGAGCAAGAGCACTCTTCAATTGCACAAATGAAAGAATGAGGTATTTTAGGTTTAGATTGACTTTTATATGGGCTTGCCCATTCACATTTGGGTGCCCACACTTAGCCAATCTTACCCAAACATTATAGGTTCCAGTTTTAGAGTGCGCCTCTCATCGACGATCACTCTTAACCATTTCTATTGGACCGACAAGCCCGGTACCTGACTCTACCAAATAAATAATATGGCCTCTATCGTAGGTGATAGGAATGTCATGAGGGTTAACAGGTAATTGTCCCCAACCAATCTATCCTCAGCAGAGCAAACATCTTGAACACATCTGTGTTGTTGTCTGCCATGGTAAATGTTGCACATGATGTGAAAATTGCCCAAAATGAGGAGAAATGAAGCGAAAACAACACTTGCTATATAGCACAAGCTGTAGAAGCCTACATGTAAGGGACCTGTTATGCAAAAAACAACACTAACAAAAAATTTGCACAAAATGACAAAATAGCATGTATAGTACTGCCTGTAGGGAAACGGAAGACGAAATGAGCCTGAATCAAAAATTTGAGCAGATGAGCTCTACGATCTCACCTAGAATATTTGTTGACCTACGGATGCTCGCCAAAGCTCACAAAAACTGGAGAAAGTGAGCAAGTGTGTGCTGGAGCTGCTGGCGTCTAATCTTGGGAGGACGCAAACTGCTCTGATACCAATTGTTGGAATCAAGGTTACATGAAAACACACACAGCTTGGAGAAGATGAAGGAAGATCAAGGCACACAGTACAGAGTGTATTACTTAGTGTGCAATGTAAAGATAAGACATCCCTAGAGTGATGGGTGTATATACAATGCACGAAGAAAAAAACCTCCTAGTGAGGGAAAAAATGCCCTGGCGGTCCTAAGTGTGTTCACACACATCACTACTACATGTATATGGTAACACTCGCCATCAACATAGTCCAAGAGCCATGGACAATCTCTCCAAGAATCCTTGCATGGAGCTTGTCTGTCCACTTGTTTGGATAGATCCTAGTCTCCTCTCTCTCCGACTCCATCCATGCATCAATAGGATAGTCGAGGTATAGGTATTGCAAGCTTCTTTTGAGGGTGCCCACCAACCATCTACAACATACAATATTGACTACATCGATCAAAACATATAACATTGATCATATATACTCATAAAACATAATAGTTAAATGTTGATTGACTTCCACTCACATATGCTTTACAAAAGTGATCCTCGTGGAAAGCTTGCATTGCCTCTTCAAGAGATAGACCGCAATCACATGCAACACATACATGGAGCTTCTTCACTTCTACTGAATTTCTTCACTCCATCTTCTCCGCCAAGCTCAATACATCTTTGCACAAGAAGCATTAGCAACAATGCACTCATATATGTCACCGTTCTCAAATATTATTGTACTCACCTTTTCAACTACCACCAATACTAGTCACTGCATCATTTCTCTTAGCCAATATGTTCACTAAACAACAATGCCTAGAATTTGGAGATGATATAACATCAAAGTAATTTGCAAAAAAATAATCACAAGATCAAAAGTAAAGTATACTCACTCCGTAGGACTGATATGTGCATGTGCAAGCTTAGATACTATAAAGGGGGTCATTTTGCACCCCTTCTCTTCCCAACCCACAAAAGAAATGCACCTTTGAAAGAAATATGTTCCATTCTTTAAATTATCGATGAAAGAATTTCTAACCCCTTCCAAACAAAGAAGTTCTCCATATCATTTAAAGCCATGGCATAGCTTGCTTTGTATTTCTCTTAGAAGTACTCCCTTCATAAGGAAAAATATGAACCCCAAAAGGTCCTTGTAAGGATCCCTAATTTTAAGGGACTAAGGCTAAAAATGTGTGTGATTTAGGAGACAAGGCCATTGAATGAGGGTATTCTCATAGGCTTTTTTTAAGGTTGTCATAGGCTTTCTGTAGGTTGAAATAGAGGCTAGGGAGGGAGGATAGGTACATTTACTCTCTACCCAAAAGAGTGGTGGCCCTTATGAAAATAACTACCCTCCTCCCCTTTCTTTTGCCACATCATCAAGGGCGTCCATAACCCCAATCCAAAAAATCACTTTTAACAAAAAAACAACCAAATAGACCTCATTTTTACTCAAAACTTCTCCCCAACCTATATGTATACCAAAAAATCAAATTTTTCTCTCAAAATCTCACTACTAGACCTGCACAATGTCAAACTTCCCACCTTTTTTTATTTCCCTCCAAAATCACTCCCCTCTCTCTCACTCATCTCCCTCTCTCTTCTCTCTCCTACTTTTCAGCACACACTCTTCCTCCTTCCCTCTCCTTGTTGTTGCAGGTCCACTCCATAGCTTTGTTGCATGCCCCCCCCCCCCCCCCCCCCCCCCCCCCTAACTCACTCCATAGCCCTCCTCTCCACTCCGTAGCTCTCCTGCATCTCTCCACTCTGTAGCTCTGCTATGCAGCTCTCCATCCCATATCTCTCCACTCCATAGCTCACCTCTCCACTGAGCTCTCCACTCTGTAGCTCTGTTGCATCTCTCCATCCCATAGCTCTCTTGCTTGAGGCCAGCTTTATTTCCCTTGCCATGGAGCTAAATGACATTACAAATGTAATGGAAATGGCCTATGAACATTGAGAATAGTGGAATTAAGAAAACGGTAGTGAGCATTTTTATGAGACTAATTTGAGAAAATAGAGGGTGAACTTGATTAGAGATAGCAACATAGCCATTATACTTGATTAACTTTGCATGAACAATACTTTTCAAGAGAGAGAATTACAGAACTTGACAACAATTGAGGACCGAATTTGTGTGGAGCCGGTCCCCCCTCCAAAAGGCTTTTGTATTATAGTTTTCTCCCATAAAGAGAGACTTGGTACAATACAAGCTTTATGTTCCTTAAAACCTTGATGGTGCAATGAAGATAGAGAGCTTCATGCACCACAATTATGCCCGTAAATTGGCTAAATGAAACCATTAACTTGTTCTTGGCCTCAGTCCCAAGACCTCAAACACCTTCAAAGGTGGAGAGAGCTAGCAGGGAATGAGGGTAGGGAAGAGGAAGAAGAAGCACGCTTACAAGAAAGAAATAGTTCCTTACTTATCATTACTCTTGTTGCTTAGCATAGCATAATAGAATAGTAATGATGATGAAGAAGATGGCAAGCTTAAGCATTGAAGCATGGCTCTTGGTTGGATTTGCATTCCATAGCCAAGAGTGTTGGTGTAGGCTCTCAACTTCTCAACAAGCTTGGTTAAGGAGATGAAGTTCTTGCACTTAGCACCTCACACAATTTGTGTGTGTGTGTGTGTGTGTGTGTGTGTGTGAGGGTGTATATCTTGCAAGCAAGCCCCCTAGTTGCTTGGGTCGACCCCCTCTTTTAGCTCATGCTTGTAGCTCATTGGCTTTCTCAAGCCTAGACAATCACAAGTCTTGGTCACACGTAGCAAAAGAGGTAGACTTTGGACAAGTGTCCTCCTTTCCCCTTTGAAAGAGAGGGCTTGATAAATGCGTAAACAATTAATTTAATTAGCTAAATTCTTATTGACCTCTCTAAGAGTCAACCAATAGGCTTTAGACACACCATGAGAGCGACCTAGCTAGGGGCTTGACATGTGTCCCTTTTGCCTATTTGAGCAAGGGGTGCCCTTTGGGTGAGGGAGTAGTCACTCAACCCCGCCCCCTACTCTCATGGCTGGCCCTCTCCTTTGTTGGCATTGGTTTGACTTTCAAGCCCTCAAGCACCTTGGCCCCCAACATGCTTAAGCACCTCAAGCACCTTTGTCACAAGCATGGGATTAGCAAGTAAATGGCCTCTCTCTCTCTCTCTCTCTCTCTCTCTCTCTCTCTCTCTCTCTCTCTCTCTCTCTCTCTCTCTCATGCCCCTAACCTCAAGGGCTTGCCCCCTCCTTGTAGGGATTTGGGTTTGACTTCAAGCATAAGCCTAGCTTAACCATGCACCTTAGTTATCAAGCATCTCAAGAACTTTAATCATCAAGAAAATCAAGCATAGGCCTAGCTTAACCTAAGGTCTAAGGATTTTTAACACTAACCTTTGGAGCTCTTTAATGAAGCTAACCCTAAGGTCTTTCAAGGTCCATTATGCAAACATTGTTCTTCAGTAGAACATCTCCTTGTGAGCCCTTGCTGAGATGGAACCATCTCCTTTTGGCCCCTTGTTGAGCTTGACCTAAAAACATATATCTATATTCTAGCTCTTGTTTCCTTTTTTCTTTCCCATATTAAATGATCATTTTAACATGAGAAAATCATTTAAGTGAAGCTAGATATTAGATTTTATGACAAAAAACCTCCCATCCACAGAAAGATTGCCAAGTTCAAAAACGGTCTCTACATGTTAGGTTGCCAAAGGACTTTGCGTCCTCAAAGCGTCATTGCAAACTGCACAACAACGCCGTGGTGTAGGTCACACCAATGTGGACCTTTGGTTACATGGTTGCATCTACCCTAATGATCCAGCCATCAATGTATATCCAACATTCAATAGCCTTGCTTCATGCTTACAATATGTAGGTAGAGGGGAGCAAGGTCTTCTTGGATACTGCAACAGATTGTCGACTATTGGAGATGATAGCACACAATGGTCTTTGCATCAATGTCAACTTCTTTCCCATACCACTAGTGGATTGCACAAAAGGATCGTTCATACAGAGGAGGAAGTGGAAACTCTTAAGCTACATGTGGAATAGAAGAATGCTAAGATTGTGAAGCTTGAAGATAAGATCTTGCATCTTAAAAAGACACCCTTAGGTGCAAGGGAACATAAGAGGAGATTCTCAGCCATAAAGACTTTATCCCCCAAAGGTGGTGCTTGAAAAAGAAGGGCTACAGCTACAAGGTGCATTTTGCTATGCTCCATTCTGTGCTTTAAGTTGCTTCTATGGTAATGTTTTTGTCACTTCTTTTAGGAATTTTATCCAAGAGCTGTGTGGTGGCTACAACCAAGAGGACCGCATCCATTTGTTGATTTTGTGCCTCCAGAATCGGATGTTGTAACCCTTCTACGAGCACCAAATTCATAACATTTAAACAATGTTGTTACAAAGAAGGTGATGTGAAAGTTTTCAAATCTTGTGAGTGATGTTGATGTACAGAAGGCTTGTGTTGAAGTGGGAATTAGTACTAAGGGCTACATTGCCTTATATAGTCTCCTTAAGAATGCTTTAAGGGAAAGAGGAATTATTGAAAAAAAATCCTATACCACTTAAGGCCAATCTTGCTAAGAAGGCCTCGAGCAAGGATGTGTACTTTCAAATAGGGGTTTGCACATAGACGAGATAATGCCTTCATCCATCTTTACCAAGCGGTCAAAAGGAGTAAGGAAGTGTACCAATGCAAACGTAGATGCAGACAGATAAGATATGCCCAACATGGTTGTGGCAAGGAATCTATGGGATGTTTAACTCCATACATATGAAGGCCTCTCTCTAGATGCATTCACCTATGCTTGCACCTTGAAGTAGTGCTTGGTAATGCTTTGATCAATATGTATGTCGAATGTGGTAGCCTTGCAAAAGCACATTTCTAAGCATCCTCTTTGGCTTTAGGAGGTCATGTCTCTTGGAGTGCATTGATTTCAAGATATGCCCTCAATCACCTATGCTTGCACCATGAAGGCATGTGTCCTTACTCTGAAACTTCAAGTGGGTGAGATTTTGCACATAGACACAGGATGTGTACTTTCAAATAGGGGTTTTCACATAAACGAGATAATGCCTTCATCCATCTTTACCAAGCGGTCAAAAGGAGTAAGGAAGTGTACCAATGCAAGCGTAGATGCAGACAGATAAGATATGCCCAACATGGTTGTGGCAAGGAATCTATGGGATGTTTAACTCCATACATAGGAAGGCCTCTCTCTAGATGCATTCACCTATGCTTGCACCTTGAAGTAGTGCTTGGTAATGCTTTGATCAATATGTATGTCGAATGTGGTAGCCTTGCAAAAGCACATTTCTAGGCATCCTCTTTGGCTTTAGGAGGTCATGTCTCTTGGAGTGCATTGAGTTCAAGATATGCCCTCAATCACCTATGCTTGCACCATGAAGGCATGTTTCCTTACTCTGAAACTTCAAGTGGGTGAGAGTATCACACAGAGATTAATAGTTAGGAATGATTAGAGAAACATGTTGTGCTTACAATGATTTGTTTGATATGTATGCCAAATGTGGAGCCGTATGAAAGCACAAAAAGTTTGTTACCATATACATGTGGTAGTGATGTGTGTGAGCACACTAGGACCGCTGGGGCATTTTTTCCCTCTTTAGGAGTTTTTTCCCCCGAGCATTGTATATACGCCCTCACTCTAGGGCTATCTATCTTTTCATTGCACAATAAGTAACACATTCTCTATTGTGTGCCTTGAGCTTTCTTCCTCTTCTCCAAGCTGTGTGTGTTTCTCTGCAACCCTAATTCCAACAATTGGTATCAGAGCAGGTTACGGGGCTTAGTCGCCAGCTACTCCAACACACGCCTGCTCACTTTCACTGATTACAGTGAGGTTTGGTGAGAGTTTGTAGGTCGACAAATATTTTGGGAGTACTCAAAGAGCTCAGTCTGCTCAGATTTTTTATTCGGGCTCATTTCGGCCTCCGTTTCCACTACAAGCAGGTCTGCACATGCAATTTTGTCATTTTGTGTAGAATTTTTGTCAGTGCCAATTTCTGCATAACAGGTGCCTTACAATCTTCTACGGTTTGTGCTATATAGCATGTGTTGTTCCCGCTTTGTTTCTCCTATTTTTGGGCAATTCACATCAAGTGCAACATTTACCATGGCTGAAAATAACACAGATGTCTTCAAGATGTTTGCTGTTGAGGACAGGTTGGATGGGGACAATAACTCTATGTGGGCTTATATGATGCAACACGTTCTTGTGTCAAAGGTCATCTGGAATATTGTGCAGCGCATTGATGTACGTCCTTGTTCTGAGGATGTAAGCGATGTTGAGGATGTTGCAGGTCTTGCTACAAGGATTGTTGCTATTAGAGTTGTTTTGCCTACGACAAAACAAGCTTGTTGGGATGTAAAGGATGCAAAGGCTCATGCATTGATTGCGGTGTCTGTGAAGCGCACCATTGTTCCTCACATCCGTTCAGCAAAATATACAAAACAGACTTGGGATATTCTAGCAGGTGTTTATGCAAGCCGCAATGAGACTAAAATTTATTTGCTACGTAAACAGCTGGAGTCAAAGATTATGCATGAGGAAGACGATATGGAAACTTTTTTTGCTGGTGTCAAGGATATCAATGAGCAGCTTATTTCTGTAGGTGAAGTCATTTCAAATAGTTCCCTTGTGCAGACTGTTCTTGATGCCTTACCAGATTCTTACCAGACTTTTGTTAGTACTTGGAGACTTATGACCCAAGGAAATCCAGAAGTTGTCAAGTTTGATGCATTATGCACATTGCTATTGCAAGAGTCACTTTCCAAAAAAAACACAACTAGGCAGTGTGCAGTTGAACAGGCTTTAATTGCTTCTCAAAGAAAGGGTGGTAACAGCAATGCAGCCACTTCTTATGGTTTTGTTACGAGTGGCAAACCTTTTGTTCCCAATGCTTCTGCTGGCAACACTTCATCTGGCAATTCTGGTGATAAGGGCAAAAAGAAGATGCATTGCCATTATTGTAAATCTAATGATCACTTGATCAAAGAGTGTCCTAAGTTGAAGGCAAAAGAGGCTAAGAAGAAAGAGGGTGGTTCCACTACAAATGCTGGCTCCACTACAAATGCAACCATTGTTGAGTCTTTTGTAAAAAGAGACTGTAATGCTGATGTTGATGCATAAAGGGCTTTTAGCGCAGAGTGAACTTACAATCCTGCTTCCATGATGCATGCTTGTCCATTGCTACAGATTCACATGTGTGGTATTTCGATAGTGGTGCTACAAAGCACATTACCTCACATCGTGAATTGTTCACATCTCTCGAGTCTGTCCCTCATGGGAATTCAGTCACTCATGCCAACAATGCCTCTTATCTGGTTCAGGGAGTTGGAAAGATTGTGCTTACTGCTACAAATGGTAGTTCCTTTACACTTTTTGATGCACTTTATGTACTTGGGATCAAGAAGAATCTCTTGTCTATATCCGCACTTGCTGGACTTGGACTTGTAGTCAAATTTGTGGATGACAAATGTACAGTTCATGATCTCAGTTTTGGTGATGAAATTGTTGCATCTGGCCTTTTGTTTCATTGGTTGTATAAGCTCGCTTTGTATGAAAAGTGTGGACAAAATTTTTCGAATGTTGTTGCAGATTCAAGGGCTATTTTAGATGCAAAACTTTGGCATGCATGTTTTGGTCATCTGAATTTTTCCAGTTTGTTGCATGCAAAAACTTGATATGGTTTCTTCCTTGACGCCTCTTGAAGCACCTGTCAAACATGTTTGTGAAGGCTGTATTTTGGGTAAGATGTAACGTTCAAAGTTTCCAAAGGATGGTTCAGTTAGGGCCACATGCAGGTTGCAGCTTGTGCATAGTGATATTTGTGGGCCCATGCAAACTCCGTCCTTGGGAAATTACCTTTACTTCATGACATTCATTGATGATTACTCCAGGCATGCATGGGTATTTCCTCTTAAAGCGAAGTCCAAAGTTTTTATGTGCTTCAAACAATTTCTGGCTATGGCTGAAAATGTCTCGCAATGTACTATGGGCACGTATATGTCTCATGAATTCAATGCATTTCTGGCTAGTCGTGGGATAAAACACCAATGTATAGTGCCTTATACACCTCAGCAAAATGGTGTTGCTGAGAGGAAAATCAGGTCACTTACGAAAATGGCAGGATGTATGGTCAAAAGTCAAGCTTTGCTGCATTCTTTTTGGCTTGAGGCCATCATGTGTGCCACTTATGTACTAAACAGGAGTCCTACAAAAGCTTTGCAGTCTATTACTCCACATGAAGCATGGCATGATAGAAAGCCTTCTATTGAGCACATGCGTGTTTTTGGCTGTTTGGCATATGCTTTGGTGCCACAAGACAACGTTGAAAATAGGATGATAAGGCTTTCAAATGTATTTTTGTTGGTTATAGTGCCGAAAGCAAAGGTTAGAGGTTGTATCATCCGCAAACAAAACGTATTCTGGTTTCACGGGATGTAGTGTTTGTGGAAGATTTTGTTCAACCCTTGCTGTCATGTACTAGAGACAGTAATGTAAGCTCACAGGACATTTATGACACTTTGTGGCCTCATTTTGGTGGTGGAAATACGAATGTAAGTTCCAATGAGTCAAATGTATAGCCTCTGGGGGTTTCTGAAAATGTTACAGATCAGCCTATTATTGATGCAGATGTACATGATGTACTTGATGAGGAAAGGGCTGAAAATGAACAGGCTAGAGGTATGCCAAAATGGCTGGTGCACACTTTGCGTGACAGTAAATTGGATGCACCTTTGTCTAGTCATACTCGTTCAGGCTCTCACCATGCATCTTATGCATCAGATTATTATGCTTTGGCTGTGTCTAGCTTACATGATGTTGAGGAGCCTCTGTCTTTTGATGAAGCACAAAAGTCAGAAAATTGGATGGCTGCCATGCAATTAGAATATGATGCACTTATAGAAAATGACACGTAGACTTCATGTGATTTGCCTCTGGCAAAAAGGCCATTGGTACGAAGTGGGTTTACAAGTTGAAACGCAAGCCGGATGGTGAGATCGATTGCCATAAGGCTCGACTTGTTGCAAAGGGTTATGCACAGCAAAAAGGCATAGATTATGAAGAGACTTTTGCTCCCACTTGTCGTATGACTACTGTGCATTTTCTATGTGCATTGGTAGCTCATTTTGGTTGGGATGTACATCAATCATACATTGTTACTGCTTTCTTGAATGGTGACATATTTGAGGAAGTTTATGTAACGCAGCCTCGCAATTTTGTCATGAAAGGACAAGAGGACAAAGTGTGCAGATGTCAGAAGGCTTTCTGTGGGTTGAAGCAATCTCCTCGTGCTTGGTATGAGAAAGCTGACACTCATTTGGTCAATTGAGGCTTTCGTAACAGTCCAACAGAAAGCACATTGTATGTAAAGCGTGAGGGTGATGTACTTCTCATTGTGGTTCTTTATGTCAATGATTTGCTGATCAGTGGACCAAATGGGAGACATATTGCTGAATGTAAGGCTGATTTGAATTCTACTTTCAAGATGAAAGATTTGGGGTTGTTGCATCATTACTTGGGTATACAGTTTAAGCAGTGTGATGGTGGTATTGCCTTGTGTCAGAAAAGTTACATAGAGACATTGCTATGTAAGTTTTGACTTGAGGATTGCAAACCTATTGCCACTCCCATGGAAACAGGTTTGAAGTTGAGTCTACATGATGCTGGAAATCTTGCTAATGTGACTCTTTACCAAACTGTTGTTGGTTGCCTCATTTATGTATGCAACACGAGGCCGAATATTCAATTTGTAGTCTCATAGGTCAGCATATTTATGCATAGCCCAGGGTCTAAGCATTGGCAGGCTGTCAAGAGGATTTTATGCTACCTTAGTGGCACTTTACATCTTGGTTTGTTTTATCCCAAGGGGGGATCATTGAAGCCAGACTTACATGCTTTTTCGGACTTAGATTGGGCTGGTTGTTTTGACATGCGAGTGTTTACAAGTGGTTTTTGTTTCATGCTTGGCAGTTCATGTATATCATGGTTGAGCAAGAAGCAACCTATTGTGGCCACGTCGATTTGTGAGGCTGAGTACAGGGCAGTCTTCACAGCTACGGTTGAGTGTGTATGGCTCAGACGCCTTATGGCTGATTTGGGTGTTGGACAGGACACTGTCAACACTATCTACACTGATAATCAGAGCGTATTGGCAGTTGCAAGGAACCCAGTTTTTCATGCTCGCACAAAGCACATTGAGGTGCATTACCACTATGTCAGGGAGAGGCTCTCAGTATGAGATATCAGCTTGACTTATGTGCCAACATAGGACAACCTTGCAGATCTTTTCACAAAGGCATTGTCTCGTGAGAAGCTTGAAGCTTTCCGCAAAGCTTTGGGCTTACTCCCCTTTGTGGATTGATCATGTCTTGAAGGCATGGCACTTCCCTTTACTCATGTGCCAGCTCTCATTCACCGCATCACTCCAGGGGGAATTTGTTACCATATACATGTGGTAGTGATGTGTGTGAACACACTAGGACCACCAGGGCATTTTTTCCCTCTTTAGGAGGTTTTTTCCCCCGAGCATTGTATATACGCCCATCACTCTAGGGCTATCTATCTTTCCATTGCACACTAAGTAACACATTCTCTATTGTGTGCCTTGAGCTTCCTTCATCTTCTCCAAGTTGTGTGTGTTTCTCTGCAACCCTACTTCCAACAAAGTTTATGCTGAGATTTTCATTCAAAAATGTCATCTCTTGCAATGCGTTGATTCAAGATATTGCCAACACAACTTTGGCGTTCCTGCATTCATAATATGAGAAGTGATTGACCTCTTTGGGTGCCATCACCTATGCTTTCACGTTGAAGACTTGCGGCCTTACATAAGAGGTTGACATGGGCATGCCTTTCTCCAAATGCCTTTTGTTTACGCTTGCACCTTGAAGGCATGTGGCCTTATGCAAGACCTTCACATGAGCGAAAGAATTCAAGATGAGATTGCTAGTGATGGGGTGTGGGATGATTTCTATATATGCCCAACATCATGCCCACAACATGGATGTGGCAGGGATGCTCTAGGTTGTTTTAACCATATGCAAAGTGAGCTATAATGTGGATGAATTCTCTTGGAGTCCTCTTATAGGAGGATATGCCCAACAAGGGTTTGTTGATCAAGCTTTGAGCCATTTTTGCTAGATGCAACACGAGGGCATCTCCCCTATTGCAATCACTTTTCTTACCGTGCTCAATGCATGTAGACACTCATGCCTGCTTAATGAGGGCTAAATACTTTTCAATACCAAGAGGGAACAATATGAAATTATACAAGGAAAAAATCACTACACTTGCTTGGTTGACCTTTTCGAGTGGACAAGGCATTTTGACAAATCTATAAGAATAATCAACATGATGCCATCATCTCATTATTCACCAATTTGGTTGGCTTTTCTAGGTTTTTATCTATCGAGAAAACGGAAATGTGTAACTTGGCCGATCAACCTTTAAGTGTGCACTACACTTGCTTGGTTGAACTTTTTTGGCGGACAAGGCATTTTGGCAAAACTATAAGAATAATCAACACCATGCCATCATCGCATTATTTGCCAATTTGGTTGGCTTTTCTAGGTTCTTATCAAGAAAAGGTAAATTTGTAACTTGGCCGATCAACCTTTGAGTGTGCAATACAATTAGAGAAATGTAATGCTACATCATTTGTGTTAATGAGTAACATTTATGCAATTACTAGCATGCGGGTGAAAAATTTTAGTTGGGGGCCCTTGAAAAAGATATCATGTGGCCATGTTTTGATTGATTTACATGTTAAAAGAGAGATCTCTTGGAATGCATTGATTGTAGGGTATACCAATGGGAGTAGGCTAAGAAGCATGTCGGCAAGTTCAATGACATTAATTTAGCCAATAACATTGCATTGGTTATGGCAATGATGTCCAAATAGAAGTGTACATAAAAGCCTTTGAATTTTGTTTTTAAAGTGTAGACAACACAATCAAATGAACGCATTGAAAATTTTACGCTGCCATGAGAATGACACATTCCCATGTATCATAAAATTTAGGGAGGGCTATGCAAACTCCACCATGTAATGAAACTTGCAAGTTTTCCTTCTTTTTCCCCAAGATAAAAAGAAAAAAGAATACGGATCATTAATACAGATAAACTATAATCCTTCTTATGGTTCTTTTTCAAGGGATCCATATCAAAATTGGGACATCATGATCGTAAAGTACTGGTGTCTGTTAGGTTTCAAGCCCTAGTCTAGGGTCGCCTACTTGTGGGAAACCCTCTTTGAGCATGCAGATGCACTCCACTTCGTTTAGAAGTTTGCATGGCTAAAGAGACATTTATATATTGTAAGTCTTTCTTAGTGCATACAAGCATAGTGTTATTTTCACTACTATGTCGACTCGTGCTCTCTCTCTCTCTCTCTTGTTCATCTCCTCTCGTTTCCTGCTCTGCCATTCTCTCTCGCCATGGCTTCCCCACGGTTGCACCCTCCCTAGCCTCCCTATCAGTGTCATGGTACCAAGTGAAAAATAAGGTAATATGTGTTGATGAAAATAAAGCATAAACTCTCTTCTCTCTCTCTCTCTCTCTCTCTCTCTCTCTCTCTCTCTCTCTCTCTCTCTCTCTCTCTCTCTCTCTCTCTCACTCACTCACTCACTCACACACACACACACACACACACACACACACTTGGTCACTTCATATGGTTATGTTTGCTTCATCCAGCTACACACACACACACTTGAGCTACTGATGTAGTAGATGGTAATTTTGTCTTGTTGTGATTACCTTGGGTCTGTACCTGGTCACTTTTTTTGTGGTTTACTAGCATGATATTTTACACAACTACTCATTTACCCTATATTTGATAAACCACTTATGCCTCTGTAGCACTATCACTTTGACCTGACCTTAGCTTGGCTGTGGCTATGGCTTTGACACTGGTCACTTTTATCTGTGGTATACTAGCTACAAATTCCCCTGATAATCAGTCTACCTTGTACTTAGATACTCTTGTCTCAAGCCTTTAATAGCAATATCAATATGACTTGACCATATCCAGTAGAGTGCTATCCACTTGATGATTTTAAAGGCCCTAAATCTCTCATCTCTAATGGGCCTAACCCTAGTTTGGTCTATCTAAGCTGCCTCTCAATTTTTGTACCTAATTACCTTGCATTATCCTGTAGTAGCTTAATCCATATTCATTTTTAAGCAGTGCTTGATGATACCCTACCCACTATTAACTTTAAAACTATATGGGACTTTCCCTTAACATATAGCTTATTGATATGGCCCTTGTAATACTTTTTACACCTAACATTTGGTGGCATTATGCTTGACAAAGCATTCATTACTGCCCGCTTCCTCATGCCATTCTATGTGCACCCGTAATACTGCTTACTGCTCTATTTTTCTCGACGATGAGATCTCTAACATTTTTTTGTACCCTTCTCCTTTCCCCTCTATGCATAGCCATCTCTAGTATCCTCCAATGTCGCATGCACAAATTAAGCCCTACTAGATTCCATCATGAAGGTGCTATATGGGTGCCTTCCTAGTCTCAAAACTGTTATGGTGGATAAGCTGCCTATTTAACCAAGGTGGGGGGTTCTCTACCCTCACTTAGCCTTGTTTAGTATTTTATTTCTATTTTAACATGTTGAAAGTAAGAGTGAATGATGGTGGCTTCTCTGAGGTTTTAACTGATGCAACATGGTCTGTTGGTATGTTGATGCAACATGGTTGGAGTGTAGGCTTTGTGGTTGAACAACTCTATTACTTTGATCTTTGTGGATAACCCTGCTCTTTCTTAGGTGTTCTCTCATTATCATCTAAAAAATTTAATAAATCGTTGAGGCTTTGCATCATGTGGCTGTAACCTCTAGTTTTTTTCTAAAATGTTTACCTGATAGCTAGAAAAACCATGATTGAGCTAAATTGTTTTCTTTTGACAAATTCTTAAATATATACCTCATGGGTTAATTTTTAAACACTTGACATATGTCCACCAAAGAGGATTTTAAGGTTAAATTTCATCCCTCTGGTTAATATTTGGAAGATTATGTTGCTTAACGCTTAACAGACTGAAAAGTATGAATGGGGCCTTGAATCCTTTGGAACTCTGTATACTCGTGATTATGATGGGGCACATTTGAATATGATGGTATAAACTGCTAGAATTACTATTGGTTGGGAACACACTCACTTGCATTTGTAAATGAATGATTTCATAATGTAACTAATGGAGTGTAGCTGCACCTTTTGTTGCGGCTTTTGCCGAAAGGGAAGGTACTACTGTTGTAGATTGCATAACTGAAATCAGGGATCGTTGATGTTGTTGATGTTGAAATCTGCTCTTAAGATCTGAATGAGATATTTTGATGAGTTTTTACTACTATGGATTGTTCAATATTAGAGCCTTTCTGAGTATGGAGTAACTTTAATGGGTTTTTCATGTTCATACTTTGGTGATTCTGCTTATTCTTGACTTTATTGGTTTCTTTTGCTATGTTTATACTAGGAATATTTGTCCGAGTATAGGTGCATTTCTATACCTAGACTTCGCCATGGGGCTTTTGATATGGATTGCTTGATTAATACAAGGCTAGTGTGGCTGCCCTTTTTTTGGCTTATTGAGATTTAAAAAAACTGATGTAAATGATAGTCTTTACTAGTTGTATCACTAGATATCCAATGGGATTGGATGGGGTTAAAGATGTCCTATGTGATCCTAGGTTATCACACTATCTAATTCATGGCCGATGAATGTTTCTCTAATATCTCCTTGTAACTTCAAATAATGTAGACCTTCGAAAAACCTGGTGATTGGATAGTAAATGCACAATCATTTGGGTTACTCTCGGCTTGGATATTTGTGATAATTTACCGATTAACATGGATCATCCTTGCAATCAGATTTGGAGCTGTCAGTTGAACACAAAAGCTATATTTTAACACACTGAAATCTAAGCAGATGGTAAAGTATGGCTGAGATTCTTTAAGCTGATTGGCTAAAAGTCCAGTCTTGTGCTGGGTACTTGTTGGTTTGGTATTAACATTTGGACATTGTTACATATGGCTTGAAGAGGAATTGGTAGTGTCCAATTTTCCTACCAAGTTTTGGCAATTTATTAGTCAAGCTAGATGAAGTTTTTTACACCTTGCTTCTACCATAGGTTGATTATGAGGGAAAGAAAACAATGTATTTTTCTCCATGTCAATATACAAGCCCTATGAAAAGAATTGTGGTAAGTTCTAAATAGTAAACTTTAGTAAAATTTCAATATCTTTTTATAGAGATGACCTTTTTTCTGTTTTGTAAAAGCTAAGTGCTAGTACTTAGTGTTACAAAACAATGGAATGACCTTCAAGGAATACTTTCCAAGTTATAGACATAATTTCATACTTGAGCATGTGTTGACTAAGAGCATAATTTTGGCCTTTCAAAGGTCCTCTCATGGAATTGGGGCTATTCTAGTGTAATTTGACAACTGCAGATGACTTTATGTGTTGAAACCAAGAAAATACGTATTTTTTTAACTCCCTAGCTCAGCTAAATTTTGTTGCTTGAACCCTATCCTGATTTTTTTATCGTGCAAATACTCTTAAAAATCTTGAGTCCTTCACAATAACATTGAAACGAAGGTTTTAGGTGCCCCAATTGTGTGCATACCATGTACTTTGACACATTTAGTTGATATGTGTGGAAAGTTTGAAGTTATTTGAGATTTTAAATGCTTGTCTCAAGAGTTAAAATATCAAAAATTTTGCATACGCAGTTTTGAATATTTGAAATGATCCAATAATTGTGCTTACCAAAGCACTTCTACTTGCGATCCGTTACCATATACATGTGATAGTGATGTGCATGAACACATTTAGGACCGCCGAGGCATTTTTTCCCTCGCTAGGAGGTTTTTTCCCCCGTGCATTGAATATACGCCCATCATTTTAGGGCTATCTATCTTTCCATTGCACACTAAGTAAACCACTCTCTGTTATGTGCCTTGAGCTTCCTTCGTCTTCTCCAAGATCTGTGTGTTTTCCTGCAACCATAATTCCAACAATTGGTATCAAAGCAGGTTGCATCCTCCCGAGCTTAGGCACCAGCAGCTCCAGTTCATGCCTGCTCATTTTCTCCAATTTCTATGAGCTTTGGCAGGAGTTCGTAGGTCGATAAGTATTCTGGGTATGCTCAAAGAGCTTTTTCTACTTAGATTTATGATTCGGGCTCATTTCGGCCTCTGTTTCAACTATAGGCAGTACTGTGCAGGCTATTTTGTCATTTTGTCCAAAAAAAATTGTCATTGCCGTTTTTTGTATACAAGTTTCATATAGTCTACGACAATTTGTGCTATATAGTGAAGCGGTCCGGGGCGGGCAACAAGAAGAGTGGCCTCTAAGTACTCTTCTAGGCTCCCGTGTTGCTCAATTGGGTTGGGGTTGGAAAAATAACAACAACACACACACAAACCCGCAACCTAACCCTACACAAATTTGGGGCACCACCTAGTTTTGGATGCGAACTAGCACGCGTAAAGAGAGAGAGAGAGAGAGAGAGAGAGAGAGAGAGAGAGAGAGAGAGAGAGAGAGAGAGAGAGAGAGAGAGAGAGAGACAGAGAGAGAGATAGACAGAGAGAGAGAGAGAGAGAGAGCTCGGGCTGCTTTGAAATGTATCGGCAAGCAAACACAATTATATATGTAAGAAAGAGAGAGAAGGGGGAGGGGGTGCTTGTTGCATTAATACCTTCTTACAAATTTGTCATGACCAATCAAAGTGAGATTAGTATTTTTTCAACATAGCTTGAGTAAATTACACCACAACACATCACAAGAAAAGCCACCCCAATCACTGTCTTAAGGCCAGGGGAGTCCTCTCCACCCTGTCGCCCTCTTACAGTATGTGGGATTTATGGCTAAATTGATGACAACACCCAGAGACAAGCTATCAAGAACTTAAAAAAACACCAAGACACTTACACATCATTGTTGTCCATTACTTCACATTGGAAGAGGAACAAAGTATCCAAGCTTAGTCCAAATCCACCCTCCTTGATTCAGCAAATGTTGGGCTCACTCTAGTAGGAGAAATGATAGATTTCCTACTCTCAATTGAATGATCACTCTCTCTTACAATGGCATAGAGTTCCCTTGCTAATCACCCCTAATACAACACATGCATATGCATAAGACAATGAGCTTCCACTCAAGAGCTCCGTCTAGAGAGGTTGAGCTTGGATTCTCAAGCTATAGCATAGTGCTCTTGCTTATGGCTCCCTCCTTTTGTGCTAGCTACACCCTCCTTTTATAGCAATTTTGAGGGCTAGGGTTACTCCTCTAACCATGGTTGGGTTAGATTTTCAGCACTTATCTAATTTCTTTTGCTTGGAATTATCAAGAAGTTGGTGTGGATAGATGAAGAAGAGAGAAAGGAGAGAAGTGGAGGTGATAGGACTTTTCATAGTAAGTTAGTGTTAGTAAATTAGTAGAGTTGGTATTTTTATTGATTTACAAATGGAATTGGATATTTACAATGGGAGTATCGAAGTAGGATATAAATAAGGAAGAAAAAACTCTTAATAGGTAAGAAAATATGGATTTCTTACAATGTTGATGCTCCAAGTGTCTTGAGTAGGGTCAATTTTGACGCTTTTTGACGGTCCACTAGCTTTGACGGTACGTTTTTTCTCCACTCTTGACCTTCCTTGGGAGCCAAGGTAAGTGAACATGAGTAATCAATCACCATGATGTTGTCTTTCAAGAGAAGAGGCTGAATTTTGTGGTTTTTTTATAGATATGGGTAATATGGATGAGGAAAAATGAGACTAGGTGGTCAATTTTGGAATGGAAGTGTGTGTAGGAGACATAAGTTCACCATGGTTTCTCTTATTCTTGAAGGTTCAGAAGCAGGTGAGCAGGGTGCAGAGAGGAGTGGTGAGAGAGGTGGGGATGATGAGTCGAGAAGTGTGTGTGAAAGAGGAAAATGATAAAGTGGAAGAGAGAGTGTGGCAGCATGGCATGGGCAAACTGGGGTCCACCAATAAAATCATAGCTCATAGCTCGTAGCTCAAAAAAATATGAAAAAAATTGAGGAAAAAGTTTAGCCCACGAGCTACAACTTTTGTTTGTATCACCTTTTCAAATTCAGAGAGCAAGTGACCTTTAGAAATTTAGCAAAACCGATTGTCTTTTCCCACTGCACAAAGTCCTTGTGGGGTTCTTCTTTGGATGATTCTTTTGAATGCCTCCAAGAGTGAGCCCTCCATAGTGCATGCATGCATGCCACATACCCTTGACCTTATTTGGTAGGTGCCCTTTGACAGATCTTTGGTAGATCCTTTGGTAGAAGGCGACTGAAATAGGGCTTCAAGCAATAACCATTTACCTTCCTAGAGTGCTCTTTCTCATTCAAGTCCATACGTTGATAGTAACTTGAATTGAAAGCCTTCTTAACTATGTATGGCCCCTGCCATCTAGTTTCAAATTTGGCATCAAAACGATTATCGAGTCAATTGTCATACCTTAGCACAAGATCTCCTTCATTGATGCCTTTGTCCTTTAGTTTCTTGTCAAGCTTCTCCTTCACCTGCGTAGCTTTCCTCTTGTAGCACTCGTATGTTGCTTCTCTTTTCCACTCAAGCTCAACTAAGGTACGAAGTCGATCCATCCATGCTTCTTGATCATTTTTTGCACCTCTTCCATGAAGCCGTATTGTTGGGATGTTGAGCTCGATAGGCTGCAAAGCCTCTTGGCCATAGACCAAGTGAAATGGTGTGAACTACGTGGCTTGCCTATATGTGGTTCGATACGCCCACAAGCCACCATCCTAGAATTTATCCCACAACTTTGTCTTGTTTTTTATCATCTTTCTAATGATGCCTGCAATGACACCATTAGCTTTCTCTAGCAGACCATTTGACTGGGGATAGTAGGGTGTACTATGACGATGTATAATTTGAAGTTCTTCACAGACTTCTGTGAGCAAGCCCTTCCTAAACCCTAGACCATTATCAGAAACAATCTCCAAAGGTGTGCCAAATCTACAACAAATGTGAGTGTAGACGAATTTGCTCATTGTCCTCTCGTTTACCTTTGCCACACTTTGTGCTTCCACCCACCTAGTCATATACTCTACAGCCACTAGAATGTAGAGTTTACCATTTTTTTTCCTAGGCAGAGGACCCATAGCATCAATGCCCCACTTTTCAAAGGGTCCATTTGCAAGCACGATTTTCCTTGGACCATAAACCAATTTTCTATTCCCATTTACTTGACAATTGTGACAACTTTTACACCAATGTTGGACATCCACATGCAAGCTTGGCCAAACATACCCCGCAAGCAAAATCTTCTTCACAGTTAATTCTTGGGCAAAATGACCACCACATGTTTCTTCATGCAAACCTTTTAGACTGGCTGGAATTTTCTTGATAGTTGGTACTCTTCTACACACTTGATCCTTCCCTCTTTGATAGAGGGATCCTTTTAGGAAGAGATACGCGCTTGCCTTCTTCATGAGTCTCCTCTTCTGAGCCTTCGTGAAGTCATGTGAGAACTCACCCTCCAAAATGTAGCTAATAATTGGAGTCAATGACTCCAATCCCTGGTATCTCGAATACTTGACAGTTGTTGCCACCATGATGACCTGCACTTCTTTCTCAACACATGTAACTGCTTGTTGTGCAAGTAAATCGGCATCTTCATTTTGTTTCCTAGGAATATGATATAGTTGCACTTCTTCAAACTGATTAAACATCCTACGAATGGCATGAACTTTTGTCCTTAAGCTTTCATTCTTGCATGCCCAAATGCATAAAATCTGTTTAACAATGAGAAGTGCATCCCCCTTTACCATGAGACGTTGTATCCCATGGCCAATGCACATCTTCAAACCATGAAGTAGTGTGTCGTATTCTGCTTCATTGTTGCTAGTTGAACCTGGTAGATTGACCTTCTCTTTCATGACCACTTCTCCACTTGGGTTGAGCAATACTAGCCCTCCCCCTCCTTTTCATGTGGCTCGTCAAAAAGCTCCATCAAAGAACAAGGTAAAAGCATTAGGAATATTTTTTGGTGGTGGCAATGGTAGGGTCTTTATTTCAAGCACCATAATCTCCTTCTCATGTACCCTATAAGTAAGGATCCCTCCCAATTGTGCACGCACACTATCTTCCACCTTGAAAGAGTATTGAAACTCTTGCAACTCCATAATCCACTTTGAGATCCTAGTACTAAGATTCATTTGAGATGACACCCAAGGGAACAAATTTTCTGTAGTGAGAATTACAAAAGGTTTTGGTAGCAGGTAGGATCTAAACTTTCTCACCACAAACATGAGAGAAAGCATCATGAGTTCTGCTTTTGTGTAGCCTCTCTCCAAGGCTTTCATGACCCTACTAGCAGAGTAGATGGGTCACATCCTGGTACTGTGGGGATCTTGTTGTAGCAACACAGCACCAATTGTTTCCCTTCCAACACTAGAGCTAACAAAGAATGTGTACTCCCAACAAGGAGGCATGAGTGTTGGTAGCTCTGACAAAATGACTTTAATGTTACAAAAGTACTCTTCAAGCTCATCAGACCATGCAAATTCTACTTGTTGTGTCAACTTTTGCAAAGGATGAAGCAACTCCGAAGCTAAGTGAAAAAAGCGTGACATATACTTCACCTTTTGAATGAATGAGATGACCTCTTTGAGATTCTTGGGTGATGGGAGCTGTAACATTTAATGGCCTAATAACTTATGTGTAGCGGAAATTAGCATGAACATAGTGGGCATTTCATTAGAATAGATTCCTAATGAGAATTACAAGAGTGCTTGGGTGGAGAGAGCAACAAAAGCATAACACCTAGTTAGATAGCATCAACAATAATTTCAAAAGAGAGAGAAATTAAGCTATTGACAACAGTTGAGGACCGGATTTGCATGGAGCCGGTCCCCCCTCCAAAAGGCTTTGTATTATGGTTTCTCCCATCAAGAGAGACATTGTACAATACAATTCTTTGTGTTTCTTCAAGACTAGCTAGTGCAATGAAGATGGAAGCTTCATGCACTAAGCAAAACACTTAATCAAACACAACTTGAATTATCCCCGTTCTCAGACCCAAGACCTCACACACCTTCGAAGATGGTGAGAGCTAGCAGGGTATGAGAGTAGATTGAGAGGAACAAGGAGTATCTTACTAGAAAGATGTACATCTCCTCACATAATCACTCATATGTAGCATAGCTTAGCTTAGTAATTAGCTTGGTAGAGGAGATGAGCATGCATTGAAGCTTGGATCTTGGTTGGATTTGCATCCACATGCCAAAAGAGTGTTGATGTAGGCTTCTATCTCACAAGCTTGGAGTAGGTGATGAGTTCTCCATTAAAGCTTGGGAAGAGATAGTGTATTCTTTCTTCACACATGGTCAAGTGTGAGTGTGTGTGTGTGATAATGCCTTGCAAAAATCAGCCCCCTCTCTCTCTTGGGCGAGCCCTCTTGCTAATTGCTCTTGTTGCAGCCTCATTGGCCCTCCCCAAGTCAAGCCAATTACAATTAAGCAGCATAAGTGATAGCCTTCTGACATGTGTCCCCCTTTCCCCTTTTGTGAGAGCTTTAGGTAATTAAATAATTAAACTAAACTCTCATTGGACCCCTTTGCCTCCTGGCCAATAGAAATCAGGCAAGCCATGGGGCTCCTGAATGCTCATTGGACCCCTTGGGAGACTGCCCTATAGTCTTCTAGGAGACTTAATTCTCATTGGTTTCTTTTATTAAATGTTTTTAAATTAATTAAACTAGATTTACTCTAGCTTAATTCTCATTGGTTCACTTCAAGGGTCATCCAATAGAAATTGGGCACACCGTGTGGGCATCTGGCCTAGGGAGCTGACATGTGTCCCTCATTCCCTTTGTGTAAAGGGAGCCTGTGTGTGTGTGTGGATTTCTCTCTCATCCCCTACCTTTAGGGCTCGCCCCCTCCCATGTAGGGATGTGCAAAGACTTTTAGGGCACACACAAAGCATCCAATTTTCCCTAGGGTTGACCTTTGGACACAACCTTTGAATTTTGGAACCTTAGCATTTTGGAAGTCTTAATGGGCTGAACCTTAGGGTCTTTTTAGCCCATTGTTACACATGGCTCTTTTGCAAATGGCCCCCCCTTTGGATCCCTATTTTCCCTCCTTTGGATCCCTACTGTGGCCGGTCTGCTAGCTTAACCAATATTCTAGCTTTTTCTCCCCTGGCCTTCCCCACATTAAATGATCAGTTTAATATGAGAAAATCATTTAGGAGAATTAGATATTGATTATTATGACAGGAGCTCAATAAGAGCCTTTGCCTTTGAAGGATCCACCTCAATGCCTTTATAGGAAACCTTGTGACCAAGCAAGATCACTTCATCCTCACCTATGTGACACTTGTCGGGGTTGAGTTGACCTCCCATGTCATAGAGCTTCTTTAAACCTTCTTCTACCCTTTGTGGATGCAATGATTTTGAGCTATAAATGCAAAAATCATCAATAAAAACCCTAATGGACTTTCCAAAGAATGCTTGAAACACCATGTTCATGAAGCGTTGGAAAGTTGCAGGAGCATTTGTCAGACCAAATGGCATGACTCTAAAAGCATAACAACCCCAAGGAGTGATGAAGGTTGTTTTCAACTGATCTTCCTGTGTGATACCTATTTGAAAGTAACCCGAGTAGCCATCACACACAGTGTACTTCTCATGACCAGCTACCTCATTTAGTATCTCATCTTGAAATGGGAGGAAAAAGTGATCTCTTTTTGTTGCCTCATTAAGCGGACAGTAATCCACACACACCCTCCACTTGCCGTTTTCTTCGGAGTGACAACAACAGGAGAGACCCACTCTGAATTCTCCACTGGATAAATGAAACCTGCTGCTAGAAGATTTCTTACCTCCTTGAGTAAAGCGTGCTCCTTGATGACTCCTAGCCTTCGTAGCTTCTGAGCCTTAGGTGTGGCCTCTAGATTCAACTCAATTTTGTGTTGAACAGCATCTACTCCACACACATCGGTGTAGTCTTTAGCAAAAATCCTAGGAAATTTCCTTAACACACCTTTGAGCTCCTCTCTTTCATCCTTTGTAAGTGTTGTAGATAACATACCTTCTAGCATTCTTTCATCTTCCACTTTTTGGTTCTCTTGGGAACCTACCTCTTCCAAACCTGGGCAAGAGGTCTCTTGGTTTTTTGGCTTAAACCTTACCCCCATGACTTCAATGGAAGACTCCTCTTCAGTAATGTTGCCACTACTTTCTTCTTCTGAAGTGTTATCGGTTCCTCCGTCTCACTTTGAGATGATTCTTCATGGAGCTCCTCTTGGCATTGCTCCTTCATGTCAAAGACAACCTTCTTATGATTGTCATTCCTGCAAATTAGCTTTCCACTCTCCCAATCCTGCAAAGCTCGCATTTTCATTAGCCATTGTCTTCCTAGGATAAATGGGTAACCATTTCCCTTGGTCGACATAACATAAAAATCCACCGCCTTCTTAATGCCAAAGGCCTCCACAAAGACATTTTTACAAATGCCTATGCACCTAGCCTTGCTATTGTTTGCCATTTTTATTTTTATTTCAGGGGTCTCATGGATGTGCATGCCTAGTTTTTGCATGATTCTCTCTGTCATGATGCAAATTTGTGCACCCCCATCCACTAGACCTTTCCTAACCAATCTTCCTTTGATGTAACAATCTAGCACAGGTGTAATATCCTCATTCATTTCAGCATGTGCAATTTTTACAACAAGAACACTCTCTTTTATCTTTCTCCTAGTGCTAACTGCCTTCGTTAAATCCCTCCTAACTTGTGGGCATAATGCAAGAAACTGAGGCCATGAGATATCAGGACCCTTACCTCTCATGTCTTCCAATAGGTTGTATGGAGCCATACCATGTCCAAGAGGGAAGTCTTGGAGGTTGATACGACGTCGAGTCCTCTTAGCTTCCTTGGTCTCCTTTGCCTTCTTTTCTCGTGCATGGTCACTTTGTGATGTAACTCCTTCTTTCTCCTTACCTTTTCCTCGGCCACGCTTAATGCCATTTTCTTCCATGTCAACCTCTCTTGAATTTTTCACCTCTACCACATGCACATTTGGGTCTTGCAAAGTTGGAACTCCTTCCACTCCTTGTGGAGGTGGTCTTGCACCATTTGGCCTTTGTAGATCGTGGTTGCTGACTAGTTCCTTCACCTGCATTCATCACTGGGTAATTCAAGTTAGGTCTCCTTGGCTCCCCACGGGGCCAAGGACAATTATACATCCCATGTCCAGACTCACCGCAATTCCAACATTGCAAGACTCTCCTAGGTCGTGAATCTCGCTCTTCAGACTTCTTTGCTTGTCCCTTTGGACCTACAGCTTGTGCAAGGTGAATTGACAGGCTGCTTAAAGATTCATTTAACTTCTTGATTACTTCAGTTGTTACCTCATGAAGCTCCCTAGATGTTGATGCTTGTGACGTACCTTTGGGTCTAAGACCTTCTATTGGAACCTCTCCCCTTAAGCACTTGAGTTTGCTATACTTCTCAGCAGCCCTAGTTTCCGCTGCATCAAAAGTAGCAGGTGCACCTACCTCAACTTTTACCTTAAGTTCAGGATAGAGTCCAGCTATGAACCTCTCCTTCTTTAGAAATTCTGCACCATCACTAGGGTTAGCAACATCTCGTATCCATAGAGCCCAAAGACGTAGAAACTCTTGCTTGTACAAGTAGTAGTCATCTAAGTCTTTTTGCTTATGAGAAACAATGTCTTGCCATAATTTTTGAGTGTTTTGGGGATCGAAGAAGTATTTCTTGAAATGATTCAAAACTTTCGTGTAATTCCCCTTAACTTCCTCAGGCAAAGAGTCAAACCAAGTACTAACATCTTTCTTAAGGACCACCTCAAACATTTCTACACGTTCTTGATCAGTTATTATCCTCTTGATACGGCAAGACATTTTGAAATTCGCTAAAAATAATTATGCATCCTCTCCAGGCTCTCCAAAGAAAAGAGGATATCCAGACATTTGGCATTGGCTCTCCATTGAGCTGATTTCAAAGTGACACACGTTTTTGTTTTTTTCTTTCTTTAAAAGATTTACACAATAATATTTTCTAAATTGCAATCTATTCTACAACAAAATAAAAATATTCACATCAAATGACCTATGATAATCAATAAGAGGTAGAATGACAGGGTTTGGTGATGCGAGAATTTCTCCTACACTTTGGGCACCAAACATGAACACCATACGTTGTTGAAAATGGGTTTTTCTACTAATTGCAATGTTTACTCTAATGTGTGGAGTGAAATGAAAGGGGAAAACCTCTATTCCTGGGCCATTATCCATGGTCTATACATGACCTAATTCTTAAAACAAAACAAAAATATAGACGTCCAAACTAAGGTCGTACCTAATGAGAGGCAAAATAAAAGGATTTATCGAAGCGTTTATTTCGGCTAACCTAAGAGAACCTAAAAGTCTACGAATTACACGTTGAAATTGCAACTTAGAACTAACAATTATCTGTACCTTTTGCCTTGAAATCGGAATGAAAGGATCATACAAATTTTCATGATTCATGCAAACTACTTGACTATTCTAAAGATTGATCCTACACAAAAACATACACAAGTTGGTTCCTCTGTCGGGGCACCAATTTGAGGCGGTCCGGGGCCGGCAACAAGAAGACTGGCCTCTAAGCACTCTTCTAGGCTCCCGTGCTGCTCAATTGGGTTGGGGTTGGAAAAAAACAACAACACACACACAAACCCGCAACCTAACCCTACACAAATTTGGGGCACCACCTAATTTTGGATGCGAACTAGCACACGTAAAGAGAGAGAGAGAGAGAGAGAGAGAGAGAGAGAGAGAGATACTGCTCGGGCTGCTTTGAAATGTATCGACAGTGATCAAGCAAACACAATTATATATGTAAGAAATAGAGAGAAGGGGGAGGGGGTGCTTGTTGCATTAATACCTTCATACAAATCTGTCATGACTAATCAAAGTGAGATTAGTATTTGTTCAACATAGCTTGCATAAATTACACCACAACACATCACAAGAAAAGCCACCCCAATCACTGTCTTAAGGCCAAGGGAGTCCTCTCCACCCTGTCGCCCTCTTACAGTATGTGGGATTTATGGCTAAATTGATGACAACACCCAGAGACAAGCTATCAAGAACTTAAAAAAACACCAAGACACTTACACATCATTGTTGTCCATTACTTCACATTGGAAGAGGAACAAAGTATCCAAGCTTAGTCCAAATCCACCCTCCTTGATTCAGCAAATGTTGGGCTCACTCTAGTAGGAGAAATGATAGATTTCCTACTCTCAATTGAATGATCACTCTCTCTTACAATGGCATAGAGTTCCCTTGCTAATCACCCCTAATACAACACATGCATATACATAAGACAATGAGCTTCCACTCAACAGCTCCTTCTAGAGAGGTTGAGCTTGGCTTCTCAAGCTATAGCATAGTGCTCTTGCTTATGGCTCCCCCCTTTTGTGCTAGCTACACCCTCCTTTTATAGCAATTTTGAGGGCTAGGGTTACTCCTCTAACCATGGTTGGGTTAGATTTTCAGCACTTATCTAATTTCTTTTGCTTGGAATTATCAAGAAGTTGGTGTGGATAGATGAAGAAGAGTGAGAGGAGAGAAGTGGAGGTGATAGGACTTTTCATAGTAGGTTAGTGTTAGTAAATTAGTAGAGTTAGTATTTTTATTGATTTACAAATGGAATTGGATATTTACAATGGGAGTATCCAAGTAGGATACAAATAAGGAAGAAAAAACTCTTAATAGGTAAGAAAATATGGATTTCTTACAATGTTGATGCTCCAAGTGTCTTGAGTAGGGTCAATTTTGACGCTTGTTTTGACGGTCCACTAGCTTTGACGGTACGTTTTTCCTCCACTCTTGACCTTCCTTGGGAGCCAAGGTAAGTGAACATGAGTAATCAATCACCATGATGATGTCTTTCAAGAGAAGAGGCTGAATTTTTTGGTTTTTTGATAGATATGGGTAATATGGATGAGGAAAAATGAGACTAGGTGGTCAATTTTGGAATGGAAGTGTGTGTAGGAGACATGAGTTCACCATGGTTTCTCTTATTCTTCAAGGTTGAGAAGAAGGTGAGTAGGGTGCATAGAGGAGTGGTGAGAGAGGTGGGGATGATGAGTGGAGAAGTGTGTGTGAAAGAGGAAAATGATAAAGCGGAAGAGGGAGTGTGGCAGCATGGCATGGGCAAACTGGGGTCCACCAATAAAATCATAGCTCATAGCTCGTAGCTCAAAAAAATATGGAAAACTTTGAGGCAAAAGTTCAGCCCACGAGCTACAACTTTTGTTTGTATCACCTTTTCAAATTCGGAGAGCAAGTGACCTTTAAAAATTCAACAAAACCGACTGTCTTTTCCCACTGCACAAAGCCCTTGTGGGGTCCTTCTTTGGATGATTCTTTTGAATGCCTCCAAGAGTGAGCCCTCCATAGTGCATACATGCATGCCACATACCCTTGACCTTATTTGGTAGGTCTATAATTGAAGATATTATTTAGATCATGATATAAATGAATAGTACAACTAAGAAAATCAAATACTGAGGGGTCTAAAAAAATATGTAGATGTCAAATATAAATAATATAGGTGGAAAAAAATATAAAAGGGTCAAAATAAATCTCTCTCATTATAAGTCTACCATAAAAAGATGAATATTTTTTGTGTTATAATTTATGAGAGTAATAGAGAATAGATGTAGGAAGGAAAAAAATCACAATAGTGAAAAAATATACACATAAATAAAACTAGTTTTTTTGGATTTTTGTTGGGATGGAGTTACACCAAAAATACGAGAAGCTTGCATGAAGCTTGTTTGGTAAGAAAAATTGTGGTAATGGTGAGTCAATGTACATAGCATAAATAACACACACCTAAGTATAAATATTTAAATAAATACCAAAATAATTATGAAAATTTCTTATATTTAGGCCCTATATACAATGAAATATTTACACACAAAGAGGCCGTAATATACCTTTTTTTATTTTTATTTTTATTTTTTTGGCTCGACTAGCCCAGTGACTATAGCTAATTGAGAGTTTTTAAGAAAATATGGGGAAAGTCCCCTAACTCACACACGCCTATGTACAGTGAAATGGTAGGGATAGCCATAGTGTTTGGGTGATTTTGGTAGGGTGAGGTAGCTCACTATGACAATTTATAATATCTGAAAAACGGCTATCAATAGCATGTGTTGTTCCCACTCTGTTTCTCCTCTTTTTGGGCAATTTTCACATCAGGTGCAACATGGCTGTGTTGAGGATGCAGGCGATGTTGAGGATGTTGCAGGTCTTGCTGCAAGGATTGTTGTTGTTAGATTTGTTTTGCCTACAGTTGAGCAAGCTTGTTGGGATGTAAAAGATGCGCAGGCTCATGCATTGATTGTGTTTTTTGTGAAGCACACTATTACTCCCAACATTCGTTCAGTAAAATCTACAAAACATGCTTGGGATATCTGGATGGTTTTTATGCAAGTCGCAATGAGGCAAAAATTGCATTGCTGCGTAAAGAGCTGGAGTCAAGATATGCATGAGGAAGATGATATAGACACTTTCCTTATTAGTGTCAAGGATATCAATGAGAAACTTATTTCTACAGATGAAGTCATTTCAGACAACACAGACTCTTCTTGATGCCTTGCCAGATTCTTACCATACTTTTGCTAGAACTTGGAGACTTATGACCCAAGGAAATCCTGAAGTTTTTAAGTTTGATGCATTGTGCACATTGCTGTTGCAAGAGTTACTTTCCAAAAAAAAAGGGACTAGACAGCGTGCAGTTAAACAGGCTTTTATTGTTGCTCAAAGAAAAGGTGGTAACAGCAATGCAACCACTTCTTATGGTTCTTCTACGAGTGGAAAATCATATGTTCCTAATGCTTCTGCTGGCAGCAATTCGTTTGAACATTCTAGTGATAAGGGCAAAAAGAAGATGTGTTGTCATTATTGTAAAGCTAATGATCACTTGATCAAGCAGTGTCTGGCCAAAGAGGCTGGTTCCACTATAATACTGGTTCCACCACAAATGCAGCTATTGTTGAGTCTTTTGTGAAAGGAGACTCTAATGCTAATGTTGATGCAAATGGGCTTTTGGTGTAGAGTGAACTTATAATCCTGTTGTCCATGATGCATGCATGTCAGTTGCTGTAGTAAGAAAATATTGCGTTGGATTCCTAAACGACTATTGGAAGCCCAAGGCTACTATCAAGGAAATGATCAAATTTGGGTGCCAAAACGTAAATTGTATCCTTACCTGTCATCTAACCCATGTGAGCCCAATCCTGTAGCTCCAAAACAAATTGACAATCGTGGAAAGAAAAAAATCATAGAATGCTACACAACCACTCCAGAGCTAGTTTGGGTACCGAAGAAAGAACGATTTGTTCCACCTAGCTCAGGAAGGGGAGAGTCCCATGAAGCTTCTAGCTCCTCATGTAATGCATCCATAAAGGTAAAAGCTTCTCCACAGCCTCCACCTACAATAGTGGACCTCCATAAAGCTACAAAGGAATCACACCTCCAAGTGTTCAAAAATCACTTGATGAACCACTTCAAGTTCGATCCTGGGAGAATACCTTACCACCCTTGCAACTCGATGAGGCACCAAAGGTAATAGAAAACTACTGGAAAAAATCCTCACCTATTACCAACTGGAACAATTGGTTTCAAAGGGTGACGAGCACATTTCAAACGGTATGATCTACCCAAGGAAGGGGGGAGTGTTTGCTGACACACATCATTCACTTACTCCCCTCTCAACCTTCCTCCCTGACCTCTCAATCTCCCAATCTTAGGGAATGTATATATAAAGACTTATACTCACAAAAAGGAAAAATAGTAAAGAGCAAGAGCAATTAGCAAACGAGTATGCACAATAAAAGTCAAAAAATTGACCCAGACCTACACATTCACATCCGGTACACTAAAACAGAAACCTATGTCATAAAACACCTTTGATCTTCATCACTCGAGTGATGGAGGGTAGGTAGGATTAGTACGATAGAAGTGTTTCTGTTTTAGAGTTTAGTGATTAGGAAAGTTCTTTCTTCCCACTGATGTGCCTCCTAGAGGTATTCTTTGTGTTTCCTCATGTGTACAGGAACGTGTTGTTGTGGTTAGGATTTGGACCTTCATGGAATCTTTCTCTCATCCACTTTTCAAATCAAGCGCGATCATCAACACAAACAGGTGTTTCTTGTCCATTAGCATTGCCCCTTATCTTTTTGCATCCATGTTTGTCTGCTTTAATTGTAATTGGTAACATAATATTCAGCGCATTTTCTTGGTATCAAACATTAAATTCAATGTAATTTTTTTTCATTCACTTGTCTAGGTTTAAAAATGAAGCAGTCCGACTAAGCTAGTTTGACTAAGTTAGGTGTTAGAGATCTTCTCTTAATACCATGGGGAATGCCTTCCTAATAATTAATGGTTACTTAGGTTCTTAATTCGATTTAGGCAGCATTGTGTGAAATGTACTAGGGCTTTCTAGTGGGCTTAGTCCCTATTGACCTTTAGCTTAAGTATTATAAAGGGAGTTTACTAGTGTGATGAGCCTGGGGAGGGTAACAGTGTTATATGACCCCCCAAAGTTACAAAATTAAAATGCTGAAAACGAACAAAAAAAAAATCAAAGTGCCACAATTTAAAATCTTAAGCTAGAAGAGAAATCTCAGCTTGAATTGGTACTTCACTCACATGTATCGCCTATGGTACTAGAGCCCTAGAGGTTCCCAGTGTGGGCGCTTTTCCTTGAAAAGCAAAAAACCCAAGGCATACAAAATAAGCACACACATCAAAATTTAATCATTGTGAAAAGACTTTGGGGTGTCAAAGAAAAGGTAATCAGTCAGGTGATGATTTCATGAGGAATTCCTTTTGTTGTAGCTTAACTACAAGGTCTTCTAGGTATAGCCTCTAATCAGCCCTCGAACATGAAATACTTGGCTCTCGCGATTAAACAGCTTAATTGACCAGAGGAAATTGAGAAGCTTACCCATGGTATTAATAGTCGATCTTTAGTGCCTTTCAACCATTAAATTAGCGACCCCAGACTTGTTTAATTTTTTACCTTTACAGTTGTTTATGCATTTGATTATATTGCAATTAAATGTTTATTGCTGACAAATGGTTTAAAATTCTCTTACCAATCAAATTGACTGCCTACAACTGCATATGCTTTTTAATTGCTTATGAGAATGCAATTACTGTGCCAATGTTGTTTGATTTTGCAGTAACTGAAGGAGGCTAAGGACATTCATCTCAAAAGCTCTTCCACCTCGACGAACGAGTTGCAACTCAATAGCTTCCGAGGATGGAATCTACATCGGGAAGGGGGGCATGTTAACCCTCATGGCTCACGGACACCCTATCACCTACAACAGACATTGTATTATTAACTCGGTAGAGTCAGGTACCGGGCTTGTCGGTCCAATAGGAAAAGGGTAAGAGTGATCGCCGATGAGAGGTGCACTCTAACTGGAACATTCAAGGGATTAGTTGGCTAAGCATGGGTGCCCAAGTGTGAATGGGGCGAGCTCATATAAAAGTCAACTAATCCTAAAATTCACTCATTCTCTCATTTGTGCAATTGAAGAGTGCTCTTGCTCCATCTCCATATTCTGCTTCTTCATCTCCTTGTGTGTGTGTGTGTGTGTGTGTATCCGTGACAGAGAGAGGGAGAGTGTGTGCGATCGAGCATTGTGGCGGCATGACGGCGGTGAGGCAGTTGAGCGTCGCATAGCAACGTATCCCTCTTCTTTGCGGCAAGGAATCCTCCACGACAGGAAGTATAGAGCGATGAGTGACACACCAACGCCATCTCTGAGCTTACTAGTTTAGGCTTGTTGTGTGCTTGGAGCCATTTGTGGCTTGCACAAATTGTATCTGCAAGTTCCTTGCATTGACACGTGCGACATACGCGCACAATGACACATGGACTTTATGTGATTTGCCTCCTAGCAAAAAGGCCATTGGTACAAAGTGGGTTTACGAGTTGAAACGCAAGCCGGATGGTGAGATCCATTGCCATAAGGCTCGACTTGTTGCAAAGGGTTATGCACATCAAAAAGGCATAGATTATGAAGAGACTTTTTCTCCCACTTGTCGTATGACTACTGTGCATTTTCTATGTGCATTGGTAGCTCATCTTGGTTGGGATGTACATCAATCAGACATTGTTACTGCTTTCTTGAATGGTGACATATTTGAGGAAGTTTATGTAACGCAGCCTCACGGTTTTGTCAAGAAAGGACAAGAGGACAAAGTGTGCAAATGTAAGAAGGCTTTGTATGGGTTGAAGCAATCTCCTCGTGCTTGGTATGAGAAAGCTGACACTCATTTGGTCAAACAAGGCTTTTGTAAGAGTCCAACAGAAAGCACATTGTATGTAAAGCATGAGGGTGATGTACTTCTCATGGTGGTTCTTTATGTCGATGATTTGCTGATCACTGGACCAAATAAGAGACATATTCTTGAATTTAAGGCTGAGTTGAATGCTACTTTCAAGATGAAAGATTTGGGGATGTTGCATCATTACTTGGGTATATTGTTTAAGCAATGTGATGCTGGTATTGCCTTGTGTCAGAAAAGTTACATAGAGACATTGCTATGTAAGTTTGGACTTGAGGATTGCAAACCTATTGCCACTCCCATGAAAACAGGTTTGAAATTGAGTCTTCATGATGCTGGTGATCTTGCAAATATCACTCTTTACCAAATTGTTGTTGGATGCCTCATTTATGTATGCAACACAAGGCCAGATATTCAGTTTGCAATCTCACAAGTCAGTAAATTTATGCATAGCCCAGTGGCATTGGCGCGCTGTCAAGAGGATTTTCCGCTACCTCAATGGCACTTTACATCTTGTCTTGTTTTATCCCAAGGGGGGATCATTGCCGCCATACTTACATGCTTCCCACCTTTGTCTTTTGATGATTGGGAAATATGTGGGGTCAATCTGAAGGTGGGTTGGGGCAAATAAGTTTACTGTTACTGCCTGATTGTTCTCCCCCATAAATTTAATTTTCCATTTTGGCCTTGCCTCTTTAAACAATTCAATGGTCCGCTCTAATAGGTCTTCATTCATGTAGCTACCCTCACCATCTGGCAGATTGCCAGCAATAGCTCCTTCTTCTTCTCTGTGGTAAGCCATTTGAGTAGTGAATAGGGAAGTTCTGGTTCAGGAACCTCCTTTCGTAACTACTATGGATTGATGTGTTTCAACAAATATGATCTCAATAAATGGTGTTTGTAGAGGAGGTTCCTGACCACAACCTCTCTTGTTACTTTTGAGTGTTCTTCTGGTAGATGGGATTACTCTAAATGAGTAGGTTTGCTTGCGAGCTACTCGCTCAAGCACATGCTCCATGACTCGGGGAGGTCACCTAAGAAAACTTTAACCTATCATGAGTTCAACATAAGGGTATTTAAAGTCCTTGAAACTTACATAAATATATATATAGAAGAATACTATTTTTTCAAATTTGGAAAAAACTTACAAATTTTAAAAGAAAAGGGTAAATTATATTTCTAAAAAATTTCACAGATAAGGGGTTTTACAAACATGTCTTGAACGCACGTGATATGGTAATTTTACATATACTCAACCCCTCGAGCTCCATGATTGGTCAGGGATAGCTATCCCTTATTGTTGTGGCATTCACTTTTTTGAGATTTACACATACACGCAATTTCTCATTTTTCTTGGGGACAACCACAATGGGTGACACCCAGTCTATGTGTTCAATCTCATAAATGAACTCCACCTCTTTAAGCTTGTCAATCTCCTCTTTGATTTGTTTGGCCAATGTATCATTATAGGTATAGGGACGTTGTCTGGAGGGTTTGGCATCAGGCTTCAAGGGGATCGAATGTTGACATATCAATGGATCCACTTCTTTGAGGTCCTTATGTGACCAAGCAAAAACATCTCTATACTCCTTAAGGATTCTGATGAGCATCTCTCTTCTTCTATGCTCAAATCCGCTGCTATGTAGACCGGTCTTGAATCCT
The DNA here is from genome assembly GCF_014529385.1 of Adiantum capillus-veneris. Taxonomy (NCBI): domain Eukaryota; kingdom Viridiplantae; phylum Streptophyta; class Polypodiopsida; order Polypodiales; family Pteridaceae; genus Adiantum; species Adiantum capillus-veneris. Next base: position 16,340,229 of record NC_140954.1, read on the forward strand.
CCCTCGGTTTTTCTAGGTCTAGTCATTTGGCATTTTTAGGGCTATCATATGATTCATTTTCTTTTTTCTCCCTTATTGGTTGATCCATCACTATTTTCCTATCCTAGATGGTGATTTTTTTATAGTGTGAAGGGACATTCATCTCCTTTTGTTTTACTGTGCTCTCTTCCTCTTAGCTTTCTATCTCTGTAATCCATACTTCACTCAATGTTTTCTTGAGTTCTTGATATTTCTTTTTACGCTCCACTTGGGTCCATTTTGGTTCCTTGAACTTATCCCTTCCTAGTTCTTTTGGCTTCTTATGTTTCATTTCCTTTCCAGTATTTTGAGCTTGTGTCCTCAAGCTCCTAATGATTTCCTTTGTTTTTATGTCCTGAGTTTTTGTGAATCGACCTCAGATTTTGTCTTTTACATAATCTTCAACTTTTACAAGCATTAAGAACTGTGTTTTACCTTTCACTTTTTGGCATCGTATTTTTTGTGGCCATGGTTAAAGCTCTCTTCTTCCTATAGCATTGTTGCCGTCTAGGTTTTTGATTTGAAAGGCCATAGAAACTAACATCCGCTACGGTCTCCTCTTGATCACTAGGGTTATCAGAGCACTCATTGATTGCATCATTGTCGAATTCAAAATGCTTTGGAGAGTTTTAGAACAACTCTTCCTCCTCCTTTTCATCGTGCTCTATAGTTTTGGGTTCATTTGAGGCTTGACACTCATCTTCTCCTTTAATTGCAGTGACCATAATATGGTATCACATCATAGCTATCCTTGTCACAGAACTTTGTCGTAAAACCGTCTTCAATGGCACACACATCCAAGGTTGCAAGAATGTGTTCTTATTCCAAAGTCTCTAGTGCCTCATCTAGAAAGGGTTTTGGGATATAGTCTTTGTCTTCTAAAGCCCTTTCTAGGATTTTTGAAGATAAAATACCCCATTGGCTGCATGTTTTGGAAAGTTCTCCTTTTCCAAAACTTTTTCTTTGATTTGAGGAGCGCATTGTTTTTCTATTGGTTATTTCTCTAAACTCTTGCTTTTTTTTTTTTACAAAACTCACAATTTGAATTGTATTAATCACAACGACAAAATTACAAAACAACCTCAAGCTCAGGCTGAGCCTTGAGGTGTTGAAGATTACAAATTGCATTTCTACAGCCTCTCATCAAGGCTAATCATAACTGGCTTTACAAAGTAGCTAAACTAAAGTTCAGTGCTTTTACTTATTGCATGTAGACAAAATGGCATGGTAACCCTAGACCAATCTCTCGAGTCTTGCTTGCTTCCGAGCATATAGATCATCACTCTGATGTCTTGTATAGTCTCTAAGAAGCTTGCCACATCAAGTTCTCTCTCAAACACACGTCAGTTCCTCTCCCGCCATATATGGTGAAAGAAGAAGTACCTGATAGTTTGAGTGCAGATAAGAAGAGCAAGAGTTTCCATCTTTTTTCCACCAAGGAACAATCAGGCTTGAAGAACCTAATCTGCCATGTCCTTTGGATCCACTTGCAGGTTTTCCCAGCCAAGCCTAATGTCTTGTATAGTCTCTAAGAAGCTTGCCACATCGAGTTCTCTCTCAAACACACGTCGGTTCCTCTCCCGCCATATATGGTGAAAGAAGAAGTACCTGATAGTTTGAGTGCAGATAAGAAGAGCAGGACTTTCCATCTTTTTTCCACCAAGGAACAATCAGGCTTGAAGAACCTAATCTGCCATGTCCTTTGGATCCACTTGCAGGTTTTCCCAGCCAAGCCTTTGATTGCCTGGCATTCCATTCACAATCTAAAGCTCTGCACATCCACAATTGTTTAGACTTTCCTAACCATGATGAAGTTCATATCCGGCTAATGTAGTTGAATTGAACTCTTCAATAGGAGTTCTCATCACATCCTTTTAACTATGGTCTTTCAATTTTATCTTGGTTATGATCTCCATGTTCCTTAGGTAAATATGGTCATACCCCCAATCTAGGATTATTTTTAACTGTCTCATGAAGCTCTTCCCAGTATGATGTCATAGTTGTTCTTCTTGCCAAAATCAACAATGGCAAATGTATGCTAATATTTGATTTTGCAAGAGGTGACAAATATTTTCTCTAGAAGTCCTAGGGGTCTCTCCATATAACCATCTGTAAGCTATAGTTCCATTCTGGTTGCTCTCAAAATAGGTCTTCCCCATTTCTTCCACATTTCTTTTGTAGCAATGGCTACCCCAGCACCACTGTCAAGAATTGTCATGGTGGTGACACCTTGAAATTCCATAGGAAGAGTCAAGTTGCCATCTTCTCCTTGACAATATTCCCCAACTTTGTTTAATCACCCTACATGGCTCAACTACCCGGTCTTCCCCAAACCAAGAGAGAAACCTTTACTTGCATATACGAGGAAGGCAATCAAGCAAATGATTAGACTGGTGTCGGGGAGCTCCTCTCCCATGCTAAGGAAGATACCATGAAGATGTGGCTTTAGTCAACTGCACTAGTTCTCGTGCCAGCGCCAGCTGCACCAGTTCTAGTGTCAACACCAGCGCAGTGTTGAGTGTCAGAGCCTTGAGAGTCAGTGGTGCAGTCATACCAGTACCAGTTGCACCAGTCCAGTCTCCAGTGCCAAAGTGTTGGAGCGTTTTGAAGTACCAATCTCCAGTGACAGAGTGCTGGAGCGTTTTGAAAACCAGTTCCAGTGTCGGCATCAGTTGCACCAGTGTCCAGTGTCAACCCCAGCTACACCAGTGTCCATTGTGTACCAGTCTCCAGTGCCAGAGTGCCGGAGCATTTTGAAGTACCAGTCTCTAATGCCAGAGTGTCGAAGCATTTTGACAACCAATTCCTTTGTAAGTGTCAGCTGCACCAGTTCTAGTGTCAGTGACAGCTGCACCAGTGTCTAGTATCTAGCAATAGTTGCATCAGCGAACAGAGTCAACACAAGTATTATCAGAGCCAGTTGTACCAGTTCCAACATCAGAGCCAGTATGATCAGAATCAGTATTCAAGTATTGAGCCATGGAGCTTAAAGCAAGCTAAGAATAGCATCTAAAGGGGCAAAAAATAGGAAAAAGCAGGGATTACACATGCCAGGTAGAAGCTAAATAAAGATAAAGGGAGAGGCTAAAAATAGAGGATGGATGCGCCTTAAAAAGGAGAGAGTTTTTTTTTTACATGAAGGAAGGGAGATACATAGTTTTAACAGAGAAGAAAAAGAAAAGAAACGTGCGTGCATGCATGAGCAAGGAGTAGCCACACTCATCTCTCTCTCTCTCTCGGACAAGCATGGAGATGAAGGGAGAAGCCACATTTAGACTTGAATGTTGCAGAATCCAAGGGTAGTTGAAGGAAATTTCCATCATCATCATCAGCTAGAGATTGATTAAATATCCGGAGAAGTCTAGGTGTCGTTAAGAGCTCACTTAATCTTGAAAAAGGGAGCTTGAACTCCTAGTTTTTAGTGTATCCAAGGGATGGTGCTACTAGCAGCCCACCTTGGCTATTGATTAAGTTGTACTCAAGCATTATTCAGTTAATTATTGATTACGGTGGTTTCAAGATCTTTCACTCTATTGTTCTTCTCTTTCACACCTCCCACAGCCAGAGGCCCCGGCTCACGTTTCGAACACATATTTCCCAACATCTTTGTTAGCGGCAAGTTAACTTGGATACCGTTTTCCGGAGCTCTCATTGTAAAAACACTTATTATTTTGATAAATCGGGAATATTGTAACTCCTATTTTATGGATAAATCTTTGTAATAGATGATCTCGGGGCTAGAAACTTCCAGATTGTATCAACTAGTCAGTACCCATGTTTAGTTAGAGCTCCCAAATTATTAGTTTTGACCATCAAAAACCTTTGCTAAGATGTAAAAGTCAATTTTTGTAAGTTATTATGAAGGTTTGGATAATGAAATACACAGCGTGAGCTAACGACGCTCACTTCTCTCCTTCTTGCGCTTCCTGCTCCCTCCTCGGTTGTCACATTGTAGTCACGTTTATTGCATTGCAACTACAGGTAAGAGCTCTACGCATTGACGTAAACACATCACAATATTTCGTAGTTTTTGGCATCGCCGACCCGCGGTCTAATTTCATCATAAGTAGGAATTTACACTTCAAACTCGAAAACTAAGCATAGGCGGGGTATTGGGGCATCATTGCTAAGCATTTAGATGCATTCTAGGTCGAAAACGACTATGTCAAAAATCCACTACTGTTAATAATCGCGATTTTGGCACGTGACCTAAAGTGGAATTTGAGACCATAAGCATGTGTGCTTAGGTCTTATAAACATGTCCTTAAAGTTTCGTTACGTTTGGATGTCATTTGATGTTGTGACAGATGTGATTTGTTGCCGATGAGCGATTGGCTTTTGGTGATTTCAGTCACTTGAGTGTAGCTTGAGATAGATGCGAGTTGTTTGTTTTTTTCCAAGAGATTGACAACCTCTTGTAGCTCTATGCACTACTCAAGTCAGCTTCGTTCCATGGATTGGCAATTTAATCGCGGTTCTCACTAATTTTGTAATAAGATAGGAGTGAGGTTAAACACACGTCCCACATTTGGCGCCGCTATCGGGGATCGAAGAGACCTAAACTAGGGAAAAACACGAACGTCTTGTGAAGTTATCCTTTAAATTCCTTTAGGATCTCCTACAGTAAAAACTTTCTTTTTAGAAATCGCTTAGCTTAAGATTGTTGTCTTTTGCTATGTAGAGGTAGCTTGGAAGTAATCGTACTTGTTGAGTGACTTTAGGATTGTAGGATTGTAGAGTTAAATTAGGATTTTGAGAATGATTGATAGACAAGACAAGTCTTAAGATCAATGCTCAAGAAACCATAAAAAACAAAAAAACGAGTGTTTGTGGACACTTTCCACAAACCCATTGCATGAGAATGTAGGAGTAGGGTAAGTAGGATCCGAAGTGGATTTCAGAACATTGCTCTCTCCAAAAGAATCATTGTGAGTTGTTATTTGAAGTTGCAAAATTCCATGTCTACGGCTAGAAAAAGCACGAAAAGACTCCAAACCACTCAATCCGACTGGAGAGTATGCTTAGAAGTTGTATGAACCAGTGGGTAAGCTCAAGGACACTTTGAGGTAAAAATTTCAAGAGTTTGCAAAAACTCAGATTATTTACTTTTTCTTGATATTTTAGGCCAAAGTAAGTTTTGACTTGATTCCTAAGCTTAAAATAGCTCCTGAAAAGACTATCCATTGAAAAAGTGCAAAAAAATGTTCATTTTAAGCCTGAAGTAAATAATCGTGATTATTTATTTTCAGCTCAAAATTGACCAAGGTTGATACCAGTGACTCATTGCATGTGTACAAACAACTTTGTAAAGGCACAAAAGATTTGGATCACCAAACTGGCAAAAAACTGGGTAAAAACTAAAGTTTGTACTGACTTTTTAAAACTTGAGTGTAAATAGGAGAAATAATTGTCCAAAGTCAATGAAAATTTGATTCATAGGCTTATATTAATGTGATAGACATATGTACATGCTCACTTGATCAAAAAGATGCAAAATTTTGCCAGAAGTAAATAATCGTGATTATTTACATCTACCTCATTTTTCAACTTTTTTGACTAAGTTAGCATACCACTAGTTTTACGATGTTGTAATAAGCCCACAAACCAAATTTGGTAATATTTGGATCATTGGATGGAAAATTGTGACTAAAATTTGTAAAGTCGGTCTGCGGACAGAAAAATGATGACCATTTGACCAAAAATAGTCCAAACTTGATGAAACTTGGCTAGAGACCTTAAGTTGAATTGTTTAACAGATCTATGTCAAGATTGGGACAAAAACTTGGAAAAAATTAGCTAGAGTAAATAATCATGATTATTTACATCTGCTTCAAAAATTGACAATCTTGCACATTTGAGCATACCACAAGGTCAAGCATATCAAGTAGATCACACAAATCAATTTTGGTGAAATTTGGATCACAAAAGTGAGACTTAAGCCAGATTCTAGAAATCAAAGATTGCGAACACGAAACTTGAACAGATTTTGTTGAAACTTGTCCAAGGACTTTAACAGATTGTATACTTGGCAAACCAAGCAAAAAAGTGCAAAAATTTGACAAAAGTAAATAATCATGATTATTTACTACTGCTACACAGAGATACCAATTTTGACTTTTGAGCTTGTATAGTGGTAGGCCAACATAATACAAGGCCACCGGGAAATTTTGGGTTCAATCGGATCCAAATTGGTACATGTTCACTCAAAATTCGGGTTGCAGATTAGTCCTTTGATTTTTTGCTAAAGGCAAATCTAAAAGTCTCAACTGCTGACTCAATTAGCTTGATTTGTAGTGATACACATAGACCAATCACAATAGCTAGCAAAAATTATACGGTTTTTGTGAAAGAATAGCTAAGTTGATCAAATTTGTACAAGAATCAGGTTGCAGACAAGGAATCGGTAGCTTGACAGAAATTGCAATCAAGTCAAGTGGAAATTGACAACAAGTCAATCCAAAGGTAAGTACTCTATCCAGAGCTTCACAAGTCTTTATGAACCTTAGATCTGGTCGGATACTAGGAAATCAGAGCATACTTGGAGAAACCTCCAATAGAGTATCCACTGAAGAAATCATGAATCAAGGCATTTCCTTGCACACTATTCTTGAAGAAGTCTCAGACACTTTCTCGGATTCAACATTTGAAATGTCTTCTTATTCGACTCGCTCAGAAACTGGAACGACAATGCGCTATAAGCATTTACTCTCATTTTATAAGACTAATCGCCATGGAGCTCAGGTTTACCTAGATCCTAACGAAGAGTACGCTATTGATGACCATGGTATTGAGTTTGAAGAGGAGATCGGGACAAACAAACAAGAAAAATGTACATGGATAGAAATGGAACTCAATATTTACAAGTCGAAGACCCTGACGTGATAAACAAATGGGGATTATAAGTAAACACCATAATTCCAGATATGGACGTAAAAGAAGGACCACCAACTTTAGAATTTTAAGGATAGGATCAAGTTGATTTGAAACCTTTGAAACGGCTTATTACGAATAATCCTAGGATCGGGGTCTATTGTTGGGAGGATAGAGATGTAAAAGATCTTCTGTGGACTTCGCATGCCAAATCAGGACAACTAACATTCATGAAGATCATCTATATCTTCAAGATCAAAGATAAGGGATCAGCAGACCTACCTACCTACCTACCTATTTAGGGATTGTTATAACAACAATTTTGTTATGATGACTCCTGAGGAGGTAGAACAAATCAAATATCAAGGGTATTCCATAAGGGATTGGATATTGGGACAAGGACTAGAAACTATTTCAAGGGATGAACATTGTGAGAGATCATTTGAGAGTAATGTTAAGAAACCAAAAACCACCTCATCATGAAGAAAACCGGGTGACACTAAAGCCAGTCCAGGGCTACATGATTCACTATTTCCAACAGACTGGTTTGAAGGACTCGGAACAGGACCAACTGCCAGGAGACCAGGAGTTGAACCAAATAGACATGTCAGACCAACTGATTTTCAAAAATGGGCAGAAAATACAGTGGATTGGGAGATCCATACGACCACTTAGCAAGCTTTAAGCAAGTGCTAAGAGCAGAACGTATATTCGATTTCCATACTCAATTCGAGGGGTTTGGAATAACATTAGAAGGAAAAGCATTGACATGGTTCCAAAACATTCCACCAAGGTCAATCATGGACTTGAACACATTAGCTCAAGGATTTGTAGCTGCTTGTTCCAAAACGGGGATCAAACACAATATGGTAGCTCAAATCTACAGCTTTAAACAGAAACATGGTGAGTTTGTTAGGGATTGTGCAACTCAAATGGAACAATATATTGCCAGATGCCCAAGGCTAGAGATATCTGCAGAAGAATGGTTAGTATCATTGTTTCAAGAGGGATTGTTAAACAAAGAACTTCATGCTATACTCTATAGCAAGAAGCATACAACCGTAGAAGAGTGTGTGTCAGATGCTATTGACTTAGGAGACAATTGTGATATTTTCAACGAAGAAGATGTCCCTAAGGATAACCAAAGTGAGAAAACAACATCCACCAAACCAACATAAGTGGAAACAGGTGCTACTGCAGCACCACTTTCAGTAATAGAAGACACACTCAAAAGAATGAATGACATGATGAATAACATGCAAAAATCACCTATGAGGGGACCACAGCAAGCGATACCTCAACAGGGACAACCAATTAGACCGCAGAAATGGTGTGCAATCAAGGGTAACTGGACCAACCATGAGACCAATGAGTGCTACTACCGACCAAAGTATGATGGGAATGTTCAGTACATGCCCATGAGGCCACAGGGACAACCCATGATGTACAGATATCAGCCTAATATGGCACCAACTCAAAGACCACCGATGCGTATGGAAAGACCTCAACCCGTGTTGGGTCAACAACCTTTGTATCCAGGACATAATGTAGTGCCTGTAAAGTACATGCATTCAGAAGGATTCATAGATGAACAAGCACTAGTCCCTGTTACAGCCTATGTTGAGCTTAGTCCATCTACCATAATGGTAGAAGGAGATTGGTATAATTCACATCCACCACCAATGGAAGAACCTGTGACTTATGCTCCACCAGAGCTTACACCAATGTATTATGTGGCTAATCAAGGTGTTAGACCTCCTATGGTAAGACCCATGATTTAGCCAAGAACAGGAAACTGTCATAACTGTGGTGCAGATGATCATTGGAAAAATGAATTCCCAGAGCGTGACAAAAACCTCAAGATAGTTGAATATTATTGCATACAATGTTTCAAAAAGGGAGGACACTTCCCGGAAGATTGTCCTAAAAATCCTTTAAACAAAGGTAAAACAGTAGTGAACGTAGTCCAAGTGATACCTAGTAGCTCATCTGAGAGTGAACCGATTGTTTCAATCAAGGTAATCACTAGAGCCTAGGGTAAGAAAAAGAAACATAACTCCTCTGATGATTCGGAGAATAAAAAAATTGCCTCTCAAAAGAAGAAGAACCAAAAGGTATGAGATGAGAAAACAGAAACAACGGGCTGAAATCGAGGAGAAATCAAAACAACTATTCCAGGAAAAGGTGAAAGAAACTGGAAGCGAAGTCAAAGAAACAACCATGAAATCTAGAGGATCAATTTTGGTTGATAAAATTTTTGAGCCTATTAATGCAGCCTTGGAAGCCTACCAAGTAGGACTTAAAGCAGGCCAAAATATGGAAAACAAATGGAAAAACTATCCTTCTCCACACATGGAAGCAGCTAAGCTTGAAGCCTATCAAAATTTGGTAAGAATCACGCAAAAGATGCTGGAAAAACAAAAACCCAAGCTCGAAAGTATGGCAAAACCTGAGGAGCTCGTGGTAAGAGACAATCAAGAAAAATTCGAAGCGGTGGTAAAACCCCACCTTGAAACAAAAGAGCCAGAACTTATAGTGTCGTACAACGAAGATGCCTTAAACAGAATTCCATTTGTAGAGGAAGACTGGCCATGACACTTATGGAAAAAAGTTAGAGAGATCAATGATGGGAGACTAACTCTAAAGTTAGCTCCTATACAGGAAGTTTGGTTAGACAATCTACCTCTTGATATGGACATGGATGTACAATCCTTGTATAAGGATTGCGGGTGTGAAGCATTAGGAATATCTAGACCATTGACCTTGAAAACATTACCCTCTTACTTGGGAGATTATGAAGATAAATCCATAGTGTGTAAGACCACTCAAGTAAAAAGAGCGAAACAGACCCTAGAAGTAGACAACATCCATTCAATCATGCCTACAAATCCAATGCACTCTTACTTTGGGAGAACTATTAAAAATCAGACCATATTTATGGAATGATCTACAAAAAACCCTAGAGAAGGTGGGGATAACGGGGCTAATCGCAAAAAATTTCGGAAGATTGAAACACGAAATGGACAACAAAGAGATTCGATTTGTTCCAATGAACAAAGTCCGAGAATATTATGAAAGGGAAGAAGAAAACACCACCCTTCCAGTGAAATATAATGACATTGAAACCATGGCAATACTGGATAGTGGGGCAGGCATAGCCATAGCCACGAAAGCAGTATAGGAATCCTGGGGACGACCAGCCATTAGACAAACTCGAATGAAATAGCACTTGGCTGATGGACACATTGAAAGAGCCTTAGGACTGCTTGAAAAAATGATACTTAATTCTTGTGGGATTGGATATCAACACACTTTTGCCATAGTAGACTTTGGAAAAAAACTCAATTACGAAATCATATTGGAAAAAACTTTCATGTGACAGGTACAGCTTATCCAAGATTGGGGAAATAATTATCTGTACTTGAAGCAAGTGGGAACTATAACAAGGGTTAATCTAAAAGATCACACTTATAGAGATGTCATGAAAATGCCCATACAAGAGTTCCATTCAGTCTCTTCGGCTGAAACTAAGCTTCCATCTTGGTTAAACAGAGACACTCCTATTTGGATGTGCGGAGCCTCAGAAAATGGGAGCTTAAAACGAAAAGAATGTATCTTAGAAAGGGATTGCACAGATGAAGCCTATGTACCTGAACCCTTTCCAGAGCATTTTTTTGAGCCATTTGAGTGGACTCAAACTTTAGCGACAATGGATGTATGTGTGAATACGTCTATGCCTACTCAGTTTTGCAATGAGGATGGCTATGACATAATTCCCATACAAATGATATCAACCCTCCACATGGAAGATGTATCAACCCTCCACACTGAAGATGTATCTCTAAGTGGAGCAGTTAAGTTTTCCATCCTAGATGGTGAACCAATGGCTAATTGGATTAGTGGATGTCGTTTAAAGAAGTACAATCTGCCACTAACCAATGAATTGCTAGAAAGGATGCATGCAGCTAAGCAAACAAAGATAAAACAACAGCAGAGGAAGCCCAAGAAGAATCTCGGCTTTGAGTACTCAAAAGGAAAGCTGCTCTCAAGAATCAACAAATACCTATTCCTATCAACACCCTGGAAATAGATGACTGACAATGGGAATTGCCTAAAGATGCAGTGTCAACAGCTGATGAATGGTTAGATAGGATCTTCGCATCAAAGTAAAACTCAACAATCATAGTGCAAATTCATTGGTTGATACAGGAGCTTGAGTAGATGCTGTCAGTTATTCCACGTACAAGAAAGCAACAAGTCAGTATTTGGCAGCAGGTATCAAAGGATGCAACAAGAACCCAACACCAACATTGGGAGTAGTCAACTTGAATGTGATAGTACATGGATGCTCGTGTCCTCTCAGTTTGTATGCTTACCAGATGAACACATGAATGAGACAATGATACTTGGAATCTCATGGATGCGGATGTACAACGCAGTACCAGATTGGGATACGAATCAACTCAAGCTATCACCTAAAGACAGACAACTCATTATTCCAATGCACCAGGCAAAGACGAATGGAAAGTAGGTTACCAGCAGAATATATCACGGAGCAATCAATCTTCTCCATCCTACCGACAAGAAAATGCTACAAGTAGCATGCAAGGAGTCAGAAAATTTGAGTACCAAAAGCACAGCTTAAGGACAAGCCGATTCAAATTTGGGTGTCCAAAACATCATCGACAAAACCAAAGACGGTTCCAAAGGTCAAAACACAGAGACGAGCATCTTCGAGCAAGGAACCTAACACAAAATGGATTTGGAAGAAAAAGAATCCTTATCTTCTCCGCAAAACTGGAATCAAGCAATAGAGAGTTAAGTCTTAGAAACCTCAACCACACCATTCTGACCAAGACAAACCAAGATATCAATGGCGGGTAAAAGCTCGATAACAGTCATTGTTGATACCAAAATCTCAAGAAATCAGTGTGTTAAAGCATCCTGATGGTACAATCAAGCAAAGAGCACACTAGCTACAAGATTTTCCCTTCGGAAGATAGCATCAGAAAGCCTCGACATCAGAAACCCTTGAGTTAATTACTCAAGACCCAACTCTTGTGCAGCATAATGGTTTAAACTGCATTGATCTTCAAAGCATGGTAGAGCCAACCAAGGCTATGCATAGACACAATTGTTCAACGAGTACTCCATCTAGGAGGGGTGGAAGGGTAGTAAGTAATTAAGGACAATGTTTGAAGATGGAGGAAAAAGTTTGATGTTAACGTGTGATTTTTTTTGCAAAATTACCTAATAATTCCCATATAATTCATCAACATAGGAAATTTAACTAATAATATCCTCTATGAGTGTAAATAGTGTATATACTATCAGAAAAGCATCAAAAATAATCCTTTTTGTTATTTTTCATCATTTTTCTTGATATTGAGATTTAAAAATAGAGAAATCTAACAAAAACCAATAAAGCTGTGTTTTTCAATGGATTTTCTTAATTATTGGATTTTCACTTTTCTTTTTTAGTGCATTTTGTTATTTTCTTTGATTTTTCTAATAAACAAGTCAAAAGTTAATAATAAATAGCAAAGGAACTCATATGGAAAAACTGAAGACACGGTGGTGATCAGAAACACAAGGCAGATAAGCACAAAAAATTTCAATCAAATCGACAGATGAAAGCGGGAAGCCTAAATTGGGCGGCCGGACCTACTTTTGTAGAATTCTTGCAGAATGAGCTACAAGGAGGAAAACTTTTGAGTTTAACATAGATTTCACAGCCTAGTAGGACTAACAGGGGAATTTGGGGAAAAATTCGGGAAGTCCGAGTATAGATACCCAAGGTAGGCTAAAATCACCTCATTTCCACTTGGTGCCTTTGGAGAGAGAGCTTTTCGATCGTCCACAGTCACCTGTTTTCAGCACCCTCTCACACGAGACATGAGGGGTAAGTTCTATACTTATTGGTGATCCATTTTGTACGACCAAGTAGCTAGTCTAAACCCCTGGAAAAAACCCTAGAATCCGAGCAGTGCACGAAGACCTACAACCAAAAATTGACCATAGCGGCCTGTCAACTCAACCAAATGGGATGAGATTTGAATTGTAGCATGCCCCAACATAATTGAACACCTCTATATCAGCAATTGACCATTTGGCAAGGGTCGAGGGGGTCCCAAGTAGAAAAGCTAGGTTTTGGCAGATGCCAGAATTGCATTCTGACTCCACAGACAACTTACCTATGAGGTCTATATACAACGTATATGATTGGTTTTATAAAATCAATCAAGCCAAGCCCTCGAAAAGCAGAAAACATCTTGAAGGCTACAAAGCGTCAAAATCGATATACGAGGTCAAACTGACTCCAAATGGGCCAAAATTGGATGAGTTGCTTCACACTATGTTGCGGACAAGTCCATAGCCTCAAAAGTGACTAACCAACTCTATAGGTCATGTAGTCACAAAAATCGGTGATTTCAGAGTCGACAAAGCACAGAGTGATTCCGGCAAGACCAAATTTTACCAAATTCAATTTAGGACTTGTTTTAGGTGTATAGAATGTGTTTAGGTCAAAATTTTCAAGTTTTGCAAGAAAATGTTGATTGCTATAAATAATCGTCGTGATTATTTACTTTTGCAATATTTTGGCTTGAAAATTGTATCATCACCTCACATATCACTTGAACACACCTATTACATGCCAAAATTCAAGTATGAGCCAAAATGATCAACTATAACTTGAGAAATTGTCAAAAAACGCAAAGAAGTCCTTGCAAGCCAAATTCTGAGTTATAAGCCACATTTTTAATCCAAATCACCTCATATCACATACACAGGGTCTATACCATGCCTAGAACCAAGTTGTTCCAAAAAATGTTCATTTTGATGAAAAAGTTAATAATCACGATTATCTACTTTTTGGCCAAGATGAGGAAAATTTGCAACTTTGCCATCATGGGACCAAAGTACATGATGTCCTAAGCCCACTAGCCAAGTTTGAACAAATTGGAGCTCAAAATCTCAAAATTCCTTTACATCTACTGTTTCAGAGACCTAAAGCCTAAATCTGGCACCATTTTCATCTTGTGCACTCAAATGAGCCCATATTTCACTCAGAGTATGTATTTGGTATATACTTCAAGCCTATAATGTCAAATTTGCAAAAATTTGAAAACATTACTCAGTTGTAAATAATCACAATTATTTACTTTTGTTGCAAATTTTTGTTTTGACTTCATAATTTTGATCTTTACATGTTTTTATGGATCTATGCATGTTCAAAAATTGATTTCAAGCAAATTGGACTCAATTTGTCAGCATTTTAGACTGGAGGACATTTCAGAGAAAAATATGCCAAAATTTCTAACTTTGATACTCTATTCACTTAATAGGAGCCATGCAAGCTGCAGAGAAAGACAAGAAGAAGCTCTCGCAAAAGGAGAAGCTACAAGAACTACCACCACATCAACTGGACCCAGTTCACTCAAATCTGGCAAAGCTACCTATCTGTCAAGAGAACAATTGGAAGAACAACACCACAGTGTTCATAGGTAGATTTAAAAGTGAAGATGGACATCAGGACGTAGAATTGCAACTTCTACCAAAAGAAGTATATGATGTCGTTTCAAAGCCGAAGACCAAAGAAGCCAACTGAAGGCTGGGACTCAGAGATTTTTACGAACAAGAGCCATGTGGAGTGGATTTCCAAAAAACTTATGAGCTCTTGTCCACGATCAAAGAAGATAGAACCGCCCAAATCTCTGACCAGCAAGGGAACAAAGTCAAAGTGGTGATAACAAAAGAGATAGTGGAAAAAGCTACAAAAATGGAGTTTAAAATCTAGCGGGTAAAACCATATCATGTAGCATATCTATGGAAAGAGCTCAGTGTGTAGATTGTAGATTTGTGATCTCCGCTCAAATCGTAAATCATATGTGGAAGTTATGAAAGACCAAAAATCATAAAATTGGCCACCTCCTTTTTGGGGGGAAAAGTGCATCCTTTGACCACTCTTACACATCTCTTACACACTCACCATTCTTGCACATATTGCGTACACCTATTCATCAAAATGTAAATCACCTCCATAAGCTCATGGAAAATAAAGAGGCTCTCCTACACCCCATCCTCTTCCTAATGTGTGGATATTCTAGGGGACAAGAAAAAAAATTTGCAAGGGGGAGGTTGGGGAGTAGCACTATGGCGCATGGGGAAAACTCCATTGATGGCAAGAAGTCGCTCACGTGCCATAGTTCTACTTCTCAAGAGAGAGAGAGAGAGAGAGAGAGAGAGAGAGAGAGAGAGAGAGAGAGAGAGAGAGAGATGTGAGGGAATAAATTCAAAAGAAAGAATCAAAGAAACATTACACATCTAAAACTAATGTGTCAGGGATGCCAAAACATATTGGTTCCAATCAAAAAACTTCGAAAGCATCGCACGCTTGCACTTCAAATCCCAATGCATCTAGAAAGCAATCTACCCAATGCATCTCCATCAAAGCATCATGTTGACTTGAGAAAGGTGTGTATGTACCAAACTTCATTGCAAGAAAGATTATGTAACTGTATGCTCGATGATGCACATCTTGCTCTTGCTGAAGCGGTTAACTTTTTCTAATGTCCCTGATCATCAAAGATCAATGACTAGGAGAGCTCAACACACCCACTTTGACTTTGCAATGCAAAGTGGAGGATTGATCAAGTGAGCTACCCTAACTCTATGTATCTTAGAGTGTGGTCACCCTAAGAGGGGTTGCTTATCCACTCCAAAATCACAATGGCTAGAACCCTTGGTTCATAGACTGATGCTTTTTTCTCATTGAGTGCGACGCACAGCCGTGAGACAATTCCCTAAGGTTGGGAATTAATTCTACATTAGCTAATGTCGTCTAATAAATCCACTTGTGAAAAGCACCCGACTTATAGAGTCCAACTGTTCGACGATTGGTTCTAGACCAACTCCCACTTTCCACCCCACACACACTCTCATCTTTGTTTCCTAACTACTACCACACTGTGTAACATTTACAAGAAATTCCAGAATTAATTTTTGACACAATTTTCATTCTAACAATTATATTTCACACATCACCAAGACAATCTTTCCTCAGCCAGTTCTACTAAAAAGAGCCTACTTATTTAACTTAACTGTTGATCACGGCCGACCTGCAACAATAGGGTTTTCTCTACACCAATGGAGCCTTTGTGCAAAGGTTTTCTTATTCATACTCAATTATTTAATTCAAGGCAACAACCCTCTTGGGACACCAACTCGGCATCGTGCACCAACTTATCATTAGCACCAACACGGCATCACGCAACAACGTGGCATGGGCACTGACCCACATCGTGCACCAACACGGCATGGACACCAACCTGCATCGCTCACCAGCGCGACATCAAGCTTCCATCCAATTATTTTAGTCTCTATTAAAAAACATAATCCATTTTTACTCCCCCCCAAAGTTGATGCAAACAACATCCTTAACTGCCAACAGAAGGAATGACAATGAGGGCAAGAGATGACGGCAGGAACTTTCACCAAGGAAATCCCCGCTGCGATATTTGCCGATGTCATCCAGAAACAGGTGGAGGAACCTGCAAGATTATATCATCAGCACTTTCACTTCCTCGCCAAGAGACTGCCAAGGTATACGACACCCAATCATGCGGTTGCCACAACCTTTACACAAGTTCTCAAATCAACAACCAGGCAACCAATTGACCATGCACAGTACGTGTTGTCCACAATGAAGGGGAAAAAAAAAGAGGGAAAATAATATATCTGGGAGCACCAGAGGTTCTAACCAGAATTGCCTACCATGCTATCGACATGGCCAACAACTTGCCGCCTGCCCCAGATCAGAACACTTGGATTGTGTCAGCACAACCTTCCCCTCAAGCCATAAGATCTACCAAGAGAACATACAAGTCTGATGAAGATTCTATTGAGAGCTCGCCAGAATGCCATAGTAGTGAAAGCTTTGATAATGAGGAAAAACGATCATGAAGGGAAGAGATGAAAAGAAAAGTTGTGACAACACATCAGGAGGAGCCGCAACAAAAATAGGCCAGGTTTGAAAGAGAAAAGAACTGCTATGAGCGCAGCCGCCAAGCACAAGGTAAGGACCCGGCAAAGTGGGTACCAATTGAATTGAAAGGACCAAGAACAAAGCACCATGCCAGGAAACAGGCAGAAGATCCCACTGAGTTACTGGAAAAAATATATCAAAAAGCAGAAGCTTTGAAGTTGAAAGAAGCCCAAGAAGCGGAATGAAAAGCTAAAGAGGTGGCAAAGCAGCAAAAGCAAGCAGAGGAAGCAACTGCACAAGGAGAAGCACAGCATGAACGAGGTGATAGGTCTCCCCGATATTCTTCACCTGCTTTAGAATAGCATGATCACCCCATGCCAAGCCCACCACCATCATCAGCAGATAAAGCCCCAGAAATTGAGCCCACAAAGGAGACGAAGCCTTACCAAAGAGAAGTAGTTGAATCGGCACAACAGGCAACTACTACACAAGAGCAACACAAAGAGAAAGAGCCAAAGCCAAAAAGGGTAGCAAGTCCTGCATCAGAGGACACCACAAAGTTTGAACAAACAAGAGAACAAGATTCTGAGGAAACACCTTCTACCTCTACATAGCAAGAAAAGGCCGAGGCATTCACGAAGCCTCAAGATGAACAAGCGGAAGAAGACTAGCTACAGCCTCAAGGGCAAGAACCCGGGGGATTCACTCTATATACAAAAGAGGATGCCACCTGCGAGCGGACAACTTTGATAAAACCCCTATATACGACCCATATTAAAGAGTATGACCCCCCTTTCTACTCTTATACAAAAATCAATGAAGAAAACTATCGTACCCCTATCTTACATATAAAATTTAGGTCTCACATGATCTAATGGAGTAAAACTAGTCAAAGAGTGTGTAGCATAGTGATTGGCAATGTACTAAGGAGCCACTTCTATTAAATAGTAACTAGATGTACCCTCAATGTGTCTTAGTTTGACTTTCAAACTATGTGCCCAATTAGCCTGCACTCTGGCTACTCTCCAATTCTGACCCATCCAAAGCTGGTGTAAATCAACCCTTGACCTGCTCAAAATCAGCCTTTATCTATGACCGGCTTGATGCAAAATTTGACGTGTGACCTGATAAAAATTTCCCTAAATTCATGCGAGTTCTATTGCACATCGGTGACCAATCATTACAAGTAATCAACCCGGGTCAGGTCTCCCCCTCATAAATATGATACCCCCCTTCCTTATTTTTCAGCTTGGGAGATAAATTATTGAGGGCCTCCCCCTAACTTATACGCTTATGTAACTTGCAAAAAAACCCCCCTCCCCTGCACTTACGTGGTGCGGTAAGTTTTCCATGGTGAATCCCCTGGGGGCAAGAACAACCAGCTGCCACGACACAGCCAAGAGAGACACAAGAGACTGCCAAGACATCTAGACAGCTAGCAAGAAATGAAGATTGGCAATCAAACGATGAGGTAATCCTGCAAGTCAACAAATATGCAAAGCAACTGCAGGACATGATGGAAAGACTCCGATCAGCAGCACTTAGCCACAGCACAAAGGCTAAAGAACTAGAGATGGTGATTGACGCTCTCCAAGGGGAGTTAGACGACAGATTAAATGTCATCACCGATCTACAAAGACAAGTGCAAGAATTGAAAGCTGAAGCTGAACAACATCAGCTAGCAAGGGATAAACAGCAAAAGGAGATGGAGGAATTAGGTGACCTACTTACAAAGTTGTCAGATGCTTGCAAAGCAAAAGATGAACAGCTGACAGAAGTTACCAACGAGCTTATAACTACAAACTTGTCAGTTCAAAAGATTCAAGTACAAGTAGATGTAGTAAACGCTTCCTTGCAATACTCAGAACAGAGAATAAATGATCATGCAACTTTCTTGCGGCAAATACAAGAAAATCCCATAGTGGCCTCGATCAAAGGAACAAACAAGGTCTACAAAGCATTAGAAAAAAAGAGCAGAGACCTCGAGCTGGAGCTTAAATTGGAGCAGTCTCAGTGCAGAGACCTGGCTTTAATGTGGGTGCAATGAGAAGAAGAGCTGCTAAAAGAAATAGCCAAGCTTAAAAGAATCAACCAGTTGCTGAGAGATGGACGGCCAGAAACTTAAGAAGAGGTGGGAACTTCAGAACAGCCACAAATAGATATCCCCTCAGTTTCTTTCGCTGAGATGGAGACACATTCAGCAGAAGGTCTAGGTGGCGAGGATGAATTCCATATACAAATAACAGAAATTGATACAGTGCCAATGGTCCAACTGTCAAAAGCTGAGGAAGATGCAGTGAAAGAAAAGACTACACAAGAGGTGGATGAGGAGTGGAAGCGGCGATGGATTGGGAGTTGAGAGTTCTTCACTCTGTCAACGTTACACAACTCACTCCCAATCAAATCAATGCGCAATGGCATCAACAATCCCTGCCATATCCTTTGATAAAGATGGAGTTTCTCCAAGTCAAAGAGAGGCTTTACAAAGACATGCAAGTAGAAGGTGCAGATCAAGACCACCCAAAGTGGAGGCTGAGCTGGTTGAACAAGAATCCAAGGTATTTGATTCTGTTCACAAGAGCACCTACGGCCCTACAAAAGGATCCTATTTTTTGTCATGTACCATGAGTAAGGACCTGGCAAGCACATGAGGCAATAACGAAGAAGTGGCCAACTTTGGTTGAAATACCCAAGGTTGCTTGCTCCAGAAAAGGGACGCCGACAGAAGAACACATGGTGAAGACCCTAACGGGCGCCATGTCACTCTTACAAAGCTTTTGGATCTATCATGTGCAATGCTATAAAAAATCTACCGAATGCTGCTCACCTGCATCAAAGTTTTCCATGAGCTAGAGCAAGTAGGCGCCCCATGGATGTCATTCCTCGAGGGTAATAAAGGTTTATGCTATGATCTTAGTGGCCAACCTTCCGAAGAAGTCCTCTATGGCTCCTACGCCAGATGTATGTTCTTACCTTCTCACAATATGTAGGCGTTTGAGAAAGCATTCTACACAGGGTTCTTCACTTGGCGAACGAAGATATTTGGGCCAGTGGTCAACAATTTGACTTCAAGATTTGTAGGCTACTCATTTGTGGAGCTTAAAAACAGAGTCACTATGTAGTTTTTGCAAGTGCCAGATAAAGAGAGAAAGATCAGATATAAAAATGCCCTCAATGTGCTTAAAGACCACCTCGCCAGCCGTCAACCCAAAGACTACTTCGGCCCAAAAAGCTGTGTCAAGGGACAACACAGGCGAGGACGGGGGGAATGTTAGCAGTAAGCTAACTCAAATGCCATTTTTTGGAGCTCTCATTGTAAAACACTTATTATTTTGATAAATTGGGAATATTGTAACTCCTATTTTATGGGTAAATCTTTGTAATAGATGAGCCGGGGCTACAAGCTTCCAGATTGTATCAACCTGTCAGTACCCATCTTTAACTAGATCTCCTAGATTATTAGTTTTGACCACCAAAAACCTTGGCTAAGTTATAAAAGCCAATTTTTGTAAGTTATTATGAAGTTTTGGATAATGAAATACACAGCGTCAGCTAACGGCGCTCACTTCTCTCCTTTTTGCACTTCCTACTTCCTCCCCGGTTGTCACATTGCAGTCGCGTTTGTTGCATTGTAACGCAGGTAAGAGCTCTACGCATTGACGTAAACACATCACAGTATTTTGTAGTTTTTAGCATTGTTGACCCACGGCCCTAATTTCATCATAAGTAGTAATTTACACTTCAAAATCAAAAACTAAGCATAGGTAGGGTATTGGGGCATCATTGCTAAGCATTTAGATGCATTTTAGGTCAAAAATGACTAGGTTAAAAATCCACTGCTGTTAATAATCACAATTTTGTCACTTGACCTAAGGTGGGATTTGAGACCATAAGCATGTGTACTTAGGTCTTATAAACATGTCCTAGAAGTTTTGTTACGTTTGGATGTCATTTGATGCTGTAACGAACGTGATTTGTTTGTCGATGAGCGATTGGCTTTTGGTGATTTCAGTCACTTGACTGTAGCTTGAGATAGATGCGAGTTGTTTGTTGTTTTCTAAGAGATTGACAACCTCTCGTAGCCTCTATGCACTAGTCGAGTCAGCTTCGTCCCATGGATCGACAATTTAATTCTGGTTCTCGCTAATTCTGCAATAAGATAGGAGTGAGGTTAGACACCCGTCCCACAATCTTTGGTGGACCCCATGCGAAATCGAAGCCGGCGGGGTGGGAGAATAGTTGAAGCCTATGTCTACACCACAAGAGACATCTATGCAGCAAATTATGCAGCAATTTTCAACATACATGCAGTAGCAACAAGCTACCCAACAAAAACATAATCTGCAAGAGTGGATTCGTAAAGCTCGACAAAATGTTACAGATAAGTTGCAGTGGTTTAAAGGTAAGACATATTTAGAAATTTGGGAATTATTCAAGTCCCATTTTTTATAATTCAAATACAAAAACCTAGTATTTTTGTGTATTTGGAGATGTCATCTATTTTTGGGCACAATCAATGTCCCTTGACACATATCTATAGGGGTGTTTGTATTTAAAGACATAGGTATATACATCAATTGCAAGGACATCAAAAGTGTGAGGGATGCATGGCACTAAAGTTAATTTGTATTATACAACATTCTTCATGTGAAATAAGTGCTTTAAATTAATAGCAAAATTTTGAAACATTAAGGTTAAATCTTTGGCTATATCAACAACACCCAAAAAAAATCTAAAATACTCAAAAATGAATTTTAGAATTGAAGGGTTCTCAAAAGAGTGTGGTGTTTAGAAACACCAAGATAAAAAATAAAATCCAATTGAAATATTAATATGATATCCAAGTATTTTAGAATTCATCTTTAGGAAAGATAAAACTCCATCCAATGACTATAAATACATTCTCAAACATTGTGTATTCTCATGAGTTGCTCCAACAAAATACTATGCCAAGAAGCCTATTTACAAAACCTTTTATATATGAATTTTTTCAAGCTATAAACTGCTATCTATAACATTCTTTTTTTACAATTCTCATTGTTGGGGTATAGGCGTCTGTGCCTTGCCCGGCCGCCCAGAGTCTGGGCGCCCACTGACTTGTATACCTTATACATAGCATAAATGTATAGGGGGATGCTCACTCTTTTGAGTCTCCCTACCCACATCGTGTCTATCTCCTTCTCTCTCTCTCTCACTCTCCATCTGTGGTGCTCCCCGATCCCCTTCAATTGGTATCAGAGCTATGGTGACCGCGGAGAGCACGACGGCTTTGAGAGCTTCGAGGCGATAGCTCGCTCGCTCTCGATGGTGGAGTTCGATCGCGGAGTTTCACGGAGAGCGATTTTAGCTTGAGGAGCATTGTCTTTGGAGCTTAGGAGCTTGGTGTGGTCAAGCTTGGTCGAGGAGGCGGTTGCGGCTTCCTTGGTGAGAGGAGCTTTTGAGCTCAGTGGAGCTCGTTAGAGAAGTGCTCGGCGGAGGAGAGCTTGCCATTCAAGTGCTTGGATGCTGTTGTGGCAAAGCTCTTGCGTTGGAGCTTGCATTGAGAGGACATTGCATCACGCAGAGTGGAGCAGGAGCAAGTTCAAAACTGTGTGCAGCTCGTTTTTGCCATTTTCGGGCTCTAAAACGCAATTTTTTGCATAGCTCCGTCATACAGAGTCAGATCTACATGATCCAGGAGTCTAGATCAGGGTTTTGGCATGCTCCGGACGCGATGGGGATGTCTATTTGCTGAAATTATGCTTTGAATTACAGCAGGTACAGCAGCAGGTTTATTTGTGCACTTTCGGGTCCCAAAAACACTGTTTTTGGTATATCTCACACACACGGAGTATTTTCTGCAGCAACCAGCAAATTCATAGGTGTACATAGTTTTTTGGATATGCATTTGTCCAGAGAGCCACTCATGCGAGAGTGAGCTATGTTGCCATGGTCTTGGCGGTCTATGTATGCCATATATGGATTTGTGTATTTGTTTGTGGTTGAGATTATTTGAGATTTGGCTCAATTTACGTATTGCTTCTACGTATCCGTAGGTTGCTCTTTGACAGTTTAGTGGTTGAGTTTACTCCCACTTTGACAGGTGATTTTCAGTCATCATTTGGTTGGAGTTTGGAGTCACTTGTGTATGCCCTTGTGTGCCGTATTTCACATTGCGCATAGCGACAGATCTTGCAAGGTTTTGCGAAATGTTGCTATAGTTATCTGGCAGACATTTGGTCATCGATTGAAAGGTATTTTGGCAGCAATCATCACTCACATGTATGTCATTTGAGGTGCCCTTGAGTGGTACTCCGGCAAGAGCGGGTATGCTCATATGTATGACTTTGTGAGGTGATTCCGGTCGAGTTTATTCCCGGATTGGCCATTGTGGCATATATTATTGTCTCTTTGAGGTTTACTGTTGAGATTTTGCTCCAGTTACAAAGGAGAATCTACCAAAATTTTGTCAGATATTTATGCGCGATTGAGTCATATTGACTTGTGATTTTGTGCAAGGCTTTGCACGGTTATTGGTGCAACTTTGCATCAGATTTTACAGCCATATTTGCAGACTTTTGTTGATGCGATTCGAGCCAGTTTAGGGCTGACTTGTATTGACATTGTGGGAGCTCTATTTTGGAGTGTGTCTCACAGGTTTTACATTGTGTTTCTGGCCATATTGGTAGACAGTTTTCAGGTGTTGTTGGTGAGGTGGTTTTGCTTTCTAGTTTGCTACATTGTGCTCATGGCAGAGACATGTGATTGATCAGATTGTGACCTCTCACAGATGCGCGCGTTTGATGGGTCAGACTTTGCGGCATGGAGAGAGTGTATGCTTGACGCATTGACACAGCGAGGGTTGCATGGACCATTGAGTGGTGATGCAGGTAGACCTTCAAACATGTCTGACGATCAGTGGCAGGAGCTAGAGGAGATGGCACTATCTACACTCTCTTTGCACCTTGCGGAATCTGTATATGCTCTTGTTATGTATGAGACTACTTCGAGAGCACTTTGGTGCAGATTACATGAAATGTATGATAGATATGAGTCATCACGGACTCGTGTGAGACATGTACATTCACGAGCACACCGACAGGTGACATGTTGGTATTGTGGTCATTCTGGACACGTTAGACGGCGCTGTTTTCGTCGTATGCGACATCGTAGGAGACATGGCAGTCTCAGAGATGTATGTAGTGATGCCCTGGACTCAGTTGCTTTGACAATTGAGGCACATGTAGTGTCGGAGTATACTAGTGACGGGGATGTCACTTTTACCTCGAGCTATGCACGAGATGCTATACATGTGGATAGTGCACTCCCTTCGCAGTGGTTGCTAGACGTAGATGCTATGTTTCATGTCACGCCGCATCGTGCATGGTTTTGTAGCTATTCTAGCGGGATGCTTGGCAGTGTACGTTTGACCGATGGATCGGTGCATGCGATAGCAGGTGCAGGAGATGTGAGACTGTCATTACCGAGTGGTGCATCTTACTTGTTACAACATGTGCACTATGTACCAGATTTGACAGTGAGTTTGATCTCGATTGGTCAGCTTAGAGATTGTGGATGTCAGATTTCGCTACGAGAGCGAGATTTTGTGATGCATTTGGGTTCGCTAGTGATTGCGAGAGGTGCCAGGAGTGGTACAGGTTACCCATTGCATGTGGATCACGTGAGAGACGGTGTTGTCTCTGTGATCATGCATCCAGGTAGAGAGCGAGAGAGCAGGCGAGTCTCTTTTGCTCATGGGTTACAGGATGCTTTGCATGGAGTGCAGACCTCGAGCATTTCCCTGATGAAATGATACTTCACATCCACATGCTTTGTCTTTGAGTGTAGAGTAGTGAGCTCGTTGTGCACACAGTTGGGGCATGACTTGAGCAGTCACACAGAGAGGTGACAGAGTCATACATGCATGCTTTGCTAGTGACTGAGCAAAGCAGAGAGTCAGTTGTGCGAGATACTTCTATGCAAGATAGACAGGTAGAGCGGTCTTGCTCTAGTGAGTCACAACAGGAGGACATTGTGCAAGAGTCTATGCATACGGAGTTAGAGCATGAGAGCTCTAGTGAGTCACAGCAGATTGAGTGGTCATGTTTGCAGTGGATGATTGCAGAGGAGGCTGGGACATCAGTGATTATGCAATCATTCCTTTCTATGCTCGACAGTGAGCATGGGGATATAGTTGTGCAGGATATGTCTTCTAGCAGACACCTAAAGCAGCTGGTTTGCTCTGAGGTTGCACGACAGATTGATGCGTCTTTTGCGGATAGTCAGGATATGCATGTGGTTGACATGCCTTGTCAGTCAGAGATGCCTATTGCCAGGGATATATATGTTGATGCATGCTCCGTAGAGCTAGCAGAGCCCATTAGCATTGCATCGGCATTCGGTGGTCTCATGTATGAGATGTTGATCTTGAGACCGGATATCGCAGCTGCAGTGGGAGCATTTGCAGTTGGGGTTTTCAATCGTCTGTTGACTGATGATGGCATAGTGCACGAGGGAGATATGCAGGTATTGCGTACATACTTGCAGTACGTGTGCGGTACGTCTGGTGGTGTATGGACTTACACGGGAGCAGGACAGCCGGATGCACATGATCACAGCCAGCCAGTGGGCATCGGTTGAGAGCGGTTTTCTCTCACCTTTTGTAGTCTTTAGACTAGGTTCTCTTGCTTAAAGGCACAGTCGCCTTTAAGTGGGAGGTTGTTGGGGTATAGGCGTCTGTGCCTTGCCCGGCTGCCCAGAGTCTGGGCGCCCACTGACTTGTATACCTTATACATAGCATAAGTGTATAGGGGGCTGCTCACTCTTTTGAGTCTCCCCACCCACATCGTGTCTGTCTCCTTCTCTCTCTCACTCACTCTCCGTCTGTGGTGCTCCCCGATCCCCTTCACTCATTAGCCTGGCCCCACATGGTATTGCTACACTAACATATGGAGGCAAATCTTGAACTTAAGTTTGAGCCTACAAAATAAATGTCAATCTCTTGTTAGATACACAAAGTTTATGAGTCGCACCTAGCACATGTAGCTGCTACACTAGGATATAACATAAGTCTGGCCCCACATGATACTGCTACACTAACATATGGAGGAAATTCTTGAACTTAAGTCTTAGCCTACAATATAAATGTTAATCTCTTTTTAGATACAAAGAGTTTATGAGTTGCACCTAACATATGTAATTTCTACACTAGGATACAAAATTTTGAGCCTCACTTGGAACTGCTCAGCTAGGAGTCTATGTCAAGGACTTTTGTGGTTGAGACTTATATCCTAGTGCTTTACTAGCTCTCCTGGTTGATCTTGAGCTTAATTTTTAGACTCGACGCTGTTTTTGATGTTCTTGTCTCACCAAAACCAAAACTTGAAAGGCCTTACTATATTTTCATAATAGTTAATTCCTTAATCTTGCTATAATTTGTGGATGGAACTCTAAATAGAAAAGACATTCTTTGTGATGAATTTCGTCTAGTTAGTGAGGCTCAAACTCAATTTTGATCCTCCCATAATGTGTTAATGATAGATGTGCATAGATGCCACTCAAATCAACAATTGATTCTAAGAAAAAGTACTTGAAAATCCACTATTTGAATAGTATCACATAACAACTTTCACAAAATAATGTACCATATTACAATTCAATGCTTTTAGATAAAGACACAATATAGTCTAGCTAAAATAGTGTTTCAAGAAACTTAAGTTTCACAATTGATCAATTCAATATGATTTTCTACCTTTCACACTTTGTGAATCTGTTGGTACATAAAAATTGCATGCATCATAAAGCTTGGTATCCCAAATACTCTTAAAAGCATTCCTTGACATACTACTGGCTATACCTCCTCATTTGATTGTACACTTACTCTCCCATCTTGTACTTCTTGCAAACTTGCTCCCATGATAACTTTTTCCTTCTTAGATCAAAGAAGAATGAGAGTATCTCTCCTTTCAACACTTGATAAGTTTTTAACTTCCAAGTCATCTCATCCGTGTCCATTATATTAGGGGTATAATTGCCATTCTTTAGCAATATGATTTTGTTCAAGATTGCAATGTGCAATTCAAGAACTTCACCTCTTGTTTGCAAGGCATAAATGCACTTGAATAATGTAGGTGGTGCAAGCATTATTCTGCCTAGTGCTTATTGAACCTGCCAACCCTTCATAGTTAGGAATTTAATATTTTAATATTTTTAATGGAACCTTTGCCAATTGTGTCTTCCTTTATATTGGGTAGAAAGCCTTGAGCATATTGTTTCATAATCTTGACCCACCTCTTCTTTACATCCTCATCATATAGAATCAAATGGAACTTGATTTTGAAAAAAAACATTTGAAGTGTGCTCCATGGTCTTAACAAAGGACTGCAAAATCTCATATTCCAACATTCATTGTTATGATAAGGAATGCTAGGAGTGATCTTAACTTCCTTTGAATACACTAACTTGTGGTGTTGAGACTCAACTCAAACTTAAGTTCAAGCTTTGCTTCTTAGATTGAATTGTTTGTTTATATGCTTGCATGCATCTGTGCAAAGTCTAAAATACATGGGCAATCTTCACTTGTTAGTGTTAGAACCTCTTGTACAAGTAAGGCTCAAGCCTAACTTCAAGCCTCACTTTGAAGTTCTATATGAGCTCTCATGGAGGGTATGCTTGAGCTTATGTTAGACTCTGTACATATTGATGGAAGGCTCATAGTATTATTTTCAAAGAATCAAACAAGTACCTTCTAAGACTCAAATCCCTTCTTGGTTTGATGTAACGTGGTGGTTTAGAAGGATAAACACTTCCTTGCAGCGGTTTAGAAGGATGACCATTTGCATTCCATTGTACTCGTGGTTCTTAGTTGATGTCTAGCAACAATTCATAAGGATAACCAATTGCATTCCATTGTACTCATGCTTGCATCATTTTGTTGAGAAAAATCTCGTTTGAGATTGACTTTGCGATAAATCATTAATATCTTTGGAGATTTCACAAGAGATATTTGGTGAGAAATCAAGAATAATCTTTAATCATCTATATCTGAATTGTTAACGTAATTGTGGGGTAAACTTTGCAACTTTTGCACCTTGCAAATGTTTTGGCAACACTAATGGAGTGTTTTTTAGAGATGATCCAATAGTCCAACATTGTGAACATTCCCTTTGGCATATTTGACAAGGAAACATTTGATAGAAGGATCAAAGGCCATCAACATTGCCAATATCTCTTCTTGCATTTGTTCTTGAATGAAGTCTAAAATGACATCATTGTCTTGTTATCTTTTGCTGGAGTTTCAATTTCCATCAAATCCTCTTAAAAAACCTCTTTGTCTTCTTCACTCCTTATCATCTTCCGCTTTGCTTTTTTTTTTGTCAATCTTCTTCGATCGTAGAATGTCCTTTGCATTTATTTTCCTTGTGAGTCCTTCTACCTCTTGCTCATGTGAACCTTCTATCAATGCTTTTACACTAGGGCCTTTAGAAAACTAATGGTGGTAAAGATATTCTCTGCATGCTTTAAAGATCTTGCATCAACACTGCAAATGCACCACTAACTGTGGCTTTCTTTGTCCTCTTCACAAAATTCTTAGCTAGAATTCCTATTGGTTTCTTACTAAGTACAACCTTCTTTGGTAAGATCAAGGTCCACTTTTCATGTTTCATTGCCTTCACCAAGTCATCCACAAAATCAAAAGATGAGTCTTCTTGATTAGTAAAGTTGAAGATCTTCAATTCTAACTTTTACAATAGAGTTTTCTTTTCCTTGTTTTCCACCATTCATGTTTGCTACTACATAAAAACTATTCAATGATAAGCAAAACTTGTTTTCCTTTGTGTTCACAGGGTCTTCACTAAGGATTACCATATGGTGCCACGTGAGTGTACAATAGGGGGGGTTTATGAGGCCAAAAATGTAGATTTTCCTAGAAAGGAGGGTACCGAATAGCAGTTTGGTGCACGTAGGTGACATTTTCCTAGTACTACTAGTGAATCCCCCGGGTTTGTGTTCTCTCCAATAGGTAGTACATTACATGCAAGGCATGACATTGCTGCATCCACATCATCTTTGACACCTATAACAATCCCCATGTCTCCATATTTCATCTCACCTTGAGAAATTTTAGATCAATATCACCTTTGCATTTTGCATTGATATTGTAGGTATCAACAAGCCATCTCACTCCTTCTTCTTTTTTTAATCCAAGCGTCTTATCAACCTTTAAGTTTGGAGCAGTAGTATCGGCTTGAGTGGATATTTGAAGAGGATCCAATGTGAAGACTTGTGAACCTTGAATACCTAATGTAGTTTGGTACATTTGAAGACTCCATTCCTATTTTAAAAAATACCCAATTTAAGAAACTAAACAAGGAGCACGGATTCTAAGTTAAATAGTACACTAGCATGTGTAGGTGAGGCTTGAACTTAAGTTTGAGCCAAAAGGTGTTGTTCTATGTCCTTGCTAGCCACAAAGATGTCATGAGGGTAGCCTTGCTATCCACAAAGATGTCATGAGGGTAGCCTCTCAAGTTAGTGCTACACTACCATATGCAAGCTAGGCTTGAAAATAAGCTTGATCCTAAAAGTGAAGCTCTATGCCCTTGATATTTGAAAGGATGTCATGATGCTAGCCTTGCATGCTAAATTATCATATGGGGTGTAAGATCAAACTTAAGTTCAAGCCTAAAATTAATGTTCTATTCCCTTGGTAGCCACGAGAATATCATGAGGATAGACTTAGATTCTACAACTACACTAGCATATGTAGTTGAGACTCAAACTCAAGTTCAAGTTTAAAGGTGTTATTCTCTAGCCTTGGTAGCCACAAGGATTTCATAAGGCTAGGCTTGTATCCTAGTGCTACACTAGCGTATGTAGGCAAGTCTTAAACTTAATTTCAAGCCTAAATATGTTAATTTATGCCCTTGGTTAGCCACAAGGATTTTATAAGGTTATCCCTACATAAAAGTTCCATAGTAGCATATGCAAATGAGCCACTTGCCCTTGGTAGCCACAAGGATTTCATGAGACTAGCCTTGGAACCCTATCACCCTAAAGCTACATTAGCATATGCAGTTGGGGCACATACTTAAGTTTGAACTTAAAGGTGTTATTCTATGCCCTTGGTAGCCACAAGGATGTCGTGAGGCTAGCCTTGAATCCTAGTGTTACATTACCAAGTACCAACGAGGATCAAAATTGAGTTTGATCCTAAAGGTGTTATTCTTTGCCCTTGGTAGCCACAAGGATGTCATGAGAGGTAGGCCTTTGATGGTAGTGCTACACTAGCATATGTAGGCAAGCCTCAAACTTAAATTCAAGCCTCGTTCCATTGTTAGCCGCAAGGATGTCATGAGGTTAGCTTGTAACCTTGGTGCTACATTAGCATATGCAACCAAGTCTCAAACTTAAGTTTGAGAATAAATGTGTTTCTCTATGCCCGTGGTAGTAGCCTCAAGGATGTTATGAGACTAGCCATCCATGGTAGTGCTACATCAACATAGGTAGGCAAGGCTCAATCTTAAGTTTGAGCCTCTTGCCATTGGTAGCCACAAGGATGTCATAAGGCTAGCTTTGCACCCTAAATGAGCTAGTGCTACACTACCATATGCAATTGAGGCTTGAACTTAAGATTGACCCTAAAGGTGATATTTTATTCTTTTGGTATCCTCATGGATGTCATGAGACTAGTCTTGCACCCTAGTGCTACCATAGCATATTCAAGCGAGACTACACTAGCATATGTACTAGAGGTTTGAAGTGAATTTTGGGCCTAAAGGTGTTTCTATATGCCCTTAGTAGCCACAAGGATGTCATAAAGACAACCTTGCATAATAGTGCCATACTAGCATTTGAAGGCGAGGTTTGAGCCTCTTGGCCTTGGTAACCATAAGGATACCATGAAGCTAGCCTTTCACCCTGGTGCTACACTAGCATACACAATTGAGGCATAAACTTAAGTTTGAGGTTAGAAGTGTTATTCCATGTCCTTGGTAGCTAGAAGGATATCATGAGGCTAGCCTTTCATCCTAGTGTTGGCATTACCATGTACCAACGATGAGGTGCAAACTTAAGTTTGATCCTAAAGGTGCTATTCTTTGCCCTTGGTAGCCACAAGGATGTCATGAGGTTGGCCTTTCATGGTAGTTATACACTAGAATATGTGGGCAAGCCTGGAATGTAAGTCCGAGCCTCTTGCCATTGCTAGCCAGAAGGATGTCATGAGGCTAGCCTTGCACCTTAGGGCTACACTAACATATGCAGGCGACGCTCAAACTTAAGTTTGAACCTAAAGGTGTTTTTCTATGTTGTTTGTATTACTCTCAAGGATGTCATGAGGTTAGCAATGCATGGTAGTGCTACATTAGCATAGCTAGGCGAGGCTCAAACTTAAGTTCAAGCCTCTTGCCATTGGTAGCCATAAGAATTTCATAAGGCTACCTTTGCACCCCTTATATGAGATAGTGGTACACTAGCATATGTAGTTGAGGCTCGAACTTATAAAGTTTGAGCCTAAAGGTGTTCTTTTATGGTATCCTCGTGGATATCATGAAACTAGGCTTATACCCTAGCATATTCAAGCAAGGCTATACTAGCATATGCACTGGAGTCTCGAATTTAAGTTCGATCCTAAAGGTATTTTTGCGTACCCTTAGTAGACACAAGGATGTCATAAAGCTATTGTTGCATGATAGTGCTACACAAGAATATGCAAATGAGGTTTGAGCCTCTTGGCCTTGGTAGACATAAGGATATCACGATGCTAGCCTTGGACCCTTATGCTACACTGGCATACAAAATTGAGGCTCAAACTTAAGTTCAATCTTAAAGGTGTTAATCGATGCCCTTGATAGCCACAAGGATGTCATGAGGCTACCCTTGCATCCTAGTGTTACATCACCATGTATTGATGAGGCTCAAACTTACAGGTGTTATTCTTTGCCCTTTGTAGACACAAGTATTTCAGGAGAGGTTGGCCTTTCATGCTAGTACTACACTAGAATATGTAAGCAAGATTCAAACTTAAGTTCGAGCCTCTTGCCATTGTTAGTCACAAGGAGGTCATGTGGCTAGCCTTGCACCTCACTGCTACACTAGCATATGCACGAGAGGCTCAAACTTAAGTTTGATCCTAAAGGCATTTCTATATGCCCTTTGTAGAACCCTCAAGGATTTCATGAGGCTAGCAATGCATGATAGTGCTATAATAGCATAGGTAGGTGAGGCTCAAACTTAAGTTTGAGCCTCTTGCCATTGGTAGCGACAAGGATATCATAAGGCTAGCTTTGCACCCTGTATGAGCTAGTGATACACTAAAATATGTGATTGAGGCTCGAACTTAAGTTTGAGGTTTGAACCTCTTGGCCTTGGTAGCCATAAGGATATCATGATGCTAGCCTTGCACCGTTATGCTACACTAGCATACAAAATTGAGGCTCAAACTTAAGATCAAGCTTAAAGGTGTTATTGTCCTTGGTATCCACAAGGATATCATGAGGCTAGCCTTGTGTCCTAGTGTTACATTACCATACACCGATGAATCTCAAACTTAAGTTTGAGCCTAAAGATGTTATTCTTTTCCCTTGGTAGACACAAGTATTTCATGAGAGGTTGGCCTTTCATGGTAGTACTACACTAGAATATGTAAGCAAGCTTCAAACTTAAGTTAGAGCCTCTTGCCATTTTTGGCCACAAGGATGTCATGAGGCTAGCCTTGCACCTTAGTGCTTATGCTATCGAGGCTCGAACTTAAGTTTGAGCCCAAAGGTTTTTCTTGGTAGTACCCTTAAGGATGTCATGAGGCTAGAAATGCATGGTAGTGCTACATTAGCATAGGTAGACGAGGCTCAAACTTAATTTCGAGCCTCTTGGCATTGGTAGCAACAATAATTTCATAAGGCTAGCTTTGCACCCTATATAAGGTAGTGCTACACAAGCATATGCAATTGAGGCTTGAACTTAAGTTCGAGCCTAAAGGTGTCATTCTATGCCCTTGGTATCCTCATGAATGTCATGAGACTATTCTTTCATCCGAGTGCTACAGTAACATATTCAAGAGAGGATACACTAGCAAATTCACTTGAGGCTTGAACCTAAAGGTGTTTTTCTTTTCCCATAGTAGACAAGGATTTCATAAAGCTAGACTTTCATGACAGTGCTATACTAGCATGCATATGCAGTCAAGGAGCCCTTAGCCTTGGTATCCATAAGGATTTCATGATGCTAGGATTGCACCCTTGTGCTATACTAGCATACACAATTGAGGCTCAAACTTAAGTTCAAGGTTAAAAGTGCTATTCTATTCCCTTGGTAGCCATAAGCACATCATGAGGCTAGCCTTTCATCCTAGTGTTACATTACTATATACCGATGAAGCTCAAATTTAAGTTTGAGCCCAAAGGTGTAGGCAAAGAATAACACCTTTAGGCTCAAACTTAAGCTCAAGCCTATTTCCATTGTTAGTCAGAAGGATATCAGGAGTCTAGCCTTGCACCTTTAGTGCTACACTAGCATATGCAGGCAAGGCTCGAGTTGAGCCTAAAGGTGTTTCTCCATGCCCTTGGTGGTAGCATCAAGGGTGTCACAAGTTAGCCATGCATGATAGTGCTACATTATCATAGGTAGATGAGGCTCAAAATTAAGCTTGGGCTTCTTGCCATTGGTAGCCACAAGGATGTCATAAGGCTAGGCTTTGCATCCTATATGAGCTAGTGCTATGCTAGCATATGCAGTTGAGGCTCAAACTTAAGTTCGAGCCTAAAAGTGTTATTTTATGCCCTTGGTATCCTCATGGATGTCATGAGACTAGTCTTGCACCCTACTGTGACCATAGCATATTCAAGTTAAGCTACATTATCATTTGCACTTGAGGCTCGAACTTAAGTTCAAGCCTAAAGGTGTTATTTTATGTCCTAGGTATCTAAATGGAGGTCATCAGGCTAGTCTTGCACCCTAGTGCTACAATATCATATTCAAGTGAGGTTCAAACTTAAAAGCGAGCCTAAAGGTGTTTTTATATTCCCTCTATAACCAGAAGGATGTCATGAGGCTCATGCTGCCCTTGGTAGCCTCCTAGGCTATTACTACAATATCATATGGAAATGATCCTTGAAACGTAATGTAAAATCTCAACCTCTTGCTAGCTTCAAAGAGCTCAAGAGAATAACTTGAGGTGACTTGAAGGCATATTTAGGAATTTTAGAAAAAAAGTGTGAAAAAGGTATTTACTTGTTTCCTTGAGAGGAAGTGAACACCGGTGTAGGATGCATTTTGTGTTTGCCTAAAGTTATTGAATGAGGGTTGATGTTTGAACAATGTGCCCAAATGCAAGAAGATTGTTGGTTGAATGATGTACCTATATTTTTTGCTAAAAGCTTGTTTACATGAATGTATGCTCACCAATGATGCACAAATGTTGATTGTTAGGTTGAATGATGTACCTATCATGCATAGTTTCCCACCATGTGGCTAGTCTTTCCATTCTACAAAAAAGGTACTACAAAAAGTTTGAGTATCGAGTTTACCACAAACTTGCAAATGAGGCTATACTTTGGTAGACATCTTTATCCATTGGCAGCCTTGAAGTCCAATTTTTGATTCTCCACAACTCAAGCTTGACGTTGAGGTTGTGGTTCAAGTCCCAAAGAATGCATGCCTTACCTCAAACTTGAGGTTGAGGTCCAACTTCCTTGTTCCAAGGATGAGGCCAAGCATGACACTTCTATACGGACCTCTAAAAAAAATTCAACACAAGCTATTAATCAGTGCTCGAAAGAAACTTATGCTTAATCTAATCCCACTTACAAGTTTTAACACTTACATAAAAAATTTAAATTTGAAGGTGCAAAAACCTACAGAACTTAAAAGATTTTAGAGAAATCTAGTGTAAAAACCTATAAATATAATCAAATTCCCTCTTAAATTTCTCCTATGTAGGTCTTTCAAGCTTTTGAAAAAAGTTTATTTTAGTAAAATTCCCTCTTAAATTTCTCTAATGTAGGCTTTACAAGCTTTTGAAAAAAGTTTATTCCTAGCACTGTAGTATTAATGTACATGTCCTGCTGGCAAAAGTGCACTAATAATTATGGAAAGAACACGCTGGCAAAAGTGCACTTTAATTTGAAATTCAAACCTAATGTCAAAGAAGATCGTAAGGGAATGGACATGGTGTTTCTCCATCCATGAATCGCATCTCCACATGCATCGGTCACGGTAGGTGATCTCTCCAAGAGTACGGCATTGCTCACGCAGCTATGTGCGCCCTAGTATCCCTCGCATCCGTGATCTCCTCCTCTATGCGTGCCTCAAAATCCCTCACAGACATTCAAGATGAAATATTAGCTCCTGGTTTGTTTTCTTCTCTGAGCGAAAACCTTAATATACTCACCCCTCTTACCTATAGTCGGAAAAGCTTGGCAGGTCGTCTAGACCACTGATGCAGAAAATAGTTGAGGTACATACCTTGCTCCCACTCGTCAAATATCGCCCCAACTTGGGTTTCCCATCTCTGGCCCTTGTTTACCCATGCATGCACAAACGGAGGGGCTGTCATTGAAGTTGGAAAGGGACAAGGATGCGCTCAACTGTACTCAAGAAGCTATTGCGCATATCCAGAGCATGAAGTTGCTTACACTTGAAGCAAGTTTACGATAGGATTGTGCCAATGAAAATAAACAGCGGACTGACCTACAGCAATCCCAACAGGGAGTGGGGCTCAAGGCTAGCCTACAGCCCTTGCGCTTGTGTGTGTGTGTATGTGACTGTTTGGGGGGGGGGGGGGGGGGGGGGGGGGGGCAACAGAGAGCTTACTATGATCTTGGAGTTCTTACGACCTTGAAGGGATTGCCAAAGAGGATCTGCTTCACGACAGCTATTGGCATCCACGTCACAATCATTATTGTATCAAGAAGAGGATCATCTTTGCCTACGCATGCGTAGAGGGAGGGTAGTAGAATCTGGAGGACGGTTCAACGACGATCACCTGTGCTCGAGCACTTAATTTTAGAGCTTGTGGGCATCATGCAGGACACTAATAGCTCAATGATCCTATTTGATAGCCTTGCTCACCCAGTTGAGACTCCTCATTGGGTCAAGAAATATCCCTCTTCTCACCAATAGTAAGTACCATCCACAAGAGCTCTAGCGCCAGCTCAAACATGGACGGCTCTATGCTTCTCTCTCTCCCCCTCTCTCCCTTTCTCGTAAGCTAGAGCTCCATGCCTTCATCTCTAGTAGTTCAAACTTAAGTTCGAGCTCATGTGAATAACTACCTAGGCTAGGAGCTCATGTGAATAACTACCTAGGCTAGGGTGCACTACATACAAAGGTGAGACTTTCCATGTGTCTTCATTGTTCAAGTTTTTTCACATTGCCCAAGTGACACTAAATGCTAAAATTTTCTTGGCAATATGAAACAAATAACTTGCGAGTTTCTAGTTACTTTACAGGCTACAAGACATTGGGCTTAGGAGTTCAAGCTTTCTTCACATTTCTTGCCACAAAGTGCATGGAGGAGGAGGTCATCCAAGGGGTGCAGGCTGCCCGTCGAGCGGGTGGGTCCAGACAATGTCCTTATTGTTTTAGGCAACAACATGCTTCCACATCTACAAATGACCCTACCCAACTAGATGTTCTAGACAATCTAAATGGTACCTTATATTTGAGCTCCATGCCTTTATTTACCTACTAGCTCAAACTTAAGTTTGAGCTCCATGTCTATATCTACCTAGAACCTTAGTCGATCTCCAGGCCTCAATCTACCTTGAAGCCCAAACTCCATGTCTTTTTCTCCTAGCATCTTGAGCTCCATCGCTATATCTATCTAGAAATTTGATCTCCATATCAAATAGTTTGAAATAGTTTTTTTATAGATAGTCTGACATTGTATAGCTCAGTAGGTCATTCAATCAAAACCATTGCAATATAGGCCATATATGAGTGATGGCATACCTTTGATGTAGTACAAAATACAACCCATAAATATTGATTGGAAAGTGCTATAGAGTTATGGAAGAGAAATGACCAGGAAAAGCAGACATGAGTGAGTATGTTAGATTCAACCTTGTCCTCATGTATTAGGAGAATCTTATGCAAGCTATGCAAACCCTTGGTGCAAGCAAAGACACTTCTTTGGTGACTTTTGGCCAAGGTGTATATGAGAACAAGCTCATCCCTATTTTCCTAAATATTTGTTAGGTCAAGATATTTGAAAATTTTGCAATCTTTATGAATAGTCTATGGAAGATAATGGAATTGAAGATCAAGACTCAATGGAAGGATTTCATCCGATTGCAGTGCTACCGGAACTTAGGGCCTGGATTAAAGAAATTCAGGCGGCTCAAGGACCAAGTTGGTAGGACTTCAAGAAGGTGTTGCAAGAAAAATATTTCCTAGAAGATTCTCAGAGGGTGACCATACAGAGTTTTATGAAGTGGGTAGAGAAGAAGAGTAAAAATTTATCTGCACGAGAACTGTTACGAGAATTTGAAAAGAAGTTTGATCAGTTGTCCTCACAACGTTCTTTGAAGGATCAGAAAGTGGAATTTTTTATTCAAGCTGTTGTTCCACGTTTTCAAAAGAATTTGGTGCAATTATTGGAGGACCCAGCAGGAGAACATGGTTAACATCAGATTCGAAAATGGTCTTTGAAGCGGTGAATATGATTGTAAAATGACAAAAGCAATTTGGCAAGCGGATCATGGTCGAGGTAATAGATGATAATGAAGAAGAGATTAAGAGAAATCACCCTCGACGGTACCCAAGGTGGAAGGGCCTGTTCTCAATGATCTGGTAAAAGGTATTCAAGAGCTAAATTTAAAATTCAAAACTGTTAAATTTGAAGGGTTAGCTACAAAAGCGTCTACTTTCGAACCTAAGCAGTAACAGCCACCACGTAAAAATTGGGATAATCAATGCATTTGGTGCGATAGTGAAGACCATAGGTATGTAAAAGAGTGTGATGAGTTTGATGAAGCTTACAAGACGAATGTGGTTTTTTGGAAATACGGGAAGATTCATCTCAGGGCAACAAGAGAGATGCTCCGCTTAAACTTTGGCAGGGGCAGCATGAAGAAGCTAGTGGAAGAAATACAGCATAATGTTGCTCTTGTGGAAGCAGCTACATATGGGCTGGAGGTTTGTGGTAAGGGAGATGATGAAGGTACAGGTGCAAAGGGCCAATTGTGTCCGTATGCTTTACAGACAATAGAAGCAGGGAAGGTAACGTATGGGAAGTTACAATAGGTAGGGAGTTCAATTCAATAAACTAGTAGGTGGACCAATCCAGTATATTCTCTTTCAATATATGCATATATTGCTAAAGCTCAAGCCAATGAAGCTATGGTGGAAGAGAAATGAAAAAGGGATGAAGAGGTTGTTGGGATGACAAAAAGGCCAATGAGATCCAGCAACAAGAAAGAAGAAGGGCCTGCTCATGAAGTGGTTATGGAGGAGGTTCCAAAAAAGGACAAAAAGCAAGGTAAGCCTAAGGGACCTTCATATAATCTTAAATATGACATTGAATTGGCAACAGATCTGAAGAAGGTTTTTGGAGAGCGTATCCTAAATAGTAAAGTGGAGATCACATTGGGGGATATTCTGGGAATTTCCAAGTGCCAGTTCCATGAGGAGATCATTGACATTATAAAAAGGAAGCAACAGATACCGACTGAGCAAGATCCAAAATCAATTCAGAGCCAAGTGGTTCAACACATTGAGCAATTTTGGATGATTATGAAGAATATTTGGCAAATCTTGAAGAAGAAGAGTTAAAGCCTGTGGTAATTTCAAACCCAATTGTACCCGAGTTAAGAAACATGCATTTTAATGACGAGGAAGATGAAGAAACTATACCCAAAAGTCGCTTTTCAAGGACTCATTGGGCAAGAGTAACGACTGAAACTGTGGTAAATCTTGGCAACATTGAGGAGCTGGTCTTAGCCCTTATAGACCATGGTTCAAAAATCAATCTTATGGCAAATATTTTGCACCAGAAGGGGAAGTGGCCTATTGATGTGGACCATAGTTGGCAAATACAAGCTGCCAACATGCTTCTAGGTGATCATTATGGTACATGTACAAATGTCAAGGTAACTATTGGGGATGTCTGTGATGAGCAAAACTTTTTCATACAAGAGCATTCCTCCTACCCACTAATTTTGGGATAACCCTACATTACGGCTGTGCCAATGGAAACCAAGGTGCTAGATGATGGCTCAGCCTATGCTAGGGTTGTGAGCCGAGATGATAAAAAAGTGGTTCAAGTTTTGACTGTATGTGTTGACCATGCCAGGAACAAAGACAGTTTACATGATCGTCCAATGCCAAAGATACACAAAGAGTTCAAAGAACACAAGTTTTCTCGGGATTTTCTTTGGGTGCCACTATAAAGCAGGACTATGGTGGCACAAGTGAGGAGAAGTTCTTGCTAAGAGAGACCTTCTCTCCGAAGTTTTTGGGATTGACATCTAAGGGTTCAGTATCTTACAAGAAATTTAATGATTTACTTAAGTGGGAGAAAAAAAATGTTTCAAGTATTCAAAATGAATTGCAGGGATGTGATGTGCTTGAACCGGATGATGTGATTCCAGGAATCTTCAAAGAGATTTCTTATGTTGACACTATGTCAGAGCTTGAGGATATCACGCAAAACAGATTACAAAGTGGAACTGAAGTTGTTAAAGTGCACTCATTGGACATGTATGGAGAGCTAGACATATGGGAGGCACTCATGTATATTGAGGATGACTTGGGTAAAGCAGTTGAAGCACAGGTAGAGACGAAGTACAAGACAGTTGCAAAGAAAGTGAGACCAGTGGCTAGACCTCTCCCAGAAGGAAGTCATGGGGTGATTAAAGAAGCTTCTCGACATCCTATGCTCAGGAATCCAAAGAACATTGGGCATAAATTTACCAGGGAGACATTGCAGCAGCTGAAGGTTGGAGAAGATGGTTTTCTCAATGAAGAGGATATCAATTGCTTTCAAGGTATGCTTGAAGAACACGATAAAGCTTTTGCTTTTGAGTCCAGTGAGATTGGATGTGTGGATCCAAGTGTTGTTTCACCTATGGTTATATTCATTGTTCCTCACATGCCATGGAGCTTACCCCAGGGGATTCACCATGGAAAACTTATCGCACCACGTAAGTGCAGGGGAGGGGGTTAGTTTACAAGTTACATAAGCGTATAAGTTAGGGGTAGGCCCCCAATAATTTATCTCCCAAGCTTAAAAATAAGGGAGGGGGTATTATATTTGGGGGGGGAAGGGGGGAAGGAGTAAGAAAAAGAAAAAATGAGAGGAAGTTTTTGTGATTCAAAAGCATGGCTTCCCAAAAGAGTCTGTCCTTGAACTTGTGAGTTAATAGCTACAAAATACATGGAAGAACTAGCATTGCTTTATAGCAATTGCTTGTTTTGTGATTGTAATACATTTGTTATGGGATGAAAGCTATAAAGAGTTTTTATATATGAAATTTTATGTGGAGAAACTAACATAACTTTATAACCATGTTTTTTGAGTAATTTAGATGGATCAAAATTGGATGAGTAGCTAGAGTGCAGGTTGATCGAGCACATAGTTTGAAAGTCAAACTACGACACATTAAGGGTACATAATAGTTATCAATAGAAGTGGTTCTTTAGTACATTGACAATCACTATGCTATACACTCTTTGACTATTTTTACTTAGTTAGATCATGTGATACCTAAATTTTATATGTAAGATAGGGGTATGATAGTTTTCTTCATTGATTGTCGTATAAGTGTAGAAAGGGGGGTCATATTTTCTAATATGAGTTGTATAGGGGTTTTATCAAAGTTTTCCTCTCGAAGGTGGCGTCCCAATTTGTATATAGAGTGAAAACCCCATGGAGATTACGTCCCATTCCATTTCCTAAAGCTCACTTGCCAAAGCTTGTCTATTTGCTTAATGAGAATATACAAATGGGAATTTTGGAGCCATCATGTGCACCATACTCCAATTGATGGTTCACTGTTCCAAAGAAAAGCGGTACTTTAAGGTCCATACAGGACATGCAACCGGTTACAAGGTGACAATCCGCAATGTGGGTACTAGCCCAATCGTGGATGAATTTGCTCAAGCCTTTGCAGGTAGATCAATCTACTCTATGTGTGATCTTTACTCTGGATATGATCAATTTTAGTTAGCTTTGGAGAGAAGGGATCTTACTACGATGCGTACACCTCTTGGCTTGGTAAGGATGTGCACTCTACAATAGGGTGCTACTAATTCTGTAGCTCATATGATGAACG
The DNA here is from genome assembly GCF_014529385.1 of Adiantum capillus-veneris. Lineage (NCBI taxonomy): Eukaryota > Viridiplantae > Streptophyta > Polypodiopsida > Polypodiales > Pteridaceae > Adiantum > Adiantum capillus-veneris. Next base: position 16,381,353 of record NC_140954.1, read on the forward strand.
GCATGAATAAAGTATTAAGGGACTTTATCCCTCATGCTACTATGCCTTTCATTGATGATCCACCAATTGAAGGATGTGAGGAAGGCTAAAAAGATGAGGTAAAAGATCAGAGGGGGTGCCAATAGCTTGTTGCTCAACATATTGCTGACTGTGATGCTATTTTGTCCAGGCTTGAAGAAGTTAAATTAACACTTTCAGGGAAACAATCAATTTTTTGTTCTAAAGCGGTTCTAATTGTGGGGCATATGTGCAGTCCAGAAGGTAGAAGGCCAAGTCCGACTAAAGTTGAAGCTATTTAGAAGATAAAGGAAACGTGCTCTTTGATTACTGAAGTTCGTAGGTTTTTGGGTGCATGTGTATTCTATCTTATTTGGCTGCCACATTTTTCTCATGTTGCACAAGTGATTTATCAATTGCTAAGGAAAGGGAAGAGGTTTGTTTGGGAAGAACTTCATACGAAGGCTATCAGGAAGTTAAAGCAAATGCTTCTCAAGGCTCCTACCTTGAGGAAGGTTGATTACAAATGTGGAAGGCCAGTAATCATTAACAGTCAACACTAGCCCAACAAGTATTGGATTGGCTATAGGTCAGGATGATGAAGAAGGGCACAGGTATGTAGTTTGATTTGGAGCAAAAGTGCTCAATGCTCACCAAAGAGGCTACCCACAGGTTAAGAGAGAACTTTGGGGTGTTGCTACTGCTTTAAGGTTTGATAAAGAATATTTGATTGGAGCTTCAGTCGTGGTAGAGACAAATTGCTTGCCATTAATAGGCATGATTGCCAACTGCTCTACTCTGGACATTGCCATGCTACAATGGATAGCTTATATTAAGTCTCTTAACCCTGAGTTTTTTCATATTGCATGTAGAGATATCTTGTTGCAGATATGTTATCAAGGGCTAGATTTGAAGATGAAGAAGAGATGCTTACTATGAGTGATGATGTTGGCTTGAAGTTCTATACATCTTCTTATCTACATGCAAATTGTGGTAATATTGCTCATATTTTTGAGATATTTTCTGAGGAGTTCTATGATGGAGAATGGTTTTTGATCAATTGCTACCTTAGCACTCTTACTAAGCATGAAGGGTGGACGGATCAAGAGTATAAAAGGATCATAAAGAAGGATTATGGCAATTTTTTGAAACGGATGGACATTTATGGAAGCAACCAAAGCGCCCAAGAGGGGTACCGCAACGGGTTGTTTGTAATAAAGTAGCTCAACAGCAGATTATCAAAGAATTTCATGAGAGTTTATGGGCTAGACACAAAGGAGTCTGGGCAAATTTTATCAAGATAAGGATCATTACTGGTGGAAAGGTATGTATAAAGATGTGGCTCGGTTTGTGGAGACATGCCTAGTATACCAACAGTATTCTAATGTACGACATGAGATGGATTGCATCCCACTTATCCACTGGCCATGCACTACAAGTGGGTGATGGACCTTATTACAATGCCAGTAGGAGGGTGGAAGATGAGATATATTGTTCTTGCCAAAGAAGATTTTACTAATCAGGTACAAGGGCAAGCTTTGCGTACCAAAGCCACCAGTTCTATATGCAAGTTCTTGCTTGAGGATGTTATTTCTAGGTATGGATGTGTTGGTAAAATCACTGCTGATAGAGGAGAGATGGATGCAAATGAAGCTCGTAATTTCTTTGCTTGGATGGGCATTAAACTAGCTCTCATTACATCATACAATCCAGAAGGAAATGGAAAAAGTGGGAGAGGGCATCCGCCTATTGTTAAGCTTTAGCAAAGGCATGCCAGGGACATATAGGTGATTGGCCTAAACTTTTACCATTTGCTTTATGGGCTGATCAAACTACACATAGTTCTGCTATAGATTTTATGCCATTTGAGCTAATGTATGGGCAAAACCCCATTATGCCTATAGAGGAAGCGGTTATTTCTTGGACCGTAATGCCATGGGAAGAAAGTATGTCTATAGAAGACTTGCTTGCTTTGCACATTCGCCAACTTGAAAGGCGTCAAGAAGATATTGAAAAGGCTAAATTAAATCTTAAAGAAGCAAGGTTAAAGAATAAAGCAGCGTTTGATGGTAAGCACAGATTACGACCACATGCTATTAAAGATGGGGATTGGGTCCTTGTATATGACAGTAGCCTGGAGAACCAGTACAGTGCTTTATGAAGATGGTTAAATGATGGGTTGGACCATATGTAGTACTTCATGTTTATGATAATGAGACATATAAGCTATGTGAACTGGATGGTACTGAGCTCGAGGTGCCTATTGTAGGGAAAAGAGTTAAGTTTTTTAAGCAACACAAAGGTGAGATTAATATTGAAGATTCCAACATAGATCAACCTCCTGAAGATAATGCTATGTATGTGTCATACGATGAGTCTGATGATGCTTTTGATGATGACACTTAAGGACAAATGGCACAGACCGGAGACTATGCAGGTTCCAAGGGGGTGGATGCAGTGCAACTCCAACCCATGCTAAGGAAGATACCAAGAAGATGCGACTTTTGTCAGTTGCACTAGTTCCAGTGTCAGCCCCAGCTATGCCAGTTCTAGTTGCACCGATTCGAGTGTCAGTGCTAGCTGCAGTGTTGAGTCTCAGAGTCTCAAGAGTCAGTAGTGCGATCATACCAGTGCCAGTTGCACCAGTCCAGTCTCCAGTGCCAAAGCACCAGAGCATTTTGAAGTACCAGTCTGCAATGCTGGAGTCTTGGAGCGTTTTGAGAACCAGTTCTAGTGTCAGCATCAGCTACACCACTGTCCAGTGTCAGTATCAGTCTCCAGTGCCAAAGTGCTCGAGCGTTTTGAGGTCTAGTCTCCAGTGCCAGAGTGTCGGAGCGTTGAAGTACCAGTCTCCAGTGCCAGAGTGTTGGAGAGTTTTGAGAACCAGTTCTAGTGTCAGCATCAGCTGCACTAGTGTCCAGTATCCAATGCCAGCTGCACCAATGACCAGAGTCAGCGCCAGTATTATCAGAGCCAACTGCACCAGTTCCATCATTAGATCCAGTATGACCAAAACTAGTATTCAAGTATTGAGCGGTGGAGCTTAAAGCAAGCTAAGGATAGCATTTAAAGGGGGAAAAAAATAGGGAAAAGCAAGGATTAGACATGCCAGGCAAAAGCTAAATAAAGATAAAGGGGAGAGGCTAAAAATAGAGGATGGATACGCCTTAAAAAGGAGAGTTTTTTTTTACAAGAAGGAGGGGAGATACACAATTTTAGCAGAGAAGAAAAAGAAAACGTGCGGGCATGAGCAATGAGTAGCCACGCTCTCTCTCTCTCGGACAAGCATGGAGATGAAGGGAGAAGCCGCATTTAAACTTGAATGTTGCAGAATCCAAGGGTAGTTGAAGCAAATTTCCATCACCGTCATTAGCTAGAGATTCATTAAATATCCAGAGAAGTCTGGGTGCCATTAACAGCTCGCTTACTCTTGTAAAAGGGAGCTTAAACTCCTAGTATTCAGCGTATCCGAGGGACAGTGCTGCTAACAGCCCGCCTTGGCTATCGATTAATTTGTACTCAAGCATTATTCAATTAATTATTGATTACGATGGTTTCTAGATCTTTTAGTCTATTGTTCTCTCTCTTTCACTGGCTCATGTTTCGAGCACATATCCCAAAACACTAGTTTGAGGTGAACCAGACATTGCCTACAGAATGATGTTAAAAAATTCCTACATGCTCTTAGCATGTATCAATACATTCAAAAATATAGAGGCCACAAAATTCAAATGGACTTCATTCTTGGAGCGATACAAAGGTCTCATCTTCAATCTTAATGATACCCCCAAGATGAAGGTCATCCACGGCCTCTTCTCAAGGATCATGTTCAACCCAAGCCACTACATGCAAACATTTGAGGAAGCCTTCTACACAAGATATTTTGAAATTGACTCGGCATCTTCATGCCCATATGTAAGGATCTACGGCTCAAATTTGTAGCCTACACCCTCCATGAACGAGAAAACCCACTTACAAGAATTTAAAAGCCACAAGAGGAGGATCATGTGCAGCAGATGATGCTGGCCTTCCAATAATTTGTGGATGAATAGAAACAAATAAAGCCCCTACTTAAAGAGTAAAGTCTTGTCAAGGATGACAAGAATTCAAGAGGTGGGAATGAGAAGCAAAGGACCAGCTCACTGCAAATATGACAGGTCAACAAAAAACCATCCACTTAGTTATTCATTTTTTGCCTAAGCCGGAAATGTAATTCATAAGCCCGAGAAAAATCTTATCTTATTGGAACAGCTTTGTACTTAATGAGAGGCTAGATATCCTAGTCCACCACATTTTTGTAATAATTATCTCCTTCAAGCCAAATACCCAATTTTAACCCTAGGATATAGGCCAAAAGTTTGTAATTATTAAAGATCGGATAACTATTGAGCTATAGAGTGAAGACCAAGCCTACACTGGCACATTCACTACTCTTTGTATGGGTGAGCATTGCTAATGAAACTTCTTGTGTTTCTTCCTCTCACTCTTAGCATCTTGAACATGTCTTGTGTGTTGTGTTGGAGTGTGTGTGAGTGTGCGACGCAATGATCAATTTTAGCTGTAGGTCACCTCGTGTGTTTATTTTCTCCTTGAGAGTTGTCAGTGGTGTTTTAAGTGAAACTAAACATGGACAGAGGTAAGTAGGCCCTAGGAGAATCCACAAAACCCCTCATTCGTCATTTTTGGTGAAGATAAGAGGTGGCAATAGTCATTGTTGCTCACCTACCCGCCGCCGACAGTGACTTTTGCAAGTTTGGTGTTCGAACCTATTTCCCATAGCCTAGAGATCCCCAATCTCAATTTTCATGGGATTTGGAGTTCATTTGACACCGTAATGACCATTAGAGTGAGAGATAGACCACATAGAAGACTTAGGCATTATCACATCACTTGCCTGCTGTCTTGAGAGTGACACCTGTCTCCTCAGCACATTATCATTAGGACACTACATTTGATGTTCCCATGCACTAGTCGGGTCAGCTATGTTCTTAAATTGACATATTTATGGTGGTTTGAGTTCTCGATAGGCTACTCTGTTTGATCGCGATGGCCCGCCAATAGCATGGTTCATTGTGATGTAGATCCAATACCCCCGTCGTCCTTAGTGATATGGTGAAGGACTCAAAGAGGGAAAAGAAACATGTTGATGATAAGTTGTTTTGGCTAAAGAATTGGCTCCCTACAGGCATTGAATGATTTTTATTGATGTGCTTCTTTATGGTGTAGTTGGAGAGTCCAAAAAGACATGAGAATCAAAGATCACCTGCTCAAAGCAGCTGACTGACAAGGTTGAGGATGAAAATGATGGTGAGACATCCTTTACTCATGGATTGTTCAAGAAAATCATCTCAGCATGTAAAGGAATTTTGTAGAGTCAACCTCATTAATAGTGTCATTTCTATAGCTCATGTTCATGATCATCAGCATGTAAGTTGATTGGGTTTTGGTTTTAGACGGAGATGAAAAAGCGACGAGCAAGGAAGTTTCAAAGTCATCACCTCCTGTGAAGAAGTCCCCCAAAAAAATTACTCCCCTTGACATCCAAGTGTTACTTCTTACCCCCCAAAGCCTCGTGTTTGCAATACATTGTGACATTGAAGAAATGTAGTGTCTTCACTCTCTTGTAATGACAAGAATCTTTGATTCTTACTCTTTGAATAAAAATGATAATTTTATGTTTGCCTCTATATGCCTATCTCTCAGTTTATTACAATATTCACACTCTTGTTTGATCAAAAAGTGCTTAGTCTATTCCTTTTCAATGTAAAACCATGTAAAAGAAAAGGGCACTCTCAGATTTCCTGTTGAAGAAATAATCATCATCAAAGATCCATCACCCTATTACAAAAACCATCACATTGCTACCATTCGATATCCCCTCATGACCAGCATTAGTATTTGATCTTAACGGTGTCCTTTGTGCTTCATGGATTGAAGCTCTTAATAACAAGGATGCTTGATCGCTTGATATGGAAAATGTTGCATTCAACCTCATCAACAAAAAGGGAGACAGATTTGACTGAGTCTTTGAAGGATTTTTGCTATATATGGGATTTGTGCATGCCCACTAAGCGGGAATTGTTGTAGTTTTTAGTTACCTCTACATTCCCAAGGATGCAAAACAGTTCTTAGCTTCGATTGTGGGCTAGGCAAATATTTACATTTGAAGTTTAGCTATGATGGAAAGAGTGAACAAAATAATCAAGGAAGCTTTTGGGGGTATTTGTGACTACTTCAGCGGATGGGTTGGACAACAGCTATTTCATGTAGCCACATTCTCTGTGGCAAGTGGAAAACCAATTTTTTTCAACAATCTATGGAATTTTCTAAAGGTGGTTTCATGATACGTACGAGAAACGTGCTATTGGTCAACAATAGTTTTTATAAATGCCATTAAACGGTTCCTACATCATTAATCGGTGTAGTGAATTTTTGTCCAGGGATTTGCAAGAGGTTCTTGCCAAGTGGTGTGATGCTATGGATCGATCAGCTGAAGCTTTCACCTTCAATAATGTGAAGCCGACATCGGAGGATGACTATGTTAAAGCTGCACTTCAGTGACAAGATGACAAGTTATGAAGGATACTTGAAAGGACCACCATTGATGCAAATTCTCTTTGAGTGCTATTATCTCATCCTTGTCATGTAAGGGATATTTATAAAAATCCTATGTAATTTTTGGAAGCCAAGCTTTGTAGAAAACCCTTGTATAAGTAGATTTGTCATTAGAGCTACCTATTTGTAAGCTAATTCTCTCTACAAAGCCACGTATGTGCCTACTTCCTATGAGGGATGATTTTTTTGGCAACATTTGAAATGCCTCTGTACTTAGTGATTAACATGTAACTCGTCGGCGACACAAAAGTTGAACTTAATTACTCCATTATGTCACCATTGTTGCTTTGGACTCAGTTTATGTTGTGGGTAGTGTATGTTTGGTTGTGGCTATGGATGGTGTGTGTCAGGACATGTAAATTAAGGCTTCTGCGTCCATGCTATATGTCAACATTGGAGGCTTCTTGTCATTACAGTCATGTTGTGTTTTAGCATTCTAGCACTACAAAGTAACAATACAAACGCCAACCAAGGTACTTGTTGTACATGATGTGCAGACAGATAATTAAAATGGAATTATGAAACCACCCACAATGGTAGTTTAGGGTACCCTATCTATAGACAAATACATGTGAAGAATGTTGGGAGACTACCAACAATGGTATTAAAGGTACCTAATTTACAAATATGTTCCATGCATGGTACTTTAAGTACCTAACATGCACACTTGTACATTATAGAAACATGCACTTAAAACCTGTGATTGGTAATTTGAGACTACCTAGATACCCCCTTTAATTACTTGAACAAGCAATCAGGTGCTTGAAACATGAATTGTACTAAGTTTGAAATTACTTTAAAGTACACATGTTAGTACTTTAAGTAAATGGGTAGATAGATAGTTGTTGGAAGAAAAGTAAGAATCGGGACGTTACACTTGTGATTAGGTGTTTTTGGAGGACTCAAGTACAGCAAACAATAATTGCAATAAAATAATTTTTTATTAGACTCAAAGATACAAAGATCTACAACACCATGGGCATGCTGTTGTACACATTTTCATAGACCTCTAGAGATAATCTAAACTCATGTGGCTCACCATGCAAGGGTTCCAAATGTATCTTGATGGATCAAACCAAGTGCAATGCTGCGACACTTTTGACTGGTCAAGAGGTATGTAATAAACATCCTCGATACCATCAACTAGCTCTTAGTAGTATCCCTCAACCAAATAGGAAATTGGAAAAATGAAGGTGTCCCAAGAATCTCTTAGAACTCATGTTGTTTTGTATTTCTCTTTTGAGCACCTCAAAAAGTAAAAGCTTTCACTGTCTTTATTCATATTCGTGGCAAAGTTTTCTCCTATACGCAGAGCATCATTGATTGCATCATGATGTTCACCATATAGAGGCAAATCTGATCCTTCATCATCACTTGACTGATCACTTTCTTCATCACTTCCGTCTGAGGGTTTGGTGGTGATGTATAGCTAGTTCTCGACATGTGTGTTGTTAAGGCATTGCCTCCAATGGTGTGACATACAAAACTAGAAAAAACATGAGAGAGATTTGTAAATAGCAGCACACTTGTCATTCCTAGAGTGTCCATTCACACAATGTAATGAGCGTGACCCTTTCACTCGCTTGCAATTCCATTTCTGCTCCCTAGGCACATCAATCACTTTGACGTCCCAAAAAATTCAAGTCACCTCCTCTAATTGGGTGTTTTCATCATGAAATTTATGTTTCAAGAAACTAACCACATCCTTGGGACTTCATGTGTCATGCATCAGGTTTCAATTGCTCATGTGTCAAAGCTCTTTTGACAATTGCACCGGCCCCATCATGTTCTCCTTTGCCATGGCCCATTGCAAAGAAACTCCATAGCATCTCAATGCCAGTCAAAGAGTAGTGCCTAGATCAATGACATGTCTCAAAGTCTGGGAAAAAATAAAAATCTTGAAATTATGCTCAAGAGATAGAAGAATCTAGAATACCTTGACACAAAGAAAAATGGCATGGATGCTTTGAATTGAGCAACACATCCATCTGACCAGACCCAATGCCGCTTCAAGAAGTTGAATCGTTGCTCATGTAGCCACACACTATGCACTTGCATGCAATGCTGCACAAACATTGTGTCATGCTCTGTCATTAGAGATGTAAAAAGGTATACACTTTAAGACCCTGCCAGTCTCTTCCCGACCATAGGTGATGTGCACCAAGATTGTGACTTGTGAAGACCAATTCATTAATTGGATTTGAAAGAGTAATTCTCAACAAAGTCTATAATAGAGACTACCACATCTCTAGGAACCCTTTGAATGCAGTCTTTGAATTGTTGGAATTGCCACTTGGCAATAAAATTTTGTATGATGTAGGTGATTAGATGCTTTTTAAGGAAGGATGAAAAATCCTTGCATCCCATATTCTTGACTAGAAAATCCTTGCCCTTCTTGACCTCTTGATGGGCTGATGCAACGCCTTCAATCACCTTTACTAAAACCTGGAATGAATTTTAAATTTTTCTCTTGGATAGAGCACTAACAGATGCAATCCACATTGATCACATTCTCCTTTCAAGTAAGACAACTTATGAAATGTAGACTCATCTGGCGTCGAACATAGAATCTTCTCAGCCATTGTTGATGTTATTGTGCACGTACATAGCAGCTCAACACTTTCTAGGACCTGTTTTGTGAATCATACCTCACACTTGCAGCCACACCATTCATTGTGCACTTCTCGCGTGCTTTGTCTCATCTGGTTGAATGCATCCTTGACGTATATCATCTTTATGTGAGCAATGCAACAACAAGTGTATCTATCCTTCAAGTTGCAAACAAAACATCTCATAGAGATCTGGATGTGTGAATATTGCATTTGGAATCTTCTATAAAGCTCCACCTATCCAATGAAAAGTAAATTTTATCAAAACATTTAGTGAAGACGAGGTTCATTAGGAAAAATATGAACCCCAAAAGGGCCCTTTAGCTTAAGGGGTGATTAAGCATGGACCAATAGGAAGAGGGTGGTGGCCACAGCTATAGCCTCAAAAAAGTAGGGTAGGAGGGAGCATGGGGGCCTATTTGTTTCCCTCATTATAGCTTTGTCCCCTAGAAAGAGAGAGAAAGGGGAAAAGGGAGGGGGGGGGGTTCTCCATTTTCATGGGTGTCCATAAAGTAACCCTAAAATTTCAAAAAAAATTCTTTAAATCTCATTTTTCACTCCCCAAAATCTCCCCTAACCAAATACATTGTCAAAAGTCTATTTTCTTTCACCAAAATCTGCATTTCTCAGCCATTACCCTCCGTTCTCTCTCTCTCTCTCTCTCTCTCTCTCTCTCTCTCTCTCTCTCTCTCTCTCTCTCTCTCTCTCTCTCTCTCTCTCTCCTTCTCCCCCTCCCTCCAAGCTTTCCATAGATGCAGCATATATGGAAGCTTTCCATAGCTGCTCATGTATTTTCCCTCAAAGTTCACCACTTTCTCTAAACACACACTCTCTCTCTACATGCTTCCCATTTTCATCTACACCTCCACTGTCCTCTCTCCCCAGGATCTCCACGAATGCAGCGCTTGTGGAGACTTTTACAAACACCTCTTCTACTCTTTCTTCTACCACTTCATAGCCCATCATCTACAAGCTATCCATGGCTATGACTGTAGCATTGGAGTAAACTTCTCCAACCCTCTCTTCTACCCTTTCAAGTACACCTTCTTAACTCATCATCCCCAAGATTCCGATGGTTGGAGCACCTACAAAAACTCTATCAACCACCTCTTGGCTCCCTTCTCCAACCCTCTCTTCTACCCATTCAGGTACACCTTCTTACCTCATCATCCCCAAGATTCTTGGTTGGAGCACATACAAAAACTCTTTCAACCACCTCTTGGCTCCTTACCACGGCTGCAGTATTACACTCCAATGTTATCCATTGAAGGTTTAATCCTCTGTATCTCCCTCTCTCCAAAAACATCAACTTCTTCCTCCTCCATCTCTAGCTCATTCAAAACCACCATCAAACCCTCTTATTGTAGCCCCTTCCTCTCTATAGCAATGTCAAACTCTACTACTCACAGAAAGCCAAAAGATGAGGTAGAAAGGGCTATCTTATACAACACTAGAGATTCTAATGGGGAGTGGGTGCCTCAAGTGTTTAGCAAAGGCACTTGGGTCTTCATGCAACTGGCAGCCACTGAGCCTCATCATGTCCGAGATCGTGGCAACCTGGATCAACATTGGAAAGGGAGGCTGCTTGGGCTCAAAGACCATAGGATCAATGGGACAGTAGCTATTTTCAACAGGTGTATTCAACGCCTATATGTGTTTGGGGCACACTAATCCAAGACTTTTTTGCCTAATTGTAAGTTGCTTCTCTTGGTTGTTGCAATAGACATATGCATTGAGTTGACCTATGTGTTCAAGTATGCTAGTATGTTTATTTTGGGCCATTTGATGTCTATGTAAATATATTTCCATCAAAGTTGGTGAGAAGCAACAATTAAGAAGTCTCTCTGGAACCTTTCAAGATTTTCATGCTGACATTGGTGCCATGATGCTTCTCGGTGTGCAACCATCAAGGCTACTTACAAAGCAGAATCTTTTTTCTACTCACACACATATGTAGTGCCTATCTTTGAGCATGGTTATGGTAAGATCAATGAGATTGACATGCCATCGCTTCTTAGCATGGAGTGGCTGCAGCCTGATGTGTGCCATCCATCTTATCCATAAAGGAGAAGATGGTTTCTAAAATTCTTTCCTCATTGAATTTTGGGAAGGCTTTTAGGTCTATCGGTATAAGTCAGTGTTGTCCCGTATATGTTTTTGTGCATTTATTTAAGGCCTTTCCATTCAATGTCACACCCAACACTATGTTTATATGCAAGAATGTGTCTTTTGAAGCACTACAACCCTTTTTAGGAAACAATTGGGGATTTATAGAGGGTATGCATCAAGGAGATAGATATCGATGCAAGCTAGGGGCTTTAGGTATTGGGATATGGTACTTAAAATTTTGCACAACTTTGTATATACGCTTCCACACGAGCGATGGATGTGAAAGACTGGGAAATGGATACCTTTGCAAAGCCTTGAAGGTAATCTTGTGACAATTGACATTCATATTACAATGCCAAATAATGTCTCTGAAATTGTGCAAGTTAGTGATCGCAGTTGTCGACATAGTTGCCTTGGTTGCTTCAGAGATTGCAGCTACAGAGCAAGAAAACATCACGAAGGAGGAGTTCTTGAAAATCAAGCCAATTTTGAGGCATATCAACAACCTCTTCTTGGTGAGTCACCTGACTCTAATGCCCAAAACATTGTTGATGAGAGGAGATCATCCCTCGCCCTTTACCTCACACCAACTATGGACGACGACAATAGGCTGCGTGTGCTAATTGTCTTCCTTGTGTAATTGGTCATCCCAATGTATTTTCCTAACACGAACTTTTGCATGATCTTTTGGACATGGAGGTGTGGGTAGCTCGCAAGGGGGAGAGCGTAAATTTTTTGGCCCGCAAGCAGTACTTGCAAACTACATTGGCAAACTACCCATGGGTGACATCTCCATTATCCACAAGGACTTCTCCCTTGATGGACATTTTCTTTATGGGTCTTGAAGGCTATCAACAAGCTCTTGTGCTTGTCTACTATATCTCCGATTGTGCATGTAGTTTTTCTCTTAAAAATTCCCTTGCAATTGCCAGTTTTAGCACAGGTTTTTGTTGCAAGGTCTTAGCCCGTGTAGCTATCAATCAAGCCTTAGGAGTGGAAGACCCACAAGCCACAGCAGCCTCAATCCTAACTTCCGTCCTACCTAATGCTTAAGCAAGACACAAGGAAGTTTCACAGTGCCTCCTAACAGAAAACCTGTAATCTGCCTCTTTTGTAATTTCATATATCAATATAGTATCAGTTCCACATGTACTTTCCTATCTTGACTTATTGTTTGGAGTAAATACATGAATGGGCAAGTTTATTGTGAGTTTTATTAGCTACCTTGAATCTTCATTTGGTATAGAGACATGGTGTTCTTAGATCAATTTAAAAGCTATACTAGTGCAAGTGCTTTGTGGGTTAGTCTCTATTTACTATGACGATGTCAGGGGTCCCAACTTGCCAGATGGAGGGGTCAGTGTACATGCAAGTAATTGAAAAAAACCCTATCCACAAGGGAGCAATTTTGGGCAAAACAAGTGCACTTGTTTTGCCCAATAAGTTTGCCCAAATTTATTGATGTCTTGTGAACAGGGGTTTTTAACACTGTTTGGGCCAAAACAAGCATATCTGATGCCTTTTAGATGCAATCAAAGGCATTTTGGTTGTCTCTCAGTCTTCCATAGGTACAGATTGTTGGCAAGGCAACAAAAGGCTCTCAATGAATACTTTATTGGGTCTCAATTGACATTTTAAATTCACACATCATATTTGTTTTGGTCCTGGGGATGCAAAAGGCCCTTGTCCACAAGGCAACAATTTTGGGCATGACAAGTACAGTGTTTTGCCCAAAATCATTGCCTTGTGGACAGGGGCCTTTTGCACCTCCAAGGCCAAAATAGATATGATGTATGCCTTTCAAATGTAATTTGAATGAAGGTTTTGTAGCACTAGCCAACAAAATACTCATCCACAATTCCCCGTCTCCCCCCTCCGCGTTCAATGGCATGGTGTGCAAGAACCACCTGACAATGTATAGAAGACTTATAAAAAATTATTGAATATAAATTAAATACAAAGAACTTAAATGACATAAGAAGCAACACATTGCAAAATGAGTAACCATCATTTCATTTCCAAATTTGAAGTCATTACAGTTCTATTGCAAAAAGGTGTTGTTGTACATATTACTAGCTACAAGTTCGCTCATATCCGATGGGCTAGTGTCAAATCTTTTTTCATTATAGTTACATGCTTGGCATGTATGGCACATAAGTTGGTATCCTCAAATAAACCCACTAGGTATGCCTCTGCAGCTTCTTGAGTCCTTTGAGGCCGATGGGCTGCATGTGTAGCTCAGTGTTGTAGCTTTGCAAAATCTCCCCGCATGTCCTCATAAAAGGATCCCTTCAAATAAGAAGTTCCATAGACTTTTGATAATGTCAAATCTCAATAAAGGCTATGCTAAAATGGCACACTCTACGAGGTTGCCTATGTAGTTTCGCTTGCCCATCTCGCTATCGCCATACCAATTTCTTGTATGAAACTTTGTTTTGTGGCAGCGCTTGGGGGGTGGGGCTGCATCCTCTGGGACAATTTTTTTGTTGCTAGACTCCTCTTCTTGAGGTCTTAACAGTAAAAAAATATGACATTCATCCTCTCTATATTTTGTTGCTTCACAATTTGGCACTCGTCAATCTTGAAAACAAACACCAACTTAGTTCCCAACACTGCAAGAGAAGAAAGGCAATAAATGAAGGTCATACAATGACAGTGAAAGGAAATGTCACATTATTATTTCCTCACCATTAGAAAGTAGTGCATAAAAGACAACCATTGCTTGTTGAAGCCTCTTCAAATCGATAAAAATATCATTCGACATAGAGTAAGGAAACCCCTTGTCAATATTATCATATGATTCCTTGCATTGGTAGATTTTTTAGCACTTTGTGGAGATTGTACAAAGATAGATGAGGGCATTGTCTCCTTGATGTGCAAATAGTGATCTAAACATGAGAAAACATCTTCATTGGAGGCCCATCTAGCAAGTTTCACCTTACGTGGTAGTGGGAATACATTCTTAGTAACTCCTTGTTCACTCAAAGCATCCTTGAGGAGGTCATGTAGTGCAGTGTAGCCCTTTATACTAATGCCAACTTCATCACATGCCTTCTACACATCAACATCACTCACGAGATTAGAAAACTTACACATCACCTCCTTGATTACAACATCATTAATATGTTTTTCTCTCTGTGCACACAAGAGTGCTATGACATCTGCCTTCTTAAGACAACTACTAAGCAAATGGACGGGATCCTCTTGGCTTTGACTACCACATGTCTCTTGGATGAAATTCTTGCAATAAGAATAAAAAACAAAACAATCACCACAGAAGCGACTTCATACATGTAGGAAATACGTTAGGGTATTCCAAAATGCACCTTGTAGCTATAACTCTTCTCTTCCGAGCACCACCTTTGGCAGCAGAAGTCTCTATGGCTGAGAAGCTCCTCTTATGCTCCCTTGCACCTAAAAGTGTCTCTTTCAAATGCAATATGGTACCCTCAAGCTTTGAAGTCTTACCATCCTTCTCTTCCACATGTTTTTGAAGAGTTTGTGCTTCTTTCTCCACATGGATGATCCTCTATTGTAAACTAGTGGAATGATAACTTGGTGTTGATGCATCCACCATTGCACACTATGAGATCTGATAGTGGACAACCGCTTGTAGTAGCCAAGCAGACCTTGCTCCCCTCTACCTACATATTGCAAGAAGGTAGGGAGACTATTGAATGTTGGTTGGGGTAGGAGGCAACCATCCACCCAAAGGTGCACATCGGTGTGACCTGCACTACGACATTGTTGTGTTGTATGCAAGTCATAGCGCTTGGAGGATGCGACTCTTTTGGCAACCGGATATGTACGCTTTTCATTTTTGACCGTGACAATCGTGTTGTGGGTGGGAGTTTTGTAATGTTATTTAGCTCCATAGCATGGAGAGATGGATTTGTATAGCATAGAATGAAGGAGGTAGAGAGGGGCCAAGCAGAGATTATGGGATGTATATTATGTAGCTTAGGCCTGCTGTAGAAAGGATTAAAGAGTTAACATTAGGAGATGAGCCAAGGGATGAGAGGGGGAGGAGAGAGATTAAAATGGTTTGATTGTGCTGAAAGTAAGGGAGATGTATGAGAGAGGGAGAGGAACAAGGTTAAGTGTTGTAAAGTGAGAGAGGGGAGAGGAGGGGGGAGGGAGTTGGAGATTTGGAGGGAAATTTAAAAAGAGTCAAAAATATTTTTTCAAGCTGTTGTATTGAGAAAATGACCAAGAAACTTTATTTTTATGTGTGTATATATATATATATATGTTGGGGAGTAGTTTTGGATAGAAATGGGGTCTATTTGAGAGTTTTGAAAAAAAAAAGTGACTTTTTGGGCTAGGGTTATGTACGTTTTGATGATGTGGAAAGGATGTGGATGGGAGGTAGTTTTTGTCGTAACCCCACTCTCCCTTGTCATATTTGAAAAGGTAGAAAGAGAGTGTAGCTATCTCCCTCCACTAGTCTCTATTTAAGTCTAGAAAAATCCTATGAGGACTTAGAAAAAGCCCATAAAGCTACCCTCAATCATTACCCTTGTCCCCTTAACCACACGCTTTTTTAGTCTTACACCCTTAAAATTAGGAATCCTTACAAGGCTCTTTTAGGGTTCATATTTCTCCTAATGTTAAGTCTTCGTAACTTGAACATGATACCTAACATGGTACTTTTCTAAACCTTTTGTTAGGTATTAACGTTGTCAGGAGTTTTTTGGAGCAAGTGATTGCACATATGTGCATACACATGCATGGTGCATCAAATAAAGAATTGCCCATTTTCCAGAGCCAGGTAGTTACATGGGGCCCACATGTGTACAGGTAGGACAGCATGTACATAGTGCATCGATTTTCACTATTACCAGTACCAGTGTGTTTTTTCTATAATAATGAGGAGTTGTTAGCGCGTAAAACTTCTCGAGGAAGCTATCCACGGGCCGACGACATGAGGTAAGCAGGTGCGTCAAATGGCATCTAGTGGAGTTAGGAGGCCGAATGGGGTCAATACTTGCACGTGGAGAAGTACGGACACAACGTGGTGTTTCCTTGTGATAATTATGCAGAAAGATCATCATGAGGACCATCTGTTGGGGGCCACTTCACGTGGTGGCAGGATGAATTATTGGAAAAAGTTGAGTGCTAGGTGTGGGATGGATGCAGCAGGGTGACAACTATGCACTGCAAGGTCAGTTTTTGGCCTGTTCGGGGTCCGTTTGAGGTCATCTAAAAGGGCAAAGGTGCCCAACTGAAAAAACAGAGAGAAGACCAGAAAAAACGTGGGAGAGAAGAGGAGGAACAACCGCAATTGTGTTTTTGGGGTTTTTGGAGCTTGTTTTGGCCCTAAACTGCTCATCCGAGGTCGGATTTGAGCACTTTGACATTGTAGACTGGGGTTTTGGGACGTTCTGGATGCGATGGCGCTGTCCATTTTGCCAAATTATTCATTGTTTTTCTGTTGTTGTGGCTGTGTAAGTTTCTCCTATGAGCGAAGCTTCTGCTCCAATTCGTGATTCTATCTAGCATATTTTACCCATATTGTGTGAGTTGTCTGCCCCATTGGTGTTGGCCCAAGTTCAATTGTATCTAAATATCAAAAATTCTCCTCATTTGAGATGACTTTTTTGGGTGTGTGTGTCTCTCTCTCTCTCTCTCTCTCTCTCTCTGTGGAGTGGGTAAATGGGTAGTCTCTCTCCTCTCACTCCATAGGTGTGTTTCCTGTCTCGGCCAGGTGGGTTGTGTAAGCCGAGTGGTGTCCCATAGTGTGTGTGTGTGTGTGTGTGTGTGTGTGTGTGTGTGTGTGTGTGTGTGTGTGTGTGTGTGTGTGTGTGTGTATCTTCCCAAGAGTGTGTGTCGGGTCATTATAGAGGCGTTGTGTGTGTTTTCATCCCGCTCACATTCTTTTGGTGCCCCCACTGAGGATCTTCTTCGACTACCTTCTGCTTCGAGCTTCGAGCTTCGAGATTCGGGATTACAGGTTGCAGACTACAGGTTAGAGGTTACAGGGATAGGTACAGGTACAGGTGGCTGGAGTACAGTGATATACTAGCAGTGGTGTCACTTGCAGTTGTTGTGGGTATGCATCATTTGGCGCCTGTTTGAGCGCATTGTCTGTTGGATTGTACGTTACTTGTGGAAACTGCCATTGTACGCCTTTGTGGAGCCATACTTGGTTTTATTTGGTAGTCCCAGCCATTTCTGAGACTTGGTCTGGAAGATAGTCATTTCTGAGACTTGACTATACGCGATTTGCATTAACCTTCGTGTGAGGGTCGATAGCGTGAGGTTTTATTGAGCTGGGGGATTCTCAAATGTGGAGATCCTTTCGGTGATATAGGTAGCTGGAGCACCCTTTTTATGACCTCGCCATAGGCTATGTATTAGTGATTCCTATTTGATGCTCGGGTTCTATTGTTGGCAATTTATGCATACATATACAGTCTATATTTTGGGTTCTTACTGCTCTACTTCTGGGGGAACTCTGTCAAAATTTTTCCAAGTTATGATGGCTGGTCTTTTGGTCTTTTAAGCCATTTATACTGTTATGCTGCTGAAATTCTGGCAAAATCAAAGGATAAGTCAGGTGTGCCTTCTAGGGAGCTTCATGGTTGACTTTAATGGCTGATCAAAATGGCCCTCAATTCACTCCTTTTTCATTTAACTCACAGAATCCAGATAAATGTTCATGTGTCCAGGAAGATTTTTTTCCAGCAACGCATAGTCTTTATGTTCTGGCCAAGAAGATTACGAGAGATCCTGGAATGTCCTTTGCCTGTTCCAATGATTAACTATGAAAACTCATTTGATGTGCATGTGTTTGTCCTTATCTAAAGCTAAGCTCCATTGAAGTTTCTGGGGATTGGGTAGTGAAAAGTTTTGGGTTCTTGCACGTGTGTTCGAAGGGGTTCTCAAAGCATCATAACTTGGGTAGCCATGGCTTTCTCTTAGTTTCATGGAAGAAGTGATGAAGATGTGGAAGACTTTTTGGAAAAGATGGAGGTTGCCTGCATTAGCAACCAGATTCATGACCCGGCACAGATGTTACCTCTTCTCCAAATCTGTTTGAAGAGTGATGCACGAGTTTGGTCCAAAGCATTTGAAGAGGAGTTGTGTGTGGCTAATCCACCTGTAAGATTGAGTTGGGACAATCTACAGCATGGATTGGAAGTGGAGTTTGTAAAGATAGAAGATCCTGACAAAGTGCGGCAAGAAGTACAGGCTTTAGTGCAAAAGGAAGGTGAGCCAGTAGATACGTACATACGTAAGTTCTCATTGGCATGGGAGAGGATGTGCAAGGCCTTAGCACCACAGGTACCCCCGCCTGACATGATGAAGAAGGACAAGTTCTTGGCTGGTCTTTGGGAGAATATACGTTGGAGAGTGAAGCTAAAGAAGCCTAGGACATATGAAGATGCACTAGAGGTAGCAAGGAACAAAGAGTGGAAGCTGAGGAAAATGAGCCAGCTAGGAGTAGAGTCTTTGCCCATGAGGTCTGAATTTCAACCTAGGGATTCTTTGCAAGGTCACATGCCAGGGGTTCATCATGAACCAGTGGTTCCTGTTACTCCTCAGGTTATGCTAGCAGTGGTCACTACAGCAGTGCAAGATGATGGGCTAAGGCAAGACATGAGACAAGTGGTAGATTTAATGAAGAATCTCATCCTAAACATGCTAGGTCAAGTGGGAAATAATCGAGGTCGAGGGAGGTTTGCAAATCAGCCAGGAGGTGAAGAAAGACCTAGGAATGGTGTTGGACAAAGCAATGGTAGGTTCTGGAGGGAGACGCCCACATGTTATAATTGTGGAGAGTTGGGCCACATCAGCCCGCAATGTGATAAGCCACCAAGGATGGGGGGAGACATGTATCCATTGCCAAGACAGGTGCTAACTAGGTCAAATGATTATGGCAGCGAAATTAAGGGAGATGGAGGAACCAGTGGATTAACCCAGGAGGAAAAGGGAAAGACAAAAGTGCTGAGTGTAGTCACCTTGGAGAAGGCATCAAAGCTAGAGGATACATTAGTGATGCCTATTGGGAAGAGGACCACAGAGGAAAAGGAAGGAAGAAGTGCCCCAGGTCCTAGTAAGAAGAAGGGAAAGAGTCATGAGGGTGAGGATGTCAAGGCCAAGAGGAAAAGGAGGGCTCGTCGCAAGTTTCATGTGTCAGATTTTCCACTAGGGGATGGGCAATTAAGCTATGATTTGAAGGAGGATCTGACAAGCAGGAAGGCAGATGTTACTTTTGGGCAGCTTATAGAGATGGTGCCTAAACTAAAGCGACAGTGGAAGAGGATGGTTAACCCAATGGAGAAAGAGCCAGAGAGAGGTTCAGTGAAGGTGTTGGCGATGGATAAGCTACCAGACATTTGCCCCATAGTAGATGTGTGGCACTAAAGAAAAAATATGGGACAAGGTTATGTGGATGGCGGAGCCCAAATATGTGTCATAACACACTATGCGTTGAGAAGACGGGTCTCACAGTGACTGGGGTGTCAGGCTTTCGGATCAGATTGGCAAACCATCAAAAAGTAAAATGTTTGGGTGTTGTAAAGAGCTTAGAAGTGGAAGCATATGATGCAAAGACAGTGATTGATTTTCATGTGATGCCAGCGGGGTTGGGAGCATATCTTATTATATTGGGTAGACCATGGTTACGTGGAGTGGGAGCTGTTCAAGATTCGCGACGTGGTACTATTAGCCTCTATGGAAAGACAAGTGCCAAGAAGCTATATAATATGGACACAAGGAAACGATTGGAAGAGCTTTATGAAGATGGGGATGAGTCTAGTGATGAAGACTATTCCACAGTGACTGATGAGGACAGTGATAGCACTACCAGCATTGATGAGAATGCTGATGTTGCATTTCTTTTGATGGACAAAGGAATCGAGGAGTCTGGTTTAGTTGCATTTGCAAATGAGGTTGAAGATGAAAGTAAAGGGCCTTATGAAGTGATTGAAGGGCTGATGCAAACCAAGGTTGAATTGAAGAAGCAGGAATTGATGACACAAATGATCAGTGGAGACCTCTCAGCCATGGAGAAGGGAAGGCAAAGTGTTTTTGTGTGGGATCCAGGTGGAATGAGCATCTACTAGTGTTGTTGCTGCTAAGCATGAATGCTCTAGCAGGCTAGGGGATGGGCAAATTATGTCAGGAGTTTTTTGGAGCAAGTGATTGCGCATATGTGCATACACATGCATGCTGCATCAAATAAAGAATTGCCCATTTTCCAGAGCCAGGTAGTTATGTGGGGCCCACATGTGTACAGGTAGGACAGCATGTACATAGTGCATCGATTTTCACTATTACCAGTACCAGTGTGTTTTTTCTATAATAATGAGGAGTTGTTAGCGCGTAAAAATTTTCGAGGAAGCTATCCGCGGGTCGACGACATGAGGTAAGCAGGTGCGTCAAATGGCATCTAGTGGCGTTAGGAGGCCGAATGGGGTCAATACTTGCACGTGGAGAAGTACGAACACAACGTGGTGTTTCCTTGTGATAATTATGCAGAAAGTTCATCATGAGGACCATCTGTTGGGGGCCACTTCACGTGGTGGCGGGATGAATTATTGGAAAAAGTTGAGTGCTAGGTGTGCGGATGGATGCAGCAGGGTGACAACTATGCACTGCGAGGTCAGTTTTTGGCCTGTTCGGGGTCCGTTTGAGGTCATCTAAAAGGGCAAAGGTGCCCAACTAAAAAAACTAAGTGTGGGAACTGAAAAAACAGAGAGAAGACCAGAAAAAACGTGGGAGAGAAGAGGAGGAACAACCGCAATTGTGTTTTTGGGGTTTTTGGAGCTTGTTTTGGCCCTAAACTGCTCATCCGAGGTCGGATTTGAGCACTTTGACATTGTAGACTGGGGTTTTGGGACGTTCTGAATGCGATGGCGCTGTCCATTTTGCCAAATTATTCATTGTTTTTCTGTTGTTGTGGCTGTGTAAGTTTCTCCTATGAGCGAAGCTTCTACTCCAATTCGTGATTCTATCTGGCATATTATACCCATATTGTGTGAGTTGTCTGCCCCATTGGTGTTGGCCCAAGTTCAATTGTATCTAAATATCAGAAATTCTCCTCATTTGAGCTGAGTTTTTTGGGTGTGTGTGTGTGTCTCTCTCTCTCTCTCTGTGGAGTGGGTAAATGGGTAGTCTCTCTCCTCTCACTCCATAGGTGTGTTTCCTGTCTCATCCAGGTGGGTTGTGTAAGCCGAGTGGTGCTCCATAGTGTGTGTGTGTGTGTGTGTGTGTGTGTGTGTGTGTGTGTGTGTGTGTGTGTGTGTGTGTGTGTGTGTGTGTGTGTGTGTGTGTGTATCTTCCCAAGAGTGTGTGTCGGGTCATTAGAGAGGCGTTGTGTGTGTTTTCATCCCGCCCACAATGTACCTAAGCCACTGTAAATGGTACTTTATGAAGTACCAATTTTTGCAAAGTACCCTAGTCCCTGAAATTAATACTTTAATAAGTATCTCAAAGACTACATCTAAATTACCTATATACCTAGAGTTGGTATTCTAGAAGTACATGTTGGTCTCATGCTAGCTTCTACCTAATCTCAAGGTACTTTTGAAGCTTCCAAGTAAAGGACCTCTGAGTTTACAAAGTTGGTTTTAACTACCATTAAATGTACATTGGTTGTTTACGAGGACCCTAATAGAACTTATGAGTTTACATTGGTGCTTTTGAGCACCCATCCCTTTGACATGGTAGTATTACTAGCATCTACATGTAGGTACTCTAGGTAATCTTCAAGCTAATATATTTCTATAAGGTACATGTAGAAAAATTGGTAGTATTGAAGTACATAGTCTTTGTTTGCTTTTATGTATACTTGGACTTTCTTGACCTCATGCTAGCTTCTGCCCAGGATGAAGGTGTTCTTCATGGTTCCAAGTATTTTAGGAGATCCATGAGTATATATGGTGGTTGAAGAGTTCCTATATACTATACCTTTGGTGCTTGAAATGGTCCTAGTAAACTATATTTGAGTTTATATTGGTGCTCCAAGAGTACCAAAAGATTGCCTTTTAGAGCATACACACCTCTAGGGCTTCACAGACAGCATTATACTTGATGTAATACTACCTATACGCATGGTACCTATAAGAGTGCATGCAAGAGAAAAAAATAAGTCAAGCACTTGTGGAGCATACATGTGCCTCGTCAAGAAAATGTATTGCATGCTTTATGTAATATTTTTGCCTCAAGACATTTCCAACCCACATCCTTTTAGGTTGGGGACACTTGTGTCTCCATTTCCCAAAAATCAAAAACAATGTCTCTTATCTCTTACGTGATGCAATGACTTTGAGGTTGTTGACATCGACATAATTGCAATGGAAATTCTCCTACCTCAACCTATTTTTATTGTGAATTAGATGTTGTAAAATTTTGTCGCCATCTCTGTATTGCTCATAGACCTTGATGAATCCCTTCGCTATATACCAACATCATGCATAAAGCTCTTTTAAGATTCAGATCCTCTTCAGGTAACAATGCTTTGACTTTGGTGAATGTGCCTTGTATGTTGGAGAGTATAGACTTCTGTGATCAACGGTGTAAATTGTCAAAAGGCTAGCTTCTCTAGAAGCAATCAAAAGGTGGCTTTCTTAGCTTTGCAATTCGCGCCTTTTGTAGATTCTTGCCAGCAAAGCACCATTGTTTTGCAAATTGTACTCATATCTTCAGGCATTGACAAGCATGATGTGTCACGTTCTCTTTTCAATTGACAGCTCTCTCATTTCATCATGGCCCAATACGGTCGCATCCTACGTGTAGCTTCCTAGATAATCGCGGTTGAGTACTCATTGCGGCCATGAGGGGGCATTCTTGGATTGTCATCAAGATGATCCTGAGATAAGTGAGACCACTCCATTGGATTTGAAGCTTGCTGATGGTACCCAAAACCATTGTCTACAATTATGTGCTGCCATCCAATATGGCGATCATTTGGAGGATGTTGTTGATGTCTAATTGTTTCTTCCACAAACGTGCAGTGCAATCCAACCTGAAGATTGTGTAGATAATGATTTTGGTGCAACACAGCCCCCTCTTCCAAATTATTCACACATGCACACATGGGCTAGTGTTGAATTT
The DNA here is from genome assembly GCF_014529385.1 of Adiantum capillus-veneris. Classification (NCBI taxonomy): domain Eukaryota; kingdom Viridiplantae; phylum Streptophyta; class Polypodiopsida; order Polypodiales; family Pteridaceae; genus Adiantum; species Adiantum capillus-veneris. The sequence goes on from NC_140954.1 coordinate 16,404,746, forward strand.
CTCCTCCCAACCTATCAATGCTTGTACTCATGTGTTGTCAATGCTCCTCGTGCAGCACAACCCCCTCTTTTAGGTTGCTTACACCCACACAAACATGTTGCTAATGAACTTTCTCTCCCAGCCTGCTGATACTTCTATATGTGTAGTCATCCACCTGAGAGTAGTGAGAAGGTTGTTGCTGTCGAATTTTCTACTGCCACATCTGAGCCGTACCAATACCCTATTGCAGATACTCTCTAATCATGTTTCTCAAGGCCCAATCCCAACCTATCAACTCTAATATGTACTTGAAATAGCTGCATCAAGCTAGGTAGACATTGAGTTAGATGGCTGCACAAGCCATTCTTGCTTGCTTCAAGAGAAGCAGAGATGGAGGCAGATTTTTGAACAGCATGCAAGCGCGCGCACGGGCACACACACACACACACACACACATAGAGAGAGAGAGAGAGAGGCACGCAGCTATAGCAACGTGCATGAAAGGCGTACGGATAGACAAAAACCAAGAATTCATTAAAGTGGTTGGAGACAACGTTTCAAAAAAATTAGTACTAAACTTAGTCTCACAAGAACATCGGCAAAAAGTGTGCTAAAGCACCATCCATAAATGCCTCACAAGAAGTGTCAAGGACACTATTTTTTGCACCACCTTTTCATGCTATCACCCACGTGGTGTAAATTGAAGAAAATATAATGTTTCAAGTTTTCAAAAGGTTGGAGCAATAGATCATATAATCACATGGCAAAGTGGGGGCATCCAATTATTAGTAGTGTAAGAGATTACAGGCCAAGGCGATGCTTTTTAGCTTACAAAGCAATAATTTAAAATTTTAAGTGCAAATAGATGTAAAGTGTGACCATAGAGAGAGTAAAGTGTATAGCACTATGATTAATGGCATCAATCCCTAATGTGTCATAAGCATACAAATGAGGGAGATTATTTTTGTTCACATCAGCTATTTCTTATACATGTGGTTCCTTCCTTACATGTATGTATTCTAGTTAAAACTCTAGCTATATGTGCATGTAGTTGGAGTCCTTGAGATAAACTAGGCTTAAAAGCTTCGTGATTGGCAAAAGGTGAATTACCTACCATAAAGAGAGTATCAATAAATGGCATACGTGTTTATGCAAGTATTTTTGGTTAAGGTTCATGGAAGATTTCTAAAGTTTTTGTCGGGAGCTTTGAAAATTTTATGAGGTGGATTAGATAGGGAGCATGCCTCTAGCTTTGTTGGCATCCTCACACAATGTATTTTGGTGTTGTGGGATGACGGACGTATAAAGTGAGATATTTGCTAGTTTTGTTGTGGTTGCGTTTTTATGCCCATATTGAGTTGATGATTTATGTATTCTATATCCAATTGTGATACATCATAGTTAATTATTAAAATAAATTGGTGTTAAGTGTCATGACTATCGTGAACAAATGTATGAAGGTTCCAAAATAGATATCTAGATGTTTGGAAGGATACATAATGATTGGATAGGCAATGGAATTCATTCATATTTCTTATCCATCAAATTAATGTTTATGATCTGACTTGGGGTTTTTTGAGAGTTCCAAGCTATAATGATTTTGAAAATAGCATGACTAGGTATGTGATATAATTAGTGGAAAATCTTTAAAGTCTTTGGCATTTGAAATTTTCTTGAATGAAACCCCAACCATATGAGGTGTTTGTAAAATTATGAAGAAGTAAACCACCTTTATTGATGTGTCCATTCTCACAGGAGACATGACAGCTAAGGAGTCCTTGAGCTTCTCTATGCTCATGTGACTTTGTGACACAATGAGTTACTTGTATTGCTCTATTGTTCCCCCATTCTTCCTAAATTTTTGGTGTGCATGATCAATGTAGTACGATACATTAATTGAATGGGATAATCTCTATGGCTTTTCTTCTAATCATTATTTGATCCTTGGCATTTTTATGTGTGATTTGATTAGAATCTAGTGTGCATTGAGTTGCATGATGTGATTAGTGTGTTTGGCATGATTGCTATGCATGGTGAGTGCATTCTTGTCTCATTAGGTCAATGTTCTGTGCACACCCACACATGGGTGAGAGTTTGCATGCGTGTGTTTAGCATGTGTGATTTTGATAGGGTCACCATTGTTATGCATCTAGGATTGTATTCAATAGATTAAGGAGATATGTTTTGAAGGCTTGCCAACCTATGGCATTGCTCCTCCATTTCCATTGAGCTACCTTTGTAGAATTTGCAACTTATTATGTGCCTATTGATTTGCTCATTCTTGTTGTGAGTGTATCCATGCTCGAGTTAATAGCTCATGGATTGAAGAATTAGTATTGTATCATTGCACATGTAGTGAGCTTCTACAATACAAGGCTCCAACATTGGAGCCAATTCCAATGGTTGATGCGCCTAAGATAGAGAAATCCCCTGCAAATTAGAAGAGTTACACTAAGCTTTCATCTATTTATAAAATGATGCATATGTGGATGAAACCCTGGGTCTTTTAAATGTTACCCAATGTTCATAATCATCATGTTTTGGGATTTCGTCTTATTTAGTTTCTAGTCCACATACACTAAATTTGTGTTAACCATTCACTAGCATCCACTAACTTTGGATAAACATTTCAATACTTTTTGTAACTAAGTAGACTAGCATTGAGTGCTTGGTCATGGATATTTTCATAGTTTGATTCATACATTGCAGTCTAACCTCATTTATTGATGTTGATATTCCGTGCTAGTGTATTTTGGAGTCCACTTTGTAGGAGTTGTGAACCAATACGACATTAACAAACCACACGCATTGTGATTAGCTTCTCAAGGAGTTGGATTGCAACGACACATTGGCACTTAATTTGTGAATGCATTATGCTACTTTTTTTGCTATCAACTTGTTGATTTAATGCCTTGTGCTATCAAATTTTCCTTTATTTGGGTAAGTGTGCATTGCAATTGGCATATGTTTCTTTGACATCATTACGTAATTGCTTACAATTATCTTATATGTGAACGTAATACCTAGTGTATCATTGCAATAAAAATTAGTGAGTGCACATGTGATCAATTCAGTGCACAAATCTAAACTTGACATATTCATTGTTTCATCAGCTCTAAGACTGGCTAATGTTTACAATTTTTTAGCGATAACTACACCTATTTCTCAATAAAAAATAGAATATTTTTTGGATGTGAATTTTAAACATAGATTAATTGTGTGGATGACAATCGCGTGAAAAAAAATGTTTGACAAAATTTTGGCTAGTTTTTCCAATTATTTTTTAACTTTTAGTTAATCATAACACTAATTTCTCATTATTTTTTATAGCTATTTCTTAACAATTAGAGGCTATTTTGCCAATTTTTATTACTCTTTCTACATTTTGGGGGGGGGGGGGTTGCTTATCTTAGTTCCCTCTCAAGAAACAAGCCTTGAGTTATAATAGATCTTGAGGTCATTGAACCCATTTACTAGCCCATATGATATCCCAGGTTGCAACTCCCATTCGGAAGCCCACCTCTCTCTCTCTCTCTCCCCATGATGTTCTACATTTTTTGTTGATGATGCCCACCACCCCAAACGTATTTGGAGAAGTATATGTAATATATTGTGAGGTCCACAAATACATAAATCATCCTTGTGCCAAGTGGCATGTGATGAAAGACCAGTATGATTGTATGCATGATAGCTCAGCTAGCCACTTGTTTTATGCTATTTTTGTACACATGAGGGAGTACTAAATCAGGATAAGAAATGTTCAAAGAATTTGAGAAGGCCTCCTTAGAAAAAAAGAAAAGCCATGTTTAATAAATAAAGAATAGTATCCCTAAGGGGACAGTGTGTGTGTGTGTGTGTGTGTGTGTGTGTGTGTGTGTGTGAGAGAGAGAGAGAGAGAGAGAGAGAATTTTTTTACTTATTCACAAAAGAACACTACATGCTCAAAAGACACAACTTCCGGTCTCCTAAAAATGAGTGCAAAACTTCTTCTGTATTTTAAAACTTTGTACTTCAAAGTAAGAATGGTAATGTTCCTATATATCAGGAGTTTAAAATTACAAAAGTAGATGTCCTGGGTCTTCATCTTTTAAGGACATTCACCCTAATCGCGTTTAAAAAAAGATAGAACTTTCACCTACACTCATGTAAACAAAACAATCAAACGATTAGTTTTGAATACATTTAATAAACAATGACTCCCTTTTAATGCACGTTCAGGTTCCAACATTTTTTGAGGATTTCATCTTTGGTCATATAGACCCACAAACACATATTGCAACAGTAAGAAAGCCAGACATATCCGCCTATCATGACCCACAAATCATATTCTTGTCAAAGAAAAACATCATTCTTTTATCCAAAACATTTGTGATTATAATGCTTCAAGTCAAGTTATACACATATATGAATGACATTATGTCTGTGTGTGTGCACCATTACTACTTAAGTGTTTTACACAAATATTAAACGTGTGTGTGTGTGTGTGAGAGAGAGAGAGAGAGAGAGAGGAGTGGAAAAGCAAAAAGAATGGTTTTGGTTTTCTCAATCTCAAGATATAGCATTAGAGACAAACAATGATGAATGAGGACAAACATTGGAGATCATGACACCCACTACCCACAAAAAATGCCAAAAAGGTGTGCTCGTACTTTTTTGTACACCTGTAATTTGTGGATTTAGAATACTTATCTAACTTGCAATAAAAAGTATTCTCTTAGTGTCGGAGACTCTGAATTAGATAACTCTGTAGGCTAAACTTATCACATGGGGTTAAATGGCCCAGGCCTAACAATAGAACCGACCAATCATATCACTTGCAATAAAAAGTATTCTCTTAGTCTCGGAGACTCTGAATTAGATAACTCTGTAGGCTAACTTATCACACGGGGTTAAATGGCCCAGGCCTAACCATAGAACCAACCAATCATATCTCATAGAACCAAGCAATCATGTCTCTTAGAAAAAAAACTTAACATTCAACAAGAGCTCAACTTGAAAAGTTGCATTGAATGACAAGGTCTTTGCTGGAAATGAGGAAGACTCAAGATATCAAACGAGAGGGGTGCTTAGATGGGATCATACCATAAGCTCAGCATTTCATGCCAGTCAATGTGCAAAGCCGAGGAGGCTCTCGCGAAAATGATCCAAGCAGAACAGTTAGCTGTGATATAAGTCCATGTAAGAAGATAAAACAACTTTAACCCCCTTCCAAAAGAAGAAATACTTCCAGGGACGTCTGTGATGACAACAGTTGTGCTGAGTCTTGACACAAAATGAATGCTGACGATACTGCCAGTGGAGTCCCAACATTTTGTACAGAGCTCAATACATGGTTTCTTCACCTAATGTCAAAGCCGTCGTTGAAAAAATGCTTCTCAACACTAATAGTTTTTCAATGCTATGAGAAGGATGCCATGAAAAAGAGCTTCCTCTGTGTGTAAAAGCCAGAAACTCTATCTATACAACTTTCCTGCACTGCAAGAACAACTTTCTCATTCCATTCCTGTCCACAATGCAGAGCGCTTGAAATGGGCTCAATCATTTTTCCAACCCAAGTCTCGAGCTCTTTTCTCCCATTTTTTAGTGATCTTCTTCTGTTCAATCAGGGCTTCTTCTGCCTTTTCTCTGGCCTCTTCGCACGTCTCCATCCCAAAATTGCACTTTTCAGCCTCTTTCTGATACTGAGAGCTTAGTTTCTTCGCTTCTAGTAGAGCGCTGTCAGCTCTACGTTGATTATCCTCAGCTACAGAAGCTTCCAGTTTCAGCTCCTCAGACAGCAAATCGGCAGTGTATTTTCCTAGTTCTTCTCTCATGCTTGGATCAGCATTGGTGCAGTCTACCAATTAAGAAAACGAGATCATAATATTAATGAGGTTTCCACAACACTTTACGACAGTAAAAAATGGTGAGACCAACTGAATCATGATTGTAGTCACCAACCTGCAGATTGATTGTTGGTAAATCCTGGAAAATACAAAGCACAATTATTAGAGAAAGAACAACCTTACAAATACAGCCAATACCCTAGCAGAGCCCCAATTGAAACACTCATTATACATACATACGTTCTCTCCAATAAAGATGATAGCTCAAACATACAACTGCTGAGAAAAGGAGCAAATTAGACAATGTAAACTCTCTAATGTGCATGTGTCAAGTCACATGTACATGTGTGCCTGTGGTGATTGGGAAAACAATAAACACTAAAATCTAGCACAAACCCAAACATTGAGGATCAGCGATGAAGATGCTTAAGGATGTGCATCCTGAATTAGAAATAAGTAACAAAGGGCTGTGGACGCCATATGATCTTGCAAGCAGCCTTACTGGCGGAGCTACCAGCAGTTACCCGACATGTGTGACTGTCTTAATCCATGTCATCTGAAGTCTTTCATTCAAGTTCAATTATCTGTCTGAAATCTCAATCTGGTCTTCTGAAGTCTGATTTTGTTCGTCTGATCTAATCTAAAATTTGGTATCGCCGCATCGGACTCCGAATCTCTAACTTTAGAATAACTGCCAAATGACCACCTCATTAATCGCTGGCTGCCATGTGGCACTGCTATACAGAATTTCGCAAATTGCGCTGCTGTTTTTGGGAGTTTGCCCCATGCGTTTGGGAGCGGTTGCTTTTGGTACCAAGTGCTTTTGGTTCGAGAGCTTTTGGGCTTTGCTTTTGGGCATCTCTTGTATTGTGCCCTAAGGGCCACTCTCTGAGGAGCATCTAAACACAGAGACTCACAAAGAACTGGACCTTTGTGAAGCAATAATAAAGAAATATCAGGAGGGGCGCCACTCTTTGGGGCCAATGCATCTAGGAACGAAACTCCGTTGTTCTATGTCAACTCTTCTTTTCTTTCTCTATTCAAGTTCAATTCAATTGTTTGCAGTTTTTGTTCGTGTGTTGCTATTGATTTCTTGCTTGGAGTGTCCAAGCCAATATTAGAGCTCATACGATTCTTCTTCTAGGGTTCTCACGGAGAATCCCACACTAAAGAAACCCCTCCGATGGTTAGTTTGCGGGAAGATGAAGAAAAGTTAAATCCCAACGAAGAACTAAGCAGACCAAAGGGGAATTTGGCAAATTTTCGAGGAGTTCGGAGATTTTGGCAAATTTCCAATGAGGAATCTCAACAAAATGGTGTACATGCATCAACTGCAAATTGACACGTGCATGAAAAGATTGACAAGTACTCCAAGGACCCGAAATATGTGAATAACCTAAAGAATTACCCGCTTGATGACGCCGTCCATCTTCCTCTCAAGTCGGTAATGAGGCAAAAAGCAAAGCCAAGTGCCAAAAGTAGAAAATGTACTTGTAGAAAGAGTTTGACAAAGCTCTTGAAAAGAAGACAAACCAGTTGAAGCAAAAACTAAAGCACCCTTGAGAGGAGGAAATCAGCAAATTTCCGCACTTATTTGGGCTGAGTTCCAACAGTTATGTAAGGTGCAGCAAATGTGAATGTTGAACTTTGCTCAAGATGAGTGCTCCGAACTGTGCTCAAGGGTTCCTTTTACTTACGGAAGGGAGAGCCTTCCGTTCCTTTCGTGAGAGAGTGCAAGTGATCACAAACAAAATGGATAAACACTGTGAATGAAGTTGTTGAGACTGAGAGATAGAGAGAGAAGAATACGACACCAGAAAAGTTGTCAAACCCTCCTCCGAAGGCCCCACTCTCTATGGCGAGAGTGGTCTACTATTGATTGCACAAATCTACAATGCAATGGACTTGCAGACGATGAGGACGACGACGAGCCGGGCTGAAATCTGAAAACGCTAATGGGTGAAATCTGCAAATCTTTATCTGCTGAATTTTGACTCTATGTTGGTAACGACGGCGATGAGGACGATGCGACGACGACATGCTGAAAACGCAGAAGCTGAAATCTGCGTTTTCCGGGCTGAATCTGCAAACGCTGGCTGGTCTGACCGTGCGGCGAGGATCTGCTGCGGGAAGGTGAGATCTACGAGGTTTGGGACTTGCAATGCGGAGTCTAGACGCTGAAAATTGAAAACGCTGATGCAGAGAAGGTTTTCATGCCAGAAATCTGCAATAACACTAGGCTGAAAATCTGGTCCAAAAACGCTAGGGCTGAATCTGTATCTGATGCAAAAACGCTACTGGAACTGTTGTCGCCAAATTGGTCTGCTACTGCTGAAAACGCTAGGTTCCTTCTGTTGTAGATGAAAAACGCTGGCTGGTCTTTGATGGCTGAAAACGCTGAGTCTTCTTGCCGGTCTTGCTGAGAAGGTGCACTTCGATTGTGGTATCCTGTCTCTTCTGCCAGAAATCCCTAGCACTAGCTTTTCTTATAAACTGGATTAGACAAATTGCCCTACCCAGTTTCCCAACAAAGTCACTTAAAAATAATAATTGAAAAATGGCTAAAATAGGGAAAATAGGTCTATGCGCTGTAAAAATGCTCCTGATGGGTTCTCACTGTAATCTTATGGTCATGATGTGTGCAACCAGAGGATATGCATCTACTCTAACTGCCTGGACATGCACGTACTGCGAACAGACTCACAAAAGTGCCAGTGTTCCGCTAACTGAACTAAACCCATGTCATGAAGCAACTTGTCCACATACACATATGGTTAGATGTGCACGTCACAGTTCATCTTCCTCTAGTTCTAGCGAGGATAAGAAAATGTGAAAAAAGCGGAGAAAAAGCTAGAAAAGTAAGAAACACAGGTGTTAGACTTACACCACTCTGTTGCTTCACAGATCTAGGGCATACATGTACGGCTAGTGTGCCTCTGGGCTAGCCACCCTTTGCATATGCATATAGCCTACATTGTCCGGCCGCCCACCTTGTCCGAGCGCCCTCATATTTCGTTTATTTATTGTTGGGTCGTGGGGGATTTTTCCAGGCATTGCCCTATCTCCCCTTGAGCACCTATTTATGGGGCCAGGAGGGTACCCGCTTCCATCATATGGTCACTGTGTATTGGGTCTTCTGCTAATGGTAGTCATGGGGGGCTGATCACCCCCTCTTCACCATATCTTGCATTCGTGGTCTACTCTCTCTCTCTCTCTCTCTCTCTCTCTCTCTCTCTCTCTCTCTCTCTTCCAAAAAGTGCAGATTTTCAGCCTAGCGTTTTTCAGCCAAGTGGCGTTTTTGCAGATCTTGCCAGTTCTGAGGGCACTTTCACTACTGGCATCAGGTTCTCCTCCCATGGACCAGATCAGCCAGCGATCTCTGCACAAACAAGGTGGCGCACACAACAGAGGGGCTTTTCCTCATCGGAAGTGCCCCACATTACCTCAATGTTTCAGGCTGCCCATGCATTTTTCGGGAGGGGGGTTTGTAACAGACTTGGACACTCCAAGACAAGAATCTACCACGATAGCACAAATAACCACTTCAAAACAGTTCCCAATTCACAATTGATTCGACATTGGCCCGGCGGAGTTCCGTGCCTAGAGATATTGGCCCCAGAGTCTGGCGCCACTTTCGGTATTTCTTTTTATATTAATCTGTGTTCAAAGTACAAGAGTGTGGGCAGGCGCTCACACACAGACTCTACGTCCAGATGCTCTGAGTTGTGAGTGGCCTACCCACTTATTTAAAGAGTACAAGGGATGCCAAAAGCTGAAAATCAAAAGCTCAAAAGCTTTGTAAAAATAAAGCAAAAAGGTTCTTTTTTCTCTCTTTCTCTCTTGCATAATAAATTAAAGCAAGAGGCTTTTCTCTAGCAAATAAAGCAAAGGCTTTCTCTCAATTGCGTAAAAATCAGCTCGTTCACCAACGTAGAAAATAAAGCACCAAAAGCAATGCCAAAAATATGCCGCTGCATTGCCCTTCTGCCGGAAATCTCGCCGCAATTTGCGGAGGTCCGTACAGCTGTCACGTGTCAGTTCGCCGTGTCAGCAGAATTCAGATTTCTGCAATTAGGGTTAGGGTTTCAACAGAATTAGGGTTTCTAATTTTAGGGTTAGGATATTAGTTAGGGTATCTCGATTTAGGGTTAGGGTTTTAGCAGAGCGGACAGCCACGTCATCACTTTGTGACATACCCCCCTCTTGAAAGCATTATAATCGCCCTCGATTATGCCTGCAAAACAAACAGAGGCCATAAACCGTCTTAGCAGACACTGACTGTTAGTACCTACGTACTAGGAACACACATTTAGCACATGTACCAATCGACAGTCACATCACACGACATCACAGGACATCACTGGACGTCACATGACATTCAACATTCATTCGGATCTTATTATCGACAATGTAGCTAGCAATCGCATCTAGATCCAGTCGATAAATCATGGCCTAAGATCCGAATGAATGTTGAATGTCATGTGATGTCCTGTGATGTCGAGTGATGTCCTGCGATGTCGTGTGATGTGACTGTCGATTGGTACATGTGCTAGATGTGTGTTCCTAGTACGTAGATACTAACAGTCAGTGTCTGCTAAGACGGTTTATGGCCTCTGTCTGTTTTGCAAGCATAATCGAGGGCGATTACAATGCTTTCAAGAGGGGGGTATGTCACAAAGTGATGACATGGCTGCTTGCTCTCCTGAAACCCTAACCCTAAAATCAGAATTCCTAATTTTGTTGAAACCCTAACCCTAAAATCAAAAACCCTAACTTTAATATCTATTGAAACCCTAACCCTAACCCTAATCCTGACCCTAATATCGATGTGGCAAACTGACACGTGGCAGTTGTACGGACCCCCATGAATTGCGGTGAGATTTCCGACAAAAGGGCAATGCAACGGCATATTTTTGGCATTGCTTTTGGTGCTTTATTTTCTACGTTGGTGGATGAGCTGATTTCTACGCAATTGAGAGAAAGCCTTTGCTTTATTTGCTAGAGAAAAGCCTCTTTCTTTAATTTATTAAGCAAGAGAGAAAGAGAGAGAAAAAAGAACCTTTATGCTTTATTTTTACAAAGCTTTTGAGCTTTTGATTTTCAGCTTTTGGGCTTTGCTTTTGGCATCCCTTGTACTCTTTAAATAAGTGGGTAGGCCACTCACAACTCAGAGCATCTGAACGCAGAGTCTGAGTGTGAGCGCCTGCCCGCACTCTTGTACTTTGAACACGGATTAATATAAAAAGAAATACCGAAAGGGGCGCCAGACTCCGGGGCCAATATCTCTAGGCACGGAACTCCGTCGGGCCAATGTTGAACTCAATTGTGAACTGTGAACTGTTTTGAAGTGGTTATTTGTGCTTTCGTGGTAGATTCTTGACTTGGAGTGTCCAAGTCTATTACAGTCGTATCAGAGCGGGCAGCCACGTCATCACTTTGTGACAGGGGGGGGTTGCGTTTTTCTGCACCTACTTGCGTTTTCAGCAGCATAGGGGAGCGCTCGGCTTTTCGCCGCTATATCTTGCCCAGAATCATCCTTGCTACCTGGCTAGGCATCCGCTGCCTGGTTTCCTCTTCATACACATCAGATTTCAGCCTTAAATTCCTATTGTTTTCTCTGTTTCCAGCCCGCTTGGGGACGTTACGTTGATTCATCACCCTTCCCCGACCCTCTGCACCGCTGCAGACCATGCCGGGAGCATACGAGCACGCTGAAATTTACTGGACAGCAGCGTTTTCATCACCTCGTAGTTGCGTTTTTGGGTGGACAGCAACCACATGGTTTGTGTTTTTTCACAGAGGATGAAGTTACCTCCTGCCAAGACACCATCCGACGGTGGTCCATGCGGTCTCTCAATGACTGTTGCAGTACACGGTATCTTCGACATCGGCTTGATCATGTACGCCATCATTCGGCGGTTGCGCACTCCAGAGGGGGTGGTGACTTGTTTGCTATGGACACACCTATGCACTCATCAGAGGAGTTCACACAAGATATGGCCACGCTTATGGCATACGGGATTCCGACATTCCCAGAGAGGACACCACCATCTTTGGTGGACAGACACTTACCACTTGACCTCGACACGTCAGATCACTTGCTTACACATGAGCATCTATATGGACTTAGGGAGAGGATCTTGGATCTCTTCTTGGACAAGTTCATTGCTTGGATCTACAGACTAGAGTGGGACTTCAGTTCTTTGGTCTCTCTTGGAGAGTTTACCCGCGAGATACGGGAGATCAAGCATCATTCGCGACTATTTTCGGAGTCACTCGGAGCTTGGGTTGGATGGTAGTGCAGTTGCTCTTCTACACTCCTGATCATTTGGATTGCTACCTTCAAAGTTGCTTACACTCACTCTCAGTAACCTTACAGCAGACTTATCCCCCGACCTGGTAGTAGGCCACTCCCAACTCATTCACATTGAGACCCACACTAAGTTGCGGTTTGGTGGCGTTGTTGGCTTGGATTTTGTTTTGGTTGACACCGGAGGATTGGAGGCAAGAGATACAGGCAAGACGGCACACATAGATTGGTCTCGCCTTTCCTCTTCTCAGAGGATCTTCACAGTGCAGTCTTCTTAGTCTTGCTTCCCTACTTCTACACAATGATTACGGTGTAAATAGCTTGGTCCGACCACACCTCTTCTTAGAGGCCCTTCACAACGCAAACTATTGAGTCTAGCTTTCCCCTATCTTGGATTACCCTACCTATTGACAAAACACCATCCGGTGGTGGTCCGTGCGATCTACCGGTGACTGTTGCAGCTTACAGTAGCTTCTACAATACAGACTGTTTAGTCTGGTTTTCCTTGTTTCGAAGGAGGTTTACGACGCAAATTGCTACATTTGGCCTTCATAGAGTTTTTCACAGCTTAGCCACTTGGCCACACTAGGTTGCAGGTTCATGCATTGAGAGGCTTCCGGTCATACTCATGACGGTTCCTGGGCTTCCCAATTTTCTCCGAACGGTTTGACTACAAACACCACAGATCCTATTGGGCATGACACTTGCATGTCTATTGGCACTTCCTTTACGACAAGGAGTTGTTTTCACACTCAGTTCGGGACGTTTACGCAATATCTTCATCCTGTATCGGCGGAGTACAGCAGTTTGCTACACTGCTCGTGACAGCACTTTACCATGGAGATCTCTCAGAGGTCGGGACACCCCAGACTGCTGCGATGACATCTTCATCATTTGCCTCATATCTTCGGCTTCACGCAGTTTGTTCAACATCAGGTGCTGACAGGGGGTGTTAAACTTACACCACTCTGCTCCTTAACAGGTCTAGGGCATATAGATACGGCTATTGTGCCTCCGGGCTGGCCACCCTTTGCATATGCATATAGGCTGCATTGTCCGATCGCCCAGTTTTTGCCCTGCCTCCCGTTGGGCACCTATTTATGGGGGCAGGGGGGTACCCACTTCCATCATCTGGTCATTGTGTATTGGGTCTTCTGCTCATGCCGTGCTCTGATACCACTGTAACAGACTTGGACACTCCAAGTAAAGAATCAACCGCGATAGCACCAAATAACCACTTCAAAACAATTCACAGATCACAATAGATTTGCATGGCCTGGCGGAGTTCCGTGCCTAGAGATGTTGGCCCCAGAGACTAGCGCCCCTTTCGGTATTTCTTTTTTATATTAATCAGATCAAAGTACAAGAGAGTGGCTAGGGTTTCACTCTCAGACTCTGCATCCAGATGCTCTGAGAAGTCAAGCCCTCACCACTTATTTAAAGGTACAAGGGATGCCCAAAAGCAGAGCCCCAAAAGCTTCAAATCAAAAGCAGTTTGTTTCTCTCTCACAAACTCTTTTGAGTTTTAAAAAAAAAAAAGAAAAGTTATTCTCTCTCTCATTGTGTAGGAGAAAAAGCATGCTTTTCCGTACTGCTGGCCGCAAAACGCGTCGCAAATCACCGAAATCCGTACCAGCACTGCCACATGGGCAGTTTTAGGGTTTTGCTGAAAGAAATTAGGGTTTCAGCCAAAATTTAGGGTTTGCTGCAAATTAGGGTTTCTGGCAATTTTTAGGGTTTGCAAGGATTTAAGGGTTTCAACTTGAAATTAGGGTTTCTCCGTAGCCACGTCATCAATTTGTGACATACCCCCCTCTTGAAAGCATTGTAATCAACCGCGATTACACCTGCAAAACCTACAAAAGCCATAAATCGTCTTAGCAGACACTGACTGTTAGTACCTACGTACTAGGAACACACATCTAGCACATGTAGAAAATCGACAGTCACATCACACGACATCACGGGACATCACATGACATTCAACATTCATTCGGATCTTAGACCATGATTTGTCGGCAATGTAGCTAGCAATCACATCTAGGTCCAATCGGGACCTCATCGATGTCCGATTGACTAACCCCTATTGCAACCATGTCTATTCGAGATCAATCAGACCAAAATGCTGCAGTCATTTCGTCAAGAAATAAATCAGTATCATTATCAGGAATTCCATTTCATAAAGTCATCCAGTAGAATACTGTCAGCTCTCAGTATCCTTGAAGCTCAAAGAGACATCAGTGACTTTAGTATCGAAATCAAGGCATCTGTTGACAAAGGAGCGGAGTAACTCCCCTCTTGTGCATCCCACTCCACCAGATCTTCGGCCAAGCTGAATTTCTGGGTTCCGTTTGGAGTAGACTATGCTAAAGCAAAACATCGAGGTAAAGTTTCACAATCCGAGGAGTATCTGCTAGGTCCTCCTCCTCCATCTGCTTCGCATCAAATGCAGGAAAGTTCTTGAACTTAACCAAGAACCGCCTTCGGACTTTACCTTTCTTTGTATCCGTATGTGCCAAAATCTGTTCAAGAACAAGGGTCTCCTCGTTTTCTTCCATTGCGGGTTGCTCATCAGGCTCCCCATCATCAAGCGCGTCACCCTTAACAGGTTTCACAAGACTCACATGCAATGCATTGTGAATCCTCCGAGTATCTAGCAGTTTTAATCGAAAGGAGACATCATTTATCTTTTTAGTAATCTGGAAAGGTCCATAGTATCGCATACTAAGCTTTGGAAAAAGCCTCTCCTTTCCCTTTTTCTTTCTTAGACGTGCCTTCTCAAAACGTAAGAGCACCCAATCATCCTCCTTCAGTTTCAAGTCGCGACGATGGCGATCCGCCGCCGTTTTCTATCGTTCTTGAGACTTCTGCAAAGTCTCGCGAACCTTTACAAAGGCCGTATCCAAATTTCGCGAATATTCATCCGCTTCAGATACCTAATCTTTCGTGCTCACGAAGGATGGAACCTTCGCAACACTTTCAACAATCTCAAATGGCGTCTTCCCCGTAGAGTGTATCTTGTTATTGTAGGCAAATTCCACCAAAGGTAAGTTCTTCTCCCATTGAGTCTTTTGATCCGAGATACAAGACTTCAATAAATCTAAATCACTGAATTGGCAATCTTAGATTGCTCGTCAGTCTGCAAGTGGAACGATGACGAGAACTGCAACCGCGAGCCAATGTTCTCCCAAATTGCCTTCCAAAACAAACTCATAAATCTGGGATCTCTGTCAGAGACAATCGTCTCAGACGTGCCATGTAATCGGAAAATCATCGTGATCATTCTATGTTCTCGGGAGATCAAAAATGAAATCCATTTCAATATTTTCCCAAGGGCCGGTGGGTATGGGTAAAGGCTGTAACAATTCCTGTGCCTTATGCCTACCAAACTTGACCTTCTGACATACTGCGCACAAACTCTTGCACATCCTTTTTGAGTCTCGACCAAAAGAAGTATCTCTCTACCCCTTCATGGTGGTAGCAATGCCGCGGTGACCCGTAAAAGGTGGACAATGGAATTCAGTCATAACCTTTTCCCGCAACAGCTGTGTAACGCACAACATAGTCTTTCTCATCAAGTAGCCTTCCCGAAGGGAGTATCCAGCTATTGTCTCCCCATCCCTTATCCGTGTGAAAATATCTGCAAAATCTGTATCTGTGGCATATTGATCGACCATATCCTCGAAGCTCCTATGATGTATCGCGGAAATAGCCAGAACCAACGGTTTTTGGGACAAAGCATCTGCCACCACATTCTTCTGTCCTTGCACATGGACAATCTAGAAGTGGAACTGTGACAAGATGTTCGCCCACCGCATTTGCTCTTCCGAAAGCTACTTCTGTGACAAGTAGTAGTGCAAACTCTGATGGTCTGTAAAGACAGTAAAATCCGCTCCGAGTAGGTAATGCCGCCACTGAGTAAGAGCATGGATAACCGCCAAAAGCTCTTCCTCATAGATCTGTGTTGTCATCTCCGGCCTAGAGAACAAACGGCTCCCATAAGCTATGACATGGCCTTCTTGCATTAAGACCGCACCCAAACTACGACCACAAGCATCACAATATACTTCAAATGACTTCTGCAAGTCCGGCAAAGTCAAATCTGGTCCTGTAGTCAATTTCTCTTTAAATGTCTGAAAGGCAGTCACCTCTGTGTGTCACCAGCATGTGATTACTATCTATCCTTTTTGTTGATTTCTTTCTTATTATCTATTTACTTTCACTTTTTGGAAACACCCCTCGGGAAATCTAACTGCCCTGCATTGCATAGCTAGTGTGGAACTATCCAGAGGGAGTCCAGGCCTGAGGGCAAGAGAGCACTAAGGTTGGACAAGGACTATGGTTAGCCAAGTGGGGTCATTGACTAGCCAAAGTGGAATCCTTTGCTACAGAGGCTACATTTCAGTTCTGGATGTGGCCGCAGTGTACAAAGAGGGTCGGATGACCTAGAAAGATACAATGGCAGCATCTCCTAAAATTTAGGAAACTGCTATTTTGGGACCTGAAAATGTATTGACGTCATTACCTCCGGAATGACAAAGGGAACATTTTCTTGCTCTGCCGTGAAGTCAACTGGGCAACCGGTTGGGAGATTTTTAGGCGGCAACCCCGAAACGGGAAAATGCTTGTAAATGTGCCAAGTGGCACCTTCTGGTGCACTTGCCTCATGCAACAAGAAGTGGCGCTGAATTTGAAGGAGAGAGAGCCTCATTTTCAGCTTTTGTCACAGGTTAAGAGCTATGGAGTGCTTGCTTTCCCTCTTATGCACAGTGCGGTGCCAGGAGTGATGCCCTGCACGCTACGCACTGCCCTCTCTCTCCCCTTTGGCAGTATGTTATGCCCCTCTAGTGGGCTCTTCATTTGACCAATGTACAGTTGTGTGGGTTCATGCGCGATTGCCGAGGCAAGAGCCTCTTGCACAGGTACTGGATTAGCTAGCGGCTAATCCCCCCGCAAGTACAGGTGAATTCGGAGAGGTTTCACGCTAGGAATCTCGTCCGATTCAAAGGGCAAGTAGCCCTACAGGTGCGGGAGCTCGAGGACTTGCTACGGATGCGACCGGCACGCGAAACGGAGCCCGAAACAGTGAATTACAGCCTGCTGTGTATTTTTGCAGGTTTAGGGTTTTGGCCCTAAACGGACCCTAATACCCCCAGGAGGTTCGGGGACGCAAGGGGACCGCTGTACAGGTGATCTGGCGCATTTTCAGGGCTGAAAACAGAGAATTCAGCGTGCTGCAGATTCTCGCCAGGTTTTGCAAAGTGCTCGTATGCGTCAGGAAAGTCGGCCAATGCGTGGGAATACTGACTGTGAAGGGTTCTAGTACAGTTATGCTGCCGAAATCGGGCTGGAACAGTGGAAATTCAGCCGAGTTTGTGCGGGGCAGCTTGTAGGGAACCACAGCGTTTATTCCCTCTTTTGAACAATAAAGAAATACCGAAAGGGGCGCCTAAGTTAGGGGCCAATCTGGTGTCCATCTACTCATACAGGTGCAATCTAGCAGCCTGTATCCCTCTCCCCTTTGTTGTGTCTTGAAAGTACAGGTAAAATAGACGACTAATAATGGGTGAAAGCTAAATCAAGGTTTGAAGTAAAGTCTACCGCCCTTTTTGGATTGAACAGGCCGATTACATGGTTCCATCGACGAGATTAAATCACTTTTTCCCATAGAAGTGAGCCTTGGTCAGTTTTGGGCTTGAAGACACAGGGGATCATAGACCAGACACAGGGAATTGCAATTATGGCTGACAGACCAGATGATGTGACTGAAGAGGTTTCCTCTTCACAGGGTCAACAGACACATGAAGTGGGTGAGTCCTCAAGACCACCACAGACTGATGATGATATATTCAAGACCCAGTTGGCTACTGCTGTGGCTATGTTCACACAAGTAATGCAGAATCCGAGGTTTTTAGCCTTTCTGCAACCTCCTGTTCCGTCTCAGCAAGTTGGGTCACTGGATCATATTCAAAAGCCTGTTAAGGCTCGAGCACAGGTGATTCATACCGCACAGTCAATGGAAACACCTGTACACTTGACGGAGAACATGCAGTCTCCACAACCTATGCCTAAGGTGCAAGAACAGGTGGCTGAGATGCCAGTCTTTCAAGTTGTACCAGTTCAGCCCGCCACCTTTCAGCAGCCTATAGCTGGTTCTAATGGGCAGGGAAGCAACCTACAAGCTATGCAACAGGTCTTCCAACCACCTTCAGTACACCCTGGCTATTTTGGAGGTGGATCCGTATTCCAGAGCATGGCTGGTCATGCACCTGAAAATCGGTTTTACACGCCAGGAACAGTGTTCGGGGGTGCTCAAACGATGATGCCTAACCCCATGTATGGTGTCACGGGCATGCTACCAGGGTTTCAGAGCACTCAGGGCCAATTTGGGATGCCACAGGCAAATTTTGGTATGGCTGGAATTACAAATCAGCAGCCAAATATGGCATTTCCAGGTCAAGTTAATAGCGGCCAAGGAACACAGATGAACCCTAATAGTGTTCCCATGTTTCAGTCACTTCCATATGACAATTTAACGCCGCTGGAGAGGCCAACTCCGTACAAAGAAGGTGGCAAAGGTGTGTCATTCACGACCTTTACAGGGTTTGATGACAGGAAGAAGGCTCTTTCATTCCTCCAGCAGTTTGACAAGGCCTATGCAGGGGGGAAACTTTACAGAGGCTTCAAACGTCCGCAAGGCAGCCACTTTCTTGACAGGGAATGCGGGACAATGGTGGACAACTTTATTGCTTCAAGGGCAAGCTCCGTCCACATGGATTTACTTCAAGCAGATTTTTGCAACAGCATGGTTATCTGATGACTTTGAAGCAGATGTCATGACAGAATGGCACCAGCTAAATGCTGCCACTTGCAGAAATCAGGATGATTACAATCGGAAGTTTTGGAAAGCTCTACTTCCAGTAACTTCCTATAGGTTTGTGCCATTGACAGAACAGATTGAAAAATACTGTTGTGGCCTACCCAAAGGATTGAGAAAATACTGCACGAAGACAAAAGTCACTACTTTGACGCAGCTCATCGAGGTAGCAAACACTGGCAATGGTTTGCTCAAGGGAGAAGATTGTGAATTTAACACTGGCGTCAAGGCAGGATCAGGCAAGAAAAATTCAGCCAAGAAGCACGTTCCCAATGAGGCTCCTAAAGGGACTCGGGAGTCGGCCAACGCAGGGAAAGATAAAGCTACGGCTGAATCAGAAAAAGGACCAGCAAAGAAATGGAAAAGACGTTTTCCTCGCAAGTCAGAAGAGCAAAAGAAGGTCCTGAGGACAGAGAACAAATGCTTTATATGTGAGCAGCCTGGCCACATTGCTTACAATTGTCCTACAAAGAAAAGGCCAACTGATTCTGATGACAAGGAAGACAAGAAAGGAAAGAAGCCCATGGCTGGTCTAGTGCCAGATATGGTGGGCGACAAGCCAAATTCAGATGCAAGTGAGCTTTGCAGAGCGTGGGGAAAGGTCAGGGATCAAACAGTGCTTATCTTCTTTGATCCAGGTGCCAAAGCCAACTTCATTTCCCCAGAATTGGCTTCAAAGTTGGGAATCAGACCTGAAGAGATGGGGTATACAGCAGAGGCAGGTTTGGCATGTCCTGGCCATACAGAGGCTGTGACACCCATCATTGGAAAGTTGCGTCTACATATCCAGTCCTATGTAGATGCTGAAGAATTTTACATCATGCCACTGGATGGATGTGATGTGTTGTTAGGTATTCCTTGGTTGTTTCGTGTACAGGGAATCATGGATGCCTACAACAAAAAGATCATTGTACAGAGCAGGGGAAAGACTCATATTCTGGATGTAAAGCTTAAAGGGGAGTCTATTCCTACTGTATCAGCTTCTGCTATTACTTCTGTAATGAAAAAGCATCTTTCTGCGTACTTGGTTTTTGCACGTGAAGTGTCAGATTGTGATGAATCAAATTTATTTGTGCTAGATAAAGAAAGGTCAATGTTTTTACAACAGTATAGTGACTGTTTTTCTAATTCATTACCGTCTCAATTACCGCCAGAGAGACCCGAGGACCATGCGATAGATTTGGTGCCAGGCAGCAGCCCACCAAATAAGCCTCCGTACAGGGTTAGTGCGGCTCAGCAGAAAGAGATAATGGGCCAAGTACAGGAGCTGTTAGAAAAGGGGCTGATTCAGCCCAGTTCATCTCCATTCTGTTCTCCAGTGTTGTTGGTGCAAAAAAAGGATGGCTCATGGCGTATGTGCATCGACTACCGTGCACTGAACAAGAATACCATCAAGAATAGGTTCCCTATACCTAGAATTGATGATATTATGGACAAATTAGAAGGAGCAGCTATGTTTAGCAGGATAGATCTAAAGAGTGGGTACCATCACATCCGCATTAGATCAGAGGATGTGCACAAGACTGCTTTTAGAACAACGTTTGGCCTTTACGAATTTTTAGTGATGCCCTTTGGTCTCACAAATGCTCCTGCTACGTTCAATAGGATGATGGACAGAATTTTCCGTCCATACCAGCAGTTTGTTGGTACATTCTTTGATGACATGATAGTCTACTCAAAGAATGAAGAGGAGCATAGGCATCACTTGGCCATTGTGTTCAAAGAGCTACGCAGTCATAGGTTGCTCATCAATGCAAAGAAAAGTGAGTTTTTTATAGAAGAGATTCACTTTCTGGGACATATTGTCTCAAAGGATTGTGTCGAAATGGATCCTGCAAAAGTTGAAGCGATCAAGTCATGGCCAAATTTGAAGACGGTGCATGATGTCCGAAGCTTTTTGGGACTATGCTCCTATTACAGAAGGTTTATCCGAAATTTCGCTGAGATTGCTTCACCTTTACATGCTCTTCAAAAGAAGGCAGTCACATTTAGATGGACACAAAAAGAGATTTCAGTTTTTAATCTCTTAAAGGAAAAGATGACTTCGGATCCAGTCATTGTGTTGCCAGATCTTAGGAAGTCATTTGTGGTCCAGTGTGACGCCTGCGGTAGTAGCATTGGTGCAGTGCTAATGCAAGATGGCAGGGTAGTAGCCTATGAGAGCAGAATTTTGCAAGGGCCAGAGATGACCATGCAGGTCTATGAGAGAGTTACTGGCTGTGATTCATGCGCTCTTAAGTTGGAAACACTACCTGCTAGGTGCAAATTTCGTTGTCCAAACGGATCATCAGACCTTGCGATACTTCTTGACACAAACAAAGTTATCTGAGAATCATATGCGATGGGCAAATATCTTGTCCATGTTCCATTTTCAGATTGTGCATGTGGAAGGCAAGAAGAACGTTGTGGTTGATGCCTTGTCAAGGAAGCCACAAATTTCAGCTGTGTCGATTCCTTATCATCATGAACTTGATGATATGAGAGAACAATATGCAAATGATGAAGATTTAGCAAGGGTCTTCGAGCAACTAATGGATGGACAACGTCATGAACACTATCTTCTCAAAGATGGGTTCATGATGATGCATGGCAGATTGTGTGTCACAAAGCCATTGCGACGCAAAGTTATGGAAGAGAGTCATGTCCCACCGTATGCAGGGCATCGTGGTATCGATGCTACAGTTAAAGCGGTTGAGACATTCTTCTATTGGCCTACATTGAGAAGAGATGTGGATGCCTTTGTGCGAGAATGCCTAATATGCCAAAAGGTCAAGTTTGACAGGCAAAAGGCACCAGGGTTATTGCAACCACTACCTATTCCAGATAAACCATGGGAAAGTATTGCTATGGATTTTATCTTTGATCTTCCGAGAACGCAGACAGGAAACGATGGTATTTGGACCATTATTTGCAGATTCAGCAAACAGGCTCATTTCATTCCTGTCAGGAAGAAGATAAAGCCAGATCAGATGGCACGCTTGTTTATGAGCAATATTTTCAAGTATCATGGCATGCCACAGTCGATTGTTAGCGACCGTGATCCACGCATGACAAGTTTGTTCTGGAGAGGCTTGTTTAAGAATATGGGCACAACGCTCAAATTCTCTTCGTCATTTCATCCTCAAACAGATGGGCAGTCAGAAGAGGCAAATTCTACTGTCCTAGATCTGCTGAAGTGCTATGTGTCAGAGCATAAAGGAAAGTGGGAGCAGTATTTGCCATTGGTGGAGTATGCATACAATAATACAGTGCATTCATCAACTGGCAAGGCACCCTTTGAGATAGTTGAAGGTGGCAAGAAAGTTCCTCCCATACTGCATACAAAGGACAAGATATTTGAAGCAGATAAGTATATTCAGGACATGGATGAAATGTACAAGAAGGTCAAAGTGGCCTTAGAAAGGACTCAGGCAAAGCAAAAGAAAGCAGCTGATCGTCACCGTCGTGAAGTGGTATATTCACTTGGTGATTGGGTGCTTTTACGCTTTGAAAAGGCAAGGTTAAAGAAGATGAAGGGCAAGGAAAGACTGTTTCCAAAGCTCAGCATGCGTTACTATGGGCCTTTTCAAGTGTGCGACATAATCAGTGATGTTGCATATAGGCTGAAATTGCCTGACAGTTGGAAGATTCACAATGCGTTTCATGTGAGTCTTCTCAGACCCTATGTGGGTGATGTGCCAGAAGATATGCCAGTTGAAGATCAGCCGGAAGTCGAGGAACTTGACGAGATCTTGGTCCCTGAACAGATTTTGGCACACAAAGAAAGGAAAGTGAAAGGCAAGGTTGCTAGGCGTTACTTGGTAAAGTTCAGAAACTATCCACCAATGGATGCTAAGTGGATGGAAGAAGGTGAACTTGCAGAGTCACCAACTGTGTTATCACTTTACCTTGAAGCCTTCGATTTGCAACCTACCTTGACCCCTTGAGTTTCAAAGCTAAATGGATTGTCAGTGTGACAATGGCTTCTGAAACAAATGATGTACATGGTATTTAAAGTGAGCTCAAATCAAATACCTGTTACATGAATGTTAGAGCTGTATAGATTGTCAGTTTGGCAATTGCTCTTATGGAATGTCCAAAAGTTGGTTAGTGCTATAGAAGTGAGTATTTCTTGTCAGTTTGTCAAGGATACAATGATTGCTTCTATTAAAGAGTACATGCGTAACTGCATTCTTGAACTGTCGGTTTGGGTATGCTCGAAAGTGTTACGGGATCCAACGTGTACTATAAGACAGTGGCAAAATGTGCAGCTACCATTTTGTCATTGGAAAGTTAGTGACTCAAAACAATGGCAGAGTGCGCAGCTACCACTATGTCATTGGGACAGGGTTCACACGCAGGCAATACATGAGTCGACGAGGTGTTGAATACACCAGGGTTGACAATGAGCATGTATGTGTCGTACATGTGTCGACAGGTGTTGAATACATCAATGTTGACTAGGAGCTTGTACGACATAGATGCAAACGAGGGCGTTTGAGATTTGGGGGTATGTCACCAACGTGTGACTACTATCTATCCTTTTTGTTGATTTCTTTCTTATTATCTATTTACTTTCACTTTTTGGAAACACCCCTCGGGAAATCTAACTGCCCTGCATTGCATAGCTAGTGTTGAACTGTCCAGAGGGAGTCCAGGCCTGAGGGCAAGAGAGCACTAAGGTTGGACAAGGACTATGGTTAGCCAAGTGGGGTCATTGACTAGCCAAAGTGGAATCCTTTGCTACAGAGGCTACATTTCAGTTCTGGATGTGGCCGCAGTGTACAAAGAGGGTCGGATGACCTAGAAAGATACAATGGCAGCATCTCCTAAAATTTAGGAAACTGCTATTTTGGGACTTGAAAATGTGTTGACGTCATTACCTCCGGAATGACAAAGGGAACATTTTCTTGCTCTGCCGTGAAGTCAACTGGGCAACCAGTTGGGAGATTTTTAGGCGGCAACCCCGAAACGGGAAAATGCTTGTAAATGTGCCAAGTGGCACCTTCTGGTGCACTTGCCTCATGCAACAAGAAGTGGTGCTGAATTTGAAGGAGAGAGAGCCTCATTTTCAGCTTTTGTCACAGGTTAAGAGCTATGGAGTGCTTGCTTTCCCACTTATGCACAGTGCGGTGCCAGGAGTGATGCCCTGCACGCTACGCACTGCCCTCTCTCTCCCCTTTGGCAGTATGTTATGCCCCTCTAGTGGGCTCTTCATTTGACCAATGTACAGTTGTGTGGGTTCATGCGCGATTGCCGAGGCAAGAGCCTCTTGCACAGGTACTGGATTAGCTAGCGGGTAATTCCCCCACAGGTACAGGTGAATTCGGAGAGGTTTCACGCCAGGAATCTCGTCCGATTCAAAAGGCAAGTAGCCCTACAGGTGCGGGAGCTCGAGGACTTGCTACGGATGCGACCGGCACGCGAAACGGAGCCCGAAACAGTGAATTACAGCCTGCTGTGTATTTTTGCAGGTTTAGGGTTTTGGCCCTAAACGGACCCTAATACCCCCAGGAGGTTCGGGGACGCAAGGGGACCGCTGTACAGGTGATCTGGCGCATTTTCAGGGCTGAAAACAGAGAATTCAGCGTGCTGCAGATTCTCGCCAGGTTTTGCAAAGTGCCCGTATGCGTCGGGAAAGTCGGCCAATGCGTGGGAATACTGACTGTGAAGGGTTCTAGTACAGTTATGCTGCCGAAATCGGGCTGGAACAGTGGAAATTCAGCCGAGTTTGTGTGGGGCAGCTTGTAGGGAACCACAGCGTTTATCCCTCTTTTGAACAATAAAGAAATACCGAAAGGGGCGCCTAAGTTAGGGGCCAATCTGGTGTCCGTCTACTCATACAGGTGCAATCTAGCAGCCTGTATCCCTCTCCCCTTTGTTGTGTCTTGAAAGTACAGGTAAAATAGACGACTAATAATGGGTGAAAGCTAAATCAAGGTTTGAAGTAAAGTCTACCGCCCTTTTTGGATTGAACAGGCCGGTTACACTGTGGATCCCCACGAGAAAGGGACTCCTTTCTGTATCAAGATATGCAAAGGGGAAGCAACCTTTGCATAACTTTCGAATGAACTGTCTGTAGTACGAACACAGTCACAAGAAGCTTTCAACTTCATGGACATTCTTCAAATCGGGCCAATCACGGATGGTCTCTATCTTGGCCGAATCTACTTGCACTCTTGCTGCTGAGACAAAGTGTCCCAAAAAGTGTATCTCTGAAGCAGATGATCTCTGTGTTCTCCCTCATTCTCGTAGAAGCAATGATATCATCAAAGAAAGTGCCAACAAATAGCATGTACTCTCGAAAAATCCCGTCCATCATCCGGTTTAAATGTCGCAGGAGCATTGGTGAAGCCAAAAGGCATCACCAAAAAAACTCAAATAACCCAAAAGTCGTCCGAAAGGCTGTCTTGTAGATGTCTCCCGATGCGATTCGGATCTGATGATATCCACTCTTTAAGTCAATCTTGCTAAAGCACGAGGATCCCCGTAACCTGTCGAGTATATGATCGATCCTAGGAATCGGAAATCTGTTCTTGATGGTGATTTTGTTGAGAGCGCTATAATCGATGCACGTTCTCCAAGATCCGTCTTTCTTCAAATCCAACAACAGTGGAGAGCAATACGGTGAAGTACTATGCTGGACAAGACCCTTTTCAAAGAGGCCTTTCACTGGGTTCATAATCTTTTCATTCTGTACTCGCCTCACACGGTAAGGTGGCCGGTTCGGTGGTGTGCTTCTAGGTATCAGATCAATGGTTTGATCTAGTAGAAAGTCACTCGCGTGCCCTGAACACCCCTGTCATTGCAAACGAAGTTTGCCAATGCTCGGTGTAATGGCAACATCCCATCCGGGTGCCAATCGAACTACCTCCGCCTGCGGCGTCAGTCTGTCGGGCGTAATTCCAAATCGAGCCGCCAATTCCAAGTGAAAAGAAGTTGGCCTTGGCTCCTTCAAAAGAGCTTCCTGATCCTTCACTTTGCACCAAAAGCGGCAAAGTTTGTGCTTTCATTCATTAGATTCGGTGCAGGTCCCACGCCATGTGGTACCAGTTCTGCTTTTCTATCTATCTTTTCTGCCACGTTCCTCAGCTGCTCTCGAACTCTCAGGCCTGTCGTCGTCTTTATCATTCTGTCCTTTCTGTGCCTTTTTAGGGCACTTCGCGGAGATATGTCCCAATTCCCCGCATCCAAAGCACTTCCCCTCCCTGATGAAGCGAGCCATCTCCTGAGGAGTAAGCTTGGGTCGTGCATCCTTTCTCTCTAGGTTGCTCTTTCTCTTTCTACTTTCATTCCCAGAAGTCTGTCCGGGTCGTTGTGCCGTGACGTCATTTGTGGGGTAGGTCAGACTGCCAGAGTGAATTGCAAAGCCCCGCTTCGCATGACTCATCAACTCCTGAATAGAAGCTGACTTTGTTCCAAGCAGTGATCTCGGATCTCTGTAGGTAGACCCAAGGTAAACCGCTCAATCTGTTCTCTGAACGAGATCTTCTTGAATGAAGAGGCGGGTAGAAAAGAGCTCTAGAATCTTTCACAGTAAGAATTCACTGTATCGCTCTTGGTCATCCGGAGATGGTTCCAAGCAGCACGTATATCTCGTTCAAACTCTTGAGTCAACCAAGAAGAAATAAAAAGCCTCTTGAATTTCAGCCATGTAACTAGCACAGTCTTGCTTAATAGAAGCGTGGACCACCAAGTGCGAGCAACTCTCCGAATCTTGGAGTGCTCTGAAAAGCGTCTTCCCGCGAAAGCGATGTCAAACTGCTGTATAAAAGACAAAGCCTTCGAAGCATCGGAGTATCCCCGAAAAGTATCAAACTTAAGTGCTTGGCCACCTTCCTTAAACTCTCGGACTTTCTCGCTTTTATCTTCGAGAAAGTCATACTGGTTGGCTTTGTAAAAATTCTTCTTGTTCGCATAAAAGTTTCCGTTGTCAGAGTCTGAACTGTCCGTAGACGAGTCCTCTGTAGAAGTGTCACTCACTGGGCGAGACTTAGACTTCTTTGCCTTTTTCTTGCCCTTTCCGAAGCGTTGTTTCTTGCTTCGCTTTTTGCTTTTTCTGTCTTCTTCACTCAAGTCTGAAGAGCTAGAAGAACTGTCAGAAGAAGAAGAGAAGAAGAACTGGCTAAGCCTTCAAACTTGACACGCTTCTTCAGTTTCTTTGCCTTGTCGAATGTCGACCGACGACCCAAATACCCCGCGAAGTCAATGCCTTTCTTTTGCTTTTTGCCGTGCTTTTTGTCTTTCTTTTGCACGTCGAAAAGCTGAGCAATCCGTGCATCAACCACGTTCTCCAGTTCCTTCTCCGTATATTTCTTGGAGGCAGAAGGTTTCTTGAGAGCGGGTTTCGAGAGTGGTGTTGTGGTTCTCTGCCACTCCGTTTGTACCTCTTCCAAAGAGGTCTGGTTCATATATTTTGCTATCTTCGGGTCCCTGGCAAAATTGTGCATCATCTTTGTTGCATCATCAATCAATTTACGACGCTCCATCTCTCGCTACTACGCCGGAGTAGGCCTAGGCGGGCCATACTCCGTGCCGGAATCTTCGTTGCGATCCCTGCCCGCATCTCCAGATGCAGAGGGAGTCGATTGATCATTGCCTGAATCCATAGGTGCCGCAGAAAAAAAATTCGGGGATCGGATTTCTCGTAGAAGAGAAATCGGACGTGCTCTGATACCAATGTAACAGACTTGGACACTCCAAGTCAAGAATCAACCGCGACAGCACCAAATAACCACTTCAAAACAATTCACAGATCACAATAGATTTGCACTAGCCCGGCGGAGTACCGTGCCTAGAGATATTGGCCCCAAAGACTGGCGCCCCTTTCGGTATTTCTTTTTTATATTAATCAGATCAAAGTACAAGAGAGTGGCTAGGGTTTCACTCTCAGACTCTGCGTCCAAATGCTCTGAGAAGTCAAGCCCTCACCACTTAATTAAAGGTACAAGGGATGCCCAAAAGCAGAGCCCCAAAAGCTTCAAATCAAAAGCAGTTTGTTTCTCTCTCACAAACTCTTTTGAGTTTTTAAAAAAAAAGAAAAGTTACTCTCTCTCATTGCGTAGGAGAAAAAGCAACGCGCCGCAAATCACGAAAATCCGTACCAGCACTGCCACGTGGCATTCGACGGCAGTTTTAGGGTTTTGCTGACAAAAATTAGGGTTTTAGCCAGAATTTAGGGTTTGCTACAAATTAGGGTTTTTGCAGTTTTTAGGGTTTGCAGGGATTTTAGGGTTTCAGCTTGAAATTAGGGTTTCTCCGTAGCCACGTCATAGCTTTGTGACAGGACCAATTTAAAGTTAGTGGCCAAGTTCAATGTGAACTTGAACTTGGCCAAAGGTTAATAACCTTTAAAACTATACACAAAGGGGGCCATTTGGGCCTTTTAACCCAACAACCTCCCACTTAAAGGCATAATGGCGCCTTTAAGCTACGTGACTCCCACCATCTGTATGCATAGCTGATGTTGTGCTTTGAATAAGCACTTAGTGAGAGCATTTGCTGGATTTTGTGATGTATGGACCTTAACCAATGTAATAAGGCCATCCTCAAGCACTTCTCTAATGAAGTGATACCGCACATCAATATGCTTTGTGTGTGCATGAAACATGGCATTCTTTGCCAGACATATGGCACTCTGGCTATCACAACCAAGCATAGGTGCCTTGCCAGGCAAACCAAACTCGCTGCATAGGCGTGCTAGCCAAATGGCTTCTTTGGAAGCCTCAGTGGCTGAAATATATTCAGCCTCACTGGTAGACAATGCAATGATCTTTTGCAATCTAAAACACCATGAAACAACACCTCCTCCAAGAGTAAACACATAGCCACTTGTGGATTTCCGTGTATCCACATCACCAGCCATGTCAGAGTCACAAAATCCCTTCAACTCCAATGGTCCTTTACCATAGCAGAGGCATTTGTTTTTAGTCCCTTTCAAGTACCTCATAATGGACTTCACTGCATCCCAATGAAACCTGCCTGGATTAGCCATAAACTGGCTCACAACTCGGCTATGTCAGGCCTAGTAGCAACCATAGCATACATAAGTGAACCACAAGCTGAAGCGTAAGGCACACTTTGCATGTCATTGGCTTCTTCCTTTGACTTGGGGCAATCATCCTTTGAGATTTTGACATATGGCTGTAATAGCACACCAAGAGACTTTGCTTCAGCCATGTTAAATCTGTCCAGCACCTTTTCAATATACTTTTCTTGCGACAAATACAATATGCGCTAGTCCCTTTGCCTTGTAACACGCACTCCAAGTATATGTTCAGCTGCCCCAAGGTCTTTCATTGAAAACGCAAATTTCAGCTGCCCTTTAAGAGCATCAACAGTGCTTCTTTTCTTTGCAGCTATCAACATATCATCCACATAGAGCACAAGAATGATAGGGCTGCCATCCTCATCACGTTTGGTATACAAACAATGGTCTGCATGGCTTCTTTTGTAACCATGTTTAAGCATGAAGCGATCAAACATCTTGTACCATTGTCTACATGATTGTTTCAACCCATACAAGCTTCTATTGAGTATACATACCAAATGTTCCTTGCCAGGAATAACAAAACCCTCGGGTAAGCTCTTCCTCCACATCACCATGCAAGAAAGCGGTATGTACATCCATTTGGTCCATTTCCAAATCAAGAGCAGCCACAATGGCAAACAATACACACAAAGTGGTCATCTTCACAACAAGAGAGAACACTTCCTGAAAGTCTATGCCCTTGGTTTGAACATATCCCTTTGCCACAAGCCTTGCCTTATACTTGGGTTTTGCATCAACAGTTTTGATTTTAGACACCCATTTGTTAGGAATAGACTTCCTCCCTTTGGGCAATTCAACCAAATCCCAAGTATGATTAGCATGCAAAGCTTTAATCTCTTCCTGCATAGCAAGCTCCCACTTGTCGTTGTGCTCACATGTCTTTGCCTCTTTATACGTAAGAGGCTCTCCCTCATCTGTCAACATAATGTAATGCAAAGAGGGGTCATATCGACTCACAGGCCGTCTTTGACAAGTAGACCGCCTCACCCAATGATCCACATTATCCGGCAATGGGTTTACATCAAGTGGCACTACAAAATCATCAACAATGGGCTGTTGTACATCATTTTCAGCACCATTTTCAGCATTGTTTCTTGGCTGCAAATGCCCTTCAGGAGCCTCAATTTGCTGTCCAACATCATCTGGCTCAAACACCACTAGATCATCTACATTTTCAGCCATATGTGGTGCATCCTGAGGGTCAAAAATAGGCCTAACAGGTGGCTGGTCATGCTGAAATTTCACCCTTTTATGGTCATGTTTTGAGGGACAATTGTTTTGACGCAACCTTGCCTCATTAAAAACAACATCCCGGCTGCGTATAACCCTTTTGAGCTAAGGTAACTAAATCCTGTAACCCATTTCGCCTTCTTCACCATATCCCATGAAGAGGCCTTTAATGGACTTGGCATCTAGTTTGCTCCTCAACTCAAATCTAATATGCACAAAAGCCTCGCAACCAAAAATACGGAAGTGATCATGTGAAGCAAGCTTACCAGACCAAACCTCTTCAGGGATATCACCTTTCAAAGACATGTGAGGGGATCGATTGCATATATGCACTGCAGTTTTCAAAGCTTCTCCCCAAAATCCATGAGAGAGATTAGCTGTGGACAGCATGCATCTCACCCTCTCACAAAGTGTCCTATTGAACCTTTCACCCACACCATTAGAAGAGGGGCTGTATGGCACAGTAAGCTCCCTCTTAATGCCCAAATTTTCACAAAATTTATTAAATTCAGCACTTGTGAACTCCCCCCCATTGTCCGTACGCAAGCATTTTAGCTTTCTACATGTTTGGGTGGTCACAAATGCATGAAATTTCTTAAATGCAGCAAAGGCTTCATCCTTAGATTTGAGCAAATAAACCCAAATTTTCCTAGAATGATCATCAACAAGGGAGACAAAATAGCATGCACCTCCCATAGACTTAGTAGGCATACTACATACATCAAAATATACAAGATCAAGCACACAAGATTTACGAGAGACACCGGAGTAATAAGAACGCTTTACTTGCTTGCCATATTGACATTCATTACAAAAGTCAAGCTTTGTGCCCTTAGCATCAAGCTTGTTCAAAGTACAAAGTTTAGAGAGGCCCTTTTGGCTCATATGGCCAAGCGTCTTGTGCCACAACTCCATGTGAGAGTTAATTTCAACCAATGCAATAAACTTGCCGAACACGGCCTTTCCATGCATGGCACATGCAGTAAAGTATCCCTTGTGCCCTTTGCAATCAACCTTGAGTCTTTAGTCATTTTCCATGATCCTCTCTCAAACAAGATGCTGTAACCATGCATATCCATCTGATCAACAAAAAGCAGACTCTTCTTGATTCTCGGTACATATCTAACATCATGCAAGACAAGCTCATTTGTGCCATCTATGGACAGATGCACAGTGCCAATACCCTCTATGGAACATGCATGATTGTTTCCAAGGTATACATGGCCATGCTTGCCTACATCAAAAGTAGAGAAACACTCCTTGATAGGAGTCACATGAAATGAAGCACCGGAATCAACTATCCACGTCTGGGATAATGCATCATTGACAGTCAACAAAGCATCAATAAGATCACTCTTGGTGATCTGCATGTCTTGTGAATGAACATTAAGAGAGGCATCAAGGTCCTAAGCATTATCATCTGACAAAGTGGCACACAAGATGTCTGATGAGCGCGCGGCGGTGTGTGCAAGTGAAAGAGCACGCGAGGAAGTGCGGTGTGTGTGCAGAGAGGGGAGGCGAAGAGCAGCAAGAGAGGAAGCGCTAGCAGAAGAAGAGAGAGAGAGAGAGAGAGAGAGAGAGAGAGAGAGAGAGCTCACGTTTTTGAGAAAAACTCAATAAGTGAGTTTTGGGTTTTCCCACTTTTATTATAAGCGACCTTTAAAAATGTGTCCAAGTTCAATATGAACCTGGACAAAGTATAAAAATGTACAAAAAGGGGTTATTTAGGCCTTTAACCCAACAACCTCCCACTTAAAGGCATAAATGGCGCCTTTAAGCTACGTGACTCCCACCATCTCTATGCATAGATGATGTTGTGCTTTGGGTAAGCACTTAGTGAGAGCATCGACTGGATTTTGTGATGTATGGACCTTAACCAATGTAATAAGGCCATCCTCAAGCACTTCTCGTATGAAGTGATACCGCACATCAATATGCTTTGTGCGTGCATGAAACATGGCGTTCTTTGCCAAACATATGGCACTCTGGCTATCACAACCAAGCATAGGTGCCTTGGCAGGCAAACCAAACTCACTGCATAGGCGTGCTAACCAAATAGCTTCTTTGGAAGCCTCCGTGGCTCAAATATATATTCAGCCTCTGTCAATGCAACAATCTTTTGCAATCTAGAACACCATGAAACAGCACCTAAATACATAGCCACTTGTGGAATTCCGTGTATCCACATCACCAGCCATGTCAAAGTCACAAAATCCCTTGAACTCCATTGGTCCTTTACCATAGCAGAGGCATTTGTTTTTAGTCTCTTTCAAGTACCTCATAATGGACTTCACTGCATCCCAATGCAACCTGCCTGGATTAGCCATAAACCGGCTCACAACTCCCACTGCATGGGCTATGTCAGGCCTAGTAGCAACCATAGCATACATAAGTGAACCACAAGCTGAAGCATAAGGCACACTTTGCATGTCATTGGCTTCTTCCTTTGACTTGGGACAATCATCCTTGGATATTTTAACATATGGTTGTAATAGCACACCAAGAGGCTTTGCTTCAGCCATGTTAAATCTGTCCAACACCTTTTCAATGTACTTTTCTTGCAACAAATACAATAGGCGCTTGTCTCTTTGCCGTGTAACACGCACTCCAAGTATATGTTCAGCTGCCCCAAGGTCTTTCATTGAAAACCGAGATTTCAGCTGCCCTTTAAGAGCATCAACAATGCTTCTTTTCTTTGCAGCTATCAACATATCGTCTACATAGAGCACAAGAATGATAGGGTTGCCATCCTAATCACGTTTGGTATACAAACAATAGTCTGCATGGCTTCTTTTGTAACCATGTTTAAGCATGAAGCGATCAAACTTCTTGTATCATTGTCTACATGATTGTTTCAACCCATACAAGCTTCTATTGAGCATACATACCAAATGTTCCTTGCCAGGAATAACAAAACCCTCGGGTTGCTTTATGTAAAGCTCTTCTTTCACATCACCATGCAAGAAAGCGGTATGTAATCCATTTGGTCCATTTCCAAATCAAGAGCAGCCACAATGGCAAACAATACACACAAAGTGGTCATCTTCACAACAAGAGAGAACACTTCCTGAAAGTCTATGCCCTTGGTTTGAACATATCCCTTTGCCACAAGCCTTGCCTTATACTTGGGTTTTGCATCAACAGTTTTGATTTTATACACCCATTTGTTAGAAATAGACTTCCTCCCTTTGGGCAATTCAACCAAATCCCAAGTATGATTAGCATGCAAAGCTTTAATCTCTTCCTGCATAGCAAGCTCCCACTTGTCGCTGTGCTCACATGTCTTTGCCTCTTTATACGTAAGAGGCTCTCCCTCATCTGTCAACATAATGTAATGCAAAGAGGGGTCATATCGACTCACAAGCCGTCTTTGACAAGTAGACCGCCTCACCCAATGATCCACATTATCCGGCAATGGGTTTACATCAAGTGGCACTACAAAATCATCAACAATGGGCTGTTGTACATCATTTTCAGCACCATTTTCAGCATTGTTTCTTGGCTGCAAATGCCCTTCAGGAGCCTCAATTTGCTGTCCAACATCATCTGGCTCAAACACCACTAGATTATCTACATTTTCAGCCATATGTGGTGCATCCTGAGGGTCAAAAATAGGCCTAACAGGTGGCTGGTCATGCTGAAATTTCACCCTTTTATGGTCATGCTTTCAAGCACAATTGTTTTGAAGCAGCCTTGCCTCATTAAAAACAGCATCTCAACTACGTACAACCCTTTTGAGCTGAGGTAACCAAATCCAGTAACCCATTTCGCCTTCTTCACCATATCCCATGAAGAGGCCTTTAATGGACTTCGCATCTAATTTACTCCTCAACTCAGGTTTAACATGCACAAAAGCTTCGCAACCAAAAATGCGTAAGTGGTCATATGAAGCAGGCTTGCCAAACCAAACCTCTTGAGGGATGTCACCTTTCAAAGACATGTGAGGGGATCGATTGCATATATGCACTGCAATTTTCAAAGCTTCTCCCCAAAATCCATGAGAGAGATTAGCTGTGGACAACATGCATCTCACCCTCTCACAAAATGTCCTATTGAATCTTTCAGCTACACCATTAGAAGAGGGACTGTATGGCACAGTAAGCTCCCTCTTAATTCCCAAATTTTCACAAAACTTGTTAAATTCAGCACTTGTGTACTCCCTCCCATTGTCTGTACGCAAGCATTTTAGCTTTCTACATGTTTGGGTGGTCACAAATGCATGAAATCTCTTAAACGCAACAAAGGCTCCATCCTTAGACTTAAGCAAATAAACCCAAATTTTCCTAGAATGATCATCAACAAAGGAGACAAAATAACATACACCACCCATAGACTTAGGAGGCATGCCACATACATCAGAATGTACAAGATCAAGCACACAAGATTTACGAGAGACACCGGAGTAATAAGAACGCTTTACTTGCTTGCCATATTGACATTCATTACAAAATCAAGCTTTGTGCCTTTAGCATCAAGCTTGTTCAAAGTAC
This sequence comes from Adiantum capillus-veneris, assembly GCF_014529385.1. Taxonomy (NCBI): domain Eukaryota; kingdom Viridiplantae; phylum Streptophyta; class Polypodiopsida; order Polypodiales; family Pteridaceae; genus Adiantum; species Adiantum capillus-veneris. The sequence goes on from NC_140954.1 coordinate 16,439,487, forward strand.
AAAGCTTAGAAAGGTCCTTCTAGCTCATATGGCCAAGCCTCTTGTGCCACAACTCCATGTGAGAGTTAATTTCAGCCAATGCAATAAACTTGCCCAACACTGCCTTTCCATGCATACAGTAAAGTGTCCCTTTCTTTGTGCCCTTTACAATCAGCCTTGAGCCTTTGGTCATTTTCCATGACCCTCTCTCAAACAAGATGCTGTAACCATGCATATCCATCTGACCAACAGAAAGCAGACTCTTCTTGATTCCCAGCACATATCGAACATCATGCAAGACAAGCTCATTTGTGCCATTTATGGACAGATGCACAGTGCCAATACCCTCAATGGAACATGCATGATTGTTTCCAAGGTATACATGGCCTGCTTGCCTGCATCAAAAGTAGAGAAACACTCCTTGATAGGAGTCACATGAAATGAAGCACCGGAATCAACAATCCAAGTCTGGGACAATGCATCATTGACGGTCAACAAAGCATTAATAAGATCACTCTTGGTGATCTGCATGTCATGTGAATGAACATTTAGAGACATCAAAGTCATAAGCATCATCATCTGACAAAGTGGCACACAAGATGTCCTCTACATCTGACAGCTCCTCAATCACGACACTAGAAGCCACATTGGCCTTCTCTTTGTCCTTTGAGCTATCCTGTGCATCTGCCTTGACTTCCTTCTTCTCTTTCTTTTTGTCTCCGCCATTCTTTTTTCTTTCTAACTCAGCTTTATAGTACCTGCAATCCGGTTTCTTGTGACCTTTCCTGCCACATTGATAGCAAGTCACATCACCCTTGCCTTTGCTTGCATTTCCCCTTTCTTTACTCTTACTCTTACTCCTTTGTGCATAAGCATTCTTTTTTTTTGTCCTGCCTCTAACCATGTTGGCAGAGCTACCTCCCTCTCCACTTGCTTTCCTCCTGATTTCTTTATTCAAGATAGAACCCCTAACACCATCAAAGGTCAAATTGGGGTTATCGGACAACGAAACCACCAAAGTTTCCCATGACTCAGGTAAGGTCATAAGCAAGAAGATAGCTTTCAGCTTATCATCAAAAGGGGGCAAGCCAGAATCCTGTAACTGTGACAAAGTACCTGCGAACAATGACAAGTGCTCTGCCGCACTCTTGGACTCATCTAGTTGCATGCCAACAAGCTTTCGCATCAAGTGCATCTGGTTGACAGGCGTTGTATTTTCATACATTCCCTTTAACTTCTCCCACACATCAAAAGCAGTCATGAGACCTTTTACATCAATGACGGTCTCATCTGTCATGGCCATTTTAATGTATGTAACGGCCTTCCTGTTCATGCTAACCCATGCTTCATCCGTCATATTCTGTGGCTTCACCTGTTCAAGTGCCCCTTTGCAATCCTTAAGAAATAGGATTCCCCGAATCCTGTCTTTCCAAAGATCAAAACCTATACCATCAAACATATAATCTCGAAGAGGTTCTTCACATCCGAAGAAGATGAGGCCATAGTTGCACGAAATAAGAGGGATAACACGCTGATTTTTTGAGCAAAATGCGCAAAAATCGGAGTATAGCCTCACAGAGATGTGCACTACAGCTCCAAATGGTCACAGGAGCAATTTGGGGCAAAATAGGACGATTTGGGCACAAAATTCAATTTCTGAAATTTAAGCGTAGGAAATTTCAGCGAGCGAATTTGTGCTCGAAAACAACGAATTTAGTTGTTTTTAGTCTCAGAAGACGTATATACATAAGGCTAATACACAACCTTTAGAAGCATGTAAGCGCAAAAGCCCCAATTTGTAGCATCAAAATTGCATGAAATTGAGCCACAAATGGTCATACATCGACAAAATTTGTCAAATGTGAGTAGATTGCATCGATTTGCACTTTCCCGAATGTAATCGCACCATAAAAACACTTGCAAAAACCTGCGTAAATCTGAAATTTGCTTAAAACACTTGTTTTAGGACTTGTTTTTCGGCAATTTCAGGGTTTTCGGGTAGCGAGGACTTAGCAAAAGTATTCCCACACCTTAATACATCGTTTGCAAAACCTGTATTTTTGCTGTCATAACCTGTAATTTCCTGTTTTTGACCTAATTTCAGCCTGTTTTAGGTCAATTTGGGTTGCCGGGAGCTCTCTGGTGTCCGGGGACTAGTCCTTTGGCGACGAAATTGCAAAATCTCGCCATAAAGTTAACCTTCTTGGCTAAAATTCAGTGTTTGCAGGTTTGGGGACAAACCCTAATGGGGCTTTGATACCAATTGATGAGCGCGCGGCGGTGTGTGCAAGTGAAAGAGCACGCGAGGAAGTCTAGTGTGTGTGCAGAGAGGGGAGACGAAGAGCAGCAGGAGAGGAAGCGCTATCAGAAGAAGAGGGAGAGAGAGAGAGAGCTCACGTTTTTGGGAAAAACTTAATAAGTGAGTTTTGGGTCTTCCAACGTTTATTATAAGTGACCTTTAAAAATGTGTCCAAGTTCTGGACAAATATTGAACCTGGACAAAGTATAAAAATGTACAAAAAGGGGTTATTTAGGCCTTTAACCCAACAATATCCTCTACATCTGACAGCTCCTCAATCACAACACTAGAAACCACATTTGCATTCTCTTTGTCCTTTGAGCTATCCTGTGCATCTGTCTTGACTTCCTTCTTCTCTTTCTTTTTGTCTCCACCATTTTTTTTCCGTTCTAACTCGGCTTTATAGTACCTGCAATTGGGTTTCTTGTGACCTTTCCTGCCACACTGATAGCAAGTCACATCACCCTTGCCTTTGCTAGCATTTCCCCTTTCCTTAGTCTTACTCTTACTCCTTTGTGCACAGGCATTCTTCTTCTCTGTCCTACGTCTAACCATGTTGGCAGAGTTGCCTTCGTCTCCGCTTGCTTTCCTCCTGATTTCCTCATTCAAGATAGAACCCCTAACACTATCAAAGGTCAAATTGGGGTTATTTGACAATGAAACTACCAATGTTTCCCATGAATTAGGTAAGGTCATAAGCAAGAAGATAGCTTTCAGCTTATCATCAAAAGGAGACAAACCGGAATCAAGTACCTACGAACAACGACAAGTGCTTTGCAGCGCTCTTGGACTCATCTAGTTGCATGCCAACAAGTTTTCGCATCAAATGCACTTGGTTGACGGGCGTTGTATTCTCATACATCGCCTTTAACTTCTCCCACACATCAAAAGCAATTGTGAAACCTTTCAAATCAATGACTGTCTCATCGGCATGGCCATTTTAATGTATGTAACTGCCTTCCTCTTCAGGCTAACCCATGCTTCGTCCGTCATATTCCGTGGCTTTACCTGTTCAAGTGCCCCTTCACAATTCTTAAGAAATAGGATTCCCTGGATCCTGTCTTTCTAAAGGTCGAAACATGTTCCGTCGAACCTCCTAATCTCGAAGAGATTCTTCACATCCGAAGAAGATGAGGCCATAGTTACACGAATAAGAGGGCTAATACGCTGAATTTTTGGGCAAAATACACAAAAACCGGACTATAACCTCACAAAAGTGTGCACTATAGCTCTAAGTGGTCACAGGAGCAATTTGGAGCAAAATGGGTCGATTTAGGCACAAAAAACAATTTCTGAAATTTATACGCAGGAAATTTCAGCAAGTGAATTTGTGCTCAAAAACAACAATTTTAGTTGTTTTTAGCCTCACAAAACATACATAAGGCTAATGCACAGCCTTTAGAAGCATATATGAGCAAAAGCCCCAATTTGTAGCATCAAATTGCACAAAAATGAGCCACAAATGGTCATACATAGCCAAAACTTGTCAAATGTGCATAGATTGCATCAATTTGCACTTTCCCCAATGTAGACGCATCTAAAATACACTTGCAAGTACCTGCGTAAATCTGAAATTTGCTGAAAACACCTATTTTGGGACTTGTTTTGGCAATTTCAGTGTTTTCGGGTAGCGGGGACCTAGGAAAGATGTTCCCACACCTTAATACATGATTTACAAAACCTGTATTTTGTTGTCATAACCTGTAATTTGCTGATTTTGACCTAATTTCAGCTTGTTTTAGGTCAATTTGACTTGTCGGGAGCTCTCTAGTGTCCAGGGACGAGTCCTTTGGCGATGAAATTGCAAAATCTCGCGTGAAAGTTGACTCCTTTGCTGAAAATCAACGTTTGCAAGTTTGGGAGAAAACCCTAATTTGGCTCTAATACCAGTTGATGAGCGAGCGGCGGTGTGTGCAAGTGATAGAGCATGCGGAGATGTGCAGGGCGTGTACCTTGGAGAGGGGCGAAGGCCTGCAGAGCAGAGGGCGATACGGAACAAAAGGAGAGAGAGAGAGAGAGAGAGTATAAAGTATAGGACCAATTTAAAGTTAGTGACCAAGTTCAATGTGAACTTTGCCAAAGGTTAATAACCTTTAAAACTATACACAAAGGGAGCCATTTGGGCCTTTTAACCCAACAACAGATCGGCCTTTTCCTTGCAGAAGTAGCGATCCAAGGCATCCACACCTAGCATTTTCAGATTTCAGTAGCATCGCAGATCTAACCTCGATGACGACACCATCGTCACAGTCGCCATCGTCGTCACCATCAACGTTGACATCGTCGTTGTCAAGTACCACAGCATCTAGAAGCCTTGTACCAGACCTTTGTGCAATCTAAAGCAAATACCTCTCTAGCAACAGAGGGGGGGGCCCTTGGAGGGGGGTTTGGGACCCCATCTAGTGTCGTCACTTCTCTCTCTCTCTCTCTAGCACTCTCATGCACTCACTCACAATTTGCATTCCACTCTTTTGTTTTGGTCATTGCACATTCTCTCATTAAGTCAAGGAAGGCTCTACCTTCCTGTCAGTAAAAGGAACCTTGAGCACTCACTGATCACTCATCTTGAGCCATACACCATCATTTACTTCCATTGCACATTGCATTGGTATAAGAGCTCTTTGGCAGTGTTCAGTATCATCACTCAAGGAAAGAATCACAAAGAACCACAAGAATTTTTTTGCTTGTTGTGATCACACGTAACCCAAGACCACTTCGGCGTGTCGTTCCCTAATCTGTATTTTTGAAGAGTGGAAGGTAACCCAAGAAAGAAGAGCTTGTCCAGCCTCCCCTCGTTCCTCTTTTCCACTCATTGAGAGCGGACCTTGCACTTAGCGGCAGGCCAATCGACGTGAGGTAGGAAAAAGCAACCTTGATGTGAGCGCAAGGCCGCCATGGGGTGCACCCGCAAGGAGTTGAGCTTGGGTAAGAGAAAAGCCTTCTTAAACGCAGGTTGTAAGCCAAGAACCTCGAGTACTCAAGAACCCCAAGACCCTCGAGTACTCAAGAAGAACCACGAGTACTCAAGAACCCCGAGTACCCACGTACTCAAGAACTCAAGAACCTCAAGAACTCAGTGCATGGTCATCACCCGAAGCGGAATGGATACTTTGTGTGAAGGTGATGAGAGTGGAGTTGGAGAAGAGTCACCAGGAGGATTGTTCCCCGATCCTCCCCCATCCCAATCTACGCCACGGATTGCACCAACCCCTATGAAGGCTTTGATCAAGACGATGATGGAGATGATGCTACAACAAGAGGCTCAACGTGCCGCCATGGCTTGAGATCGCAAAGAAAAAGGGCAACTATGGAGCTCAAGCGTGAGCAAGCACGCGAGACTCAACGCATAGCCGTTGAAGAGAAGTGCGCAGCAATGGCGTTAAAGCGAGATGTCACGTCACACATCCAACCCTATGTATCCATGGACAAGCTACAGCATGACCAAGGTTCAATTCAATCAAGTCAATCTAGAATAGAAAGTGATCTGACACTTTTGTGAGTCTGTTCGCAGACCTGCATGTCCAGACACTTAGATTAGATGATATCCTCTGGTTGCACATAGCATGACCATCAGATTTCCATCAAAACCCATCAGGACCATTCTTACAGTGCATACACCTATTTTCCCTATTTTTGACATTTTTCACTTATTATTTTTAAGTGACTTTTGTTAGAAATTGGGTAGGGCAAATTCCATAAGTTTGTATATATAGAAACCTAGCACTAGCACTTTCTGGCAGAAGAGGCAGCAGGAGCACCTTGCTCAACAGGCAACTTCTCAGCAAGACCCCCCACAGAGACCTAGCGTTTTTGCAAGAGACAGCAAAACCTAGCGTTTTTGCATCAGATCAACCAACGTTTTTGCACTTGTAGATTCTCGACGACGGTAGACAACAAATCAGCCCTAGCGTTAGCAGATTCCCCACAGAAGGCAGCACATTCCCAATGTTAGCAGATTTCCACCGCAGGAACCAAATCAGCCCTAGCGTTTTTTATTTGCAGATCAGCCTCGGCGTTTTGCAATTCCATCGCGACAGATTCAGCCCTAGAACCAGCGTTTTCAGTTTTCAACAGTCAGTTACCGCAAAAAAAGTCACGAACCTCGCAGATCTCACCTTCCCGTAGCAGATCCTCGCCGCATGGTCAAATCCCGCGAAGTTTGCAGATTCAGCCCGGAAATCGTAGTTTTCAGCATTTGCGTTTTCAGCGCGTCATCGTCGCATTGTCACCATCGACATCGTCATCGACATAGAGTCAGAATTCAGTAGATAAAAATTTGCAGATTCAGCCATTAGCATTTTCAGATTTCAGCCCGTCTCGTCGTCGACATCATCGGCAAGTCCAAAGCATTGTAGAGATTTGTGCAATCAATAGTAGACCGCTCTCGCCATAGAGAGTGGGGCCTTCGGAGGAGGGTTTGACAACATTCTGGTGTCATATTCTTCTCTCTCTATCTCAGTCTTAGTACTTTCATTCACAGTGTTCACCACTTTGTTTGTGTCCATTCCACTCTCTCACTAAAGGAACGGAAGGCTCTCCCTTCCGTAAGTAAAAGGAACCTTGAGCACATCAAAGTTCAACATTCATTTCCATTGCACCTCACATTGGTATCAGAGCTTTGGCAGTGTTCTGTATCACTCAAGGAAGAACCACAAGAACCACAGAATTTTTTTTGCTTGTTGCGGTCGCATGTAACCCAAGTACTCTTGGGCGTGTCAATTCCTAATCATGTTTTTGAAGAGTGACAGGAAACCCAAGAAAGAAGGGCTTGGCCAACCTCCCCTTGTTCTCTTTTCACTCATTGAGAGCGGACCGTGCACTTAGCGGCCGGCCAATCGACGTGAGGTGGGAAAAAGCAACCTTGGTGTGAGCGCAAAGCCGCCAAGGGGTGCGGTGCGCCCGCGGAAAGGAGCAGAGCTCGGGTAAAGAGAAGATCCTTCTCTAACACAAATTGCAAGCTAAAGAAGAACCTCAAGACCCTCAAGAACTCAAGCACCTCAAGAACCCAAGACCCATAAGAACCCAAGTTCCTCGTGAACTTAAGAACCCAAGACTTCAGTGGATGGTCATCACCCGAAGCGGAATGGATACTTCGCATGGAGGTGGTAAGCATGGGAGTGGCGAAGAAGAGTTTTCCTCACCAAGAGGTTTTTTCGACCCCTCCCCATCTACGCCAAAGATTGCACTAGATCATATGGAGGCTTTCGACAAGATGATGATGGACAGGAAGTTAGAAAGCGACAAAATAATGGCAACCATAGAGCGTAAATACGAAGACGGAATGGAAGCCATAGCGCGTGAGCGCAAAGAAAGAGAAGCAAAATTTCATCGCGAGAACAAAGAAAGACGAGCAAAATTTGATCGCGAGAATAAAGCAAGAATGCAAGAGATGTTGCGACTCTTTTCTCAAGTTCAGGCACAGATGCAAGAGATTCGAGAAAAGGAGACTCTCTCCATCTCTTCTTCTCCCAAGCATAACACTCATGATTTGAATGACAATGATAAGCATGATAATTTGAATGATAATGACAAGCATGATGAATTGCATGATAATGATGAGCATGATGATTTGGATGATAAGGACAAGCATGATGATTTGCATGATGATCAAGATGTGATTTCTCACAAGCATGATGATTTGCATGAAGATAATGTGATTGTTTTACAAGGATGATGTGTTAGTTGATACTTTCTCTAGTGAAGCTAACCTCATTGCAGATTCGATCAATCACGAAGAATCGATCTTGGCTCTCGAGTCAAGGTCCAAAGAACCCCCTCAGGAAGTTTCGATCCCTCACGAAGAACCGATCTTGGCTCTCAAGTCGAGGTCCAAAGAACCCCCACAGGAAGTATTATGTGCACGAATGATTAGTCAACACGCATTGTTCAAGTTTTTCATTCGTGATGCTTTCCAGCACGCATTGTTCGAGTGTTTCATTCGTGATGCTTTCCTGTATTTTAGTCACCGTCCTTATGTGATTTCTTATCATAGGCATGATATATTGTTCGATGAGCACGATTCACTCATGAATGAGCACGGATGTATGCGGATGATTCATGAAAAGATGAAATGTTTCCATTCAAGGGTCACATTCCATGTCTCTTCCTTGGCACGTCACAGTCATAGAAAGAGCACAAAAAGGATTGAGCATCAAGCATAAGCATTTCCATTGTGTTTTGCCACAGTTCATTGATTTAGATCGTAAAGTCGAGTTTCGGCCCCAATTGCTAATCATTTATACCCATTTATTGTATCCTCAAAACGTGTTGCTTCATAACAGAATACACTATTGCTTCATAACAATACACGCTGCCAATATGTTCACGGGAAACTTTAAAAATTTCAAAACAGCTTGACACTACAAATAGATCGAACTCAACAAAGCTCATTTACGATTCTAACATAAGTACATCTTGATTCTCTTATGCTATAATAGGTCAAGGAATCATCAATGTAAATTTCTGAAGGGCGAATCCCCTTAGCTCATCCCACGTGGCAATTTTGAAAGGATTCAAGAAGAGGTCTATACATTTGACCGTTGAATTTAGAAGAAATATCATGGATGATCTGCATGACCTTAGAGCCTTGATTTTAGAAGTTAATCCATGCAAGCAAGCACCACTCGCAGGGGTAATTTCACATTTACTTAAAAGTGTCCCAAACAAGATAGGCTACATCTAACACTCGATGTTAAAAGCCCTTGAGAGAACGATAGGAAAGCCTGATAATTCAAAACATCAAATATCAGTCTTCTCCTTATCTTGCAATCATACAACACAAGCCAAACCAATGAGTGCAATTGTCAAGTGAAATATCCAATATCCGCATCCCAAATGGCCAAGTAGGGTAACAACCATCCGCATCTAGCATGGTAATCTTGCATTTCACATATTGACTACCGTTTGTACAATATTAACAACACCTTTCAACTAAAAGATCATCAACTCGGCATGTTTTGGCCACAAAGGTTAAAATGCTGATCCAAGGACTTAGGTCCACAATGCATTCAATAAAGCTTCAAACTTCCCTTTGATAACTTACACTGGATAAACACAAGCTGCATTATGATCTTCCACTACAACTGACAACTGAAGAACCAGAAGAAAAAGAACCAACAACTAAGTAACAAACCCCACGTTGATTGAGCCATTCCATTTCATTAACTTTAAATTGTAGAACCAAGAAACCCGAAAATCAGGATGGAGCTGGAGCTGGAGCACATCAGGACAAGTAGAAAGGATGATAATGATTATTATCCAAGCAATAATGCTGTGCAAATTAAAGAGCAGCACCTTTACCCAGTTCTGCTTCCACCATAAATGCCAATATAAAGACAAGTGCATTTCAAAGATAAAGCTGAATAGCTAGACAAACAGTACAAATATAATCAGATACAATCAAGGTTCATCATGCATGACAACGTATGCTTTGGAGTAAAATTATGAAGCCATCAAATCTCATGAAAACTGAATCAGCCTATTAAAGCTTGAAAGGAAAACAAAGACTAAATCATTCAGTTATCTTCATAAGCACACACCTTCTGCAGTCTTCCTGATGAAATGGGAAGAGACACTACATCAAAGACCAAACACTGAACCAGAGAGTGCAGCAAATATATTCTAGGCCTGCCATCAAACAATCTTCTCTGTCCACCATGATTTTATGTGATTATTACAAAATGTGTGCTCTCCTACTAACTATCAGGTGATAGACTCATACACAATAGGAAATCCTCCAAACAAAATGGAAACCTTCAACTGCAAGCAGCTGACTGCTTACAAGGCAAGGAAATGCAACCAAACAAAAAGATTCTCCTTGGATTTACTTAGCCTATAATCCACTGCAGTAACCTAGAAGTTCAACTTTCCTAGCCTTGGAGCTCAGCAAACTAGTAAAGATCAAAAACTTTAACAGCTTCATGGATAACTTCAAGATCGAGGTTACAAAGCATCTCAAACTTAACTTGAAAGAGCAAATGAGATCTTGAATTGAGATTCAAACAATGGAAGAAAGGAAACAAAATGTACGATAAGCTAACCTGGAGGAAGCACAGAGGCTGAGTCAACAGCACAGTCGCAGTTGCAAGGTGCACATTCAGATCGAGATCCATGCTTGAGAACGGCAATGCCTTCAAAGAAATGCCAATAAAGAGGAGGACCCAGTATGTAGATTGCAAGTATGAACGCACACAGAAGCACGCAAGCCTTCCCAGGGCTACATACAGAGCCGGACGCTTGCAAGATAGGCATCTCAAAACCCTATCTCTGCCGTGTCAGGCAGGATACCTCCTCATGAACGCGTCAAGCAGCTACTTCAGAAAGAATGCTGGTTTCTGGATGAACGATCTGATGCACACTGCTCACACCCCTCACGCGCTCTAGCGCGAGCGCGCACAAATGTACTTGAGTGGAGAGAGAGAGAGAGAGAGAGAGAGAGAGAGAGGTGCGTTTACCTGCGCGTGTGCGTGTTATAGTAAAATTTTCTGTAAGTGCTTAGTGACAGAGATGACGACTAACATTCAAATCTGTTCAAAAAACTGCCTATAGCCTAAAGCTTCCAGCTGTTCAGCCCACTTTCCACCATATTCACTTAAGCCTAAAACCAGTTTATGGTTTTTGGTTCAAACTTCGCGTTCGGAAGTCACACACCTTATCTGAAAATGTCACTCTTGTCCCATAGTCTCATTCACCTAGAAAACAAGACGTGATACAATGGCCATGCCACCTCCTACTAAAAGAGAGAATGTCAAGCCATTTATGTATGTCGAGGCCATCCATAGAACTTTCAGTGTATATCCAAGTGTGCAAAGCATAGTTGTGTTTTAATAAGCGAACTTTAACTATATCTATACTATTATAAGACGGGGAGAGATTCCGGCCCCCTTCCCGGACACGTGTCCCAACCTGCTTCATTCGACAGTGTGGCTTGCAGCTCTGACGACACAGAGGACAGTGCGCGCAACTATAGAGAGAGAGAGAGAGAGAGAGAGAGAGAGAGAGAGGCAACCGAAGGCCGATGGCCATACAAGTAATGTTAAGCAGGTAAACTTCCTCTCAATAAAAGGATACACGATCACATGTGTGTGTGTGTGTGTGTGTGTGTGTGTGTGTGTGTGTGTGTGTGAGAGAGAGAGAGAGAGAGACTCTTTGGAGATTATCGAAAAGAGAGAGAGTGTTAAAGATGCTCAAAGAAACACCAAAGAGACTAGTGAGTGTGTGTGTGTTGTTGTATTAAACTTATACTTATACACAAAAGAACATAAAAGTTCAAAAGGCAGTTGGCTGTAGACAAAGGACAAAGATTAACACAAAAATTACTCAATCATAAATTCATTTTTGTACATCAAAATGAGAATGAAATATCATTCCAGTGCATTTATACATGAGATAGTCAAAAAAATGGTTCTAAAGTAGAGGAAGCCCGGTTCTTCATTGTTAAACCAAAAAGACCATAAGTAAAGATAGAATTATCACCTGCATCCATATAAACAAGACAACAGATTCGTTAGCTTTGTTTATGTATTGCAGGTGTTAATGAACCTATAAGTTGTTATCCATGTCCTACTTAAAACTTTTTAATTTAAACTTACTTTTTTTTTTGAGTGTATCAAATATTGCAAACTTGAGTAGATAGACCAAAAGAAGTTTATTTCCACATGTTTTCATTGTGATCAGAAGGCCACCACCCCTTTTGATCCAGGTTTCAAAAGATCCCATATGTAGATTGAAGTATTCAAGATATAATGTAATTTTTTGAATTGACAAACTTCAAAACATCAAGAAGTGTTTTTCAAATGTTTTTAATGTGATCAGAAGGCCACCACCCCTTCTAATCCAAGTGTCAAAAGATCTTATTTCATAGAAATACTGAAGTATTCAAGATATGATGTAATTTTTTGAATTTACAAACCCCAAGAACTGTTTTTCCACATGTTTTTCATTGTGATCAGAAGGCCACCACCCCTTTTGATCCCAGTGTCAAAAGACCATGCTTCTAAAAAGTCAATGTACAATAGTTATCTACTAGAATTCAAATTATTCAAAACAAAATATCGACACTTGTTTGCCATAAGCCCAAGCATAATTTAATAAGCTTTGAAGGCCTATCATCATCTTTTTATGTAGGAATATCAGGACTTCTATCAGGCAAAAGACCAGCAATAGCTAGGGTCAAATATTCAAGTTAAGACACAGCCAGCAGATATTACCAGATTTTGAGCCTAAAGTAAAGATCAAATCCCAATAAAACCATATCCTCCTTTGAAGACCATATCATAATGGTAAGAGAATATCATAGCAGCAAACCCCTAGGTATAAGTCCGGCATCACCAACCATTTTAATGCAGTTTACCATGGCTCACCAATTTACTGACAGAAAGTCATCAACATTAGTTTGGTACCAAAACAGGACACTTAAGTGTCTTTTTTTTACAAATTTAGATTAAATGCTACTTGCATCAGATGGTGGAAGCTATCATGATTAAGAAATATACTCATCAAGTATACCAACATAAGACTACGATTAATGCTTTGAAGAATTCGAATTTTATAAGCTTAATAAAAAATGAAGAGACCTTGTATGAAATTGTACACAAATTTTTCATAATTGTGTTAAAGATAATCGCAAGTTTTATGTGCAAAACAATTTACTTGAGAATATATAAAACAATGGGAAGTTCTACATGTTTGATATGGTCATTCAAGCATATTGTTGTGTACGAAGAAAAATATGTTTTTGATGTATTATTAAGGTTTATAAAGTGATACATTGCTTACCCTCTCCATTGAGGACTCAAGATCGTGTTGGAATTAGGGTTGCAGGAAAACACATATAGCTTGGAGAAGACGAAGGAAGCTCAAGGCACACTATAGAGAGTTTTTTACTTAGTGTGCAATGGAAAGATAGATATCCCTATAATGATGGGCGTATATACAATGCCTGGGGGGGGGGGGGGGGGGGGGGGGGGAGAACTCCTTGTGAGGGAAAAAATGCCGCGCCGGTCCTAAGTTTGTTCACACATATCACTACCACATGTATATGGTAACAAACCCCCCCGGAGTGATGCGGTGAACGAGAGTTGGCACATGGAGTAAAGGGAAGTGCCATGTCCTGAGGACATGATCAGTCCACAAAGGGGAGTAAGCCCAAAGCTTTGTGGAAAGCTTCAAATTTCTCACGATACAATGTCTTTGTGAAAAGATCTACAAGGTTGTCCTGTGTTGGCACATAAGCCAAACTGATCTCTCATGTTGAGAGCCTCTCCTTGACATAGTGGCAATTCACCTCAATGTGCTTTGTGTGAGCATGAAAAACTGGGTTCCGTGCAACTACCAATGCGCTCTAATTGTCAGTGTAGATAGTGTTGGCAATGTCCTAACCAACACCCACATCATCCATAAGACGTTTGAGCCATACACACTTAACCGTAGCTACGAAGACTGCCCTCTACTCAGCCTCACAACTAGAAGTGGCCATAGTAGGTTGCTTCTTTCTCAACCATGATATACATGAACTGCCAAACATTAAACAAAAACCACTTGTGGACATTCGCGTGTCAAAACGACCAGCCCAATCTTAGTCCGAAAAAGCATGTAAGTCTGGTGGCAATGATCCCCCCTTGGGATAAAACAAGTCAAGATGTAAAGTGCCACTCAAGTAGCAGAAAACCCTCTTGATAGCGTGCCAATGCTTAGACCATGGGCTATGCATAAATTTGATGACCTCTGTGAGATGGCAAACTGAATATCCGGCCTCGTGTTGCATACATAAATGAGGCATCCAACACAGTGTGGTAAAGAGTGACATCCGCAGGATCACCAGCATCATGAAGACTCAATTTCAAACCTGTTTCCATGGGAGTGGCAATGGGTTTGCAATCCTCAAGTCCAAACCTACATAGCAATCTCTCTATGTAACTTTTCTGACACAAGGCAATACCACCATCACACTGCTTAAATTGTATATACAAGTAATGATGCAACAGCCCCAAATCTTTCATCTTGAAAATAACATTCAAATCGGCCTTAAATTTACCAATATGTCTCTCATTTGGTCCAGTGATCAGCAATTCATCCACGTAGAGAACCACAATGAGAAGCATATCACCCTCACGCTTTACATACAATGCGCTTTCTGTAGGACTGTTACGAAAGCCTCATTTGACCAAATGAGTGTAAGCCTTCTCATACCAAGCACGAGAAGATTGCTTCAACCCATACAAAGCTTTGTTACATTTGCACACTTTTATCCTCTTGTTCTTTCTTGACAAACTTATCATCCAATTTTATGCGCTGTGTTTGTGGCACCAAAGTATATGCCAAACAGTCAAAAACACGCATGTGCTCAAAGAAGGCTTTCTAGCATGCCATGCTTCATATGGAGTGTCATAATAATCAATATCTAATTCTCCTAAATGATTTTCTCATATTAAACTGATCATTTAATGTGGGGAAGTGCCAGGGGAGAAAAAGCTAGAATATTGGTTAAGCTAGCAGACCGGCCACAGTAGGGATCCAAAGGAGGGAAAATAGGGATCCAAAAGGGGGGCCATCTGCAAAAGATCCATGTGCCACAAGGGGCTAAAAAGACCCTAAGGTTCAGCCCATTAAGACTTCCAAAATGCTAAGGTTCCAAAATTCAAAGGTTATGTCCAAAGGTCAACCCTAGGGGAATTGGATGCTTTGTGTGTGTAAAAAAAGTCTTTGCATATCCCTACATGGGAGGGGGCGAGCCTTTCTTCTAGGGGATGAGAGAGAAAGCCACACACACACACACACACAAGCTCCCTTTACACAAAGGGAATGAGGGACACATGTCAGCTCCCTGGGCCAGATGCCCACAAGGTGTACCCAATTCCTATTGGATGGCCTTAGAGGTGGACCAATGATAATTAGGCTAGAGTAAATCTAGTTTAATTAATTTAAAAACACTTAATAAAAAGAACCAATGAAAATTAAGTCTCCTGGATGATTATTGGACAGCCCATGAAGGGGTCCAATAGGAATTGAGCAACCCAATGGGCTACTTAATTCTTATTGGTCAGAATGGGGAAAGGTCCAATGGGGATTTAATTCATTTAAATCAATTAAGTTTAATTGATTAAGCTCTCACAAAAGGGGAAAGGGGGACACATGTCAGAAGTCTATCACTTATGCTGCTTAATAGCCATTGGCTTGACTTGGGGAGGTCCAATGGGGAGCCTGCAAGAGTAAATAGCAAGAGGGCTCACCCAAGAGAGAGAGGGGGCTGATTTTTGCAAGGCATTATCACACACACACACACACACAATCTCATGTGTGAAGAAAGAGAAGACTATCTCTTCCCAAGCTTTAATGGAGAGCTCATCACCTACTCCAAGCTTGTGAGATAGAAGCCTACATCAACACACTCTTGGCATGTGGATGCAAATCCAACCAAGAGCCAAGCTTCAATGCATGCTCATCTCCTCTACCAAGTCAATTACTAAGCTAAGCTATGCTAATATGAGTGATTATGTGAGGAGATGTACATCTTTCTCGTAAGATACTCCTTCTTCCTCTCAATCTACTCTCATACCCTGCTAGCTCTCACCATCTTCGAAGGTGTGTGAGGTCTTGGGTCTGAGAACGGGGATAATTAAATTTGTGTTTGCTAAGTGTTTTGCTTAGTGCATGAAGCTTTCATCTTCATTGCACTAGCTAGTCTTGAAGGAACACAAAGAATTGTATTTTATAATGTCTCTCTTGATGGGAGAAACCATAATACAAAGCCTTTTGGAGGGGGGACCGGCTCCATGCAAATCCGGTCCTCAACTGTTGTCAATAGCTTAATTTATCTCTCTTTTGAAGTATTGTTGATGCTATCTAACTAGGTGTTATGCTTTTTGTTTCTCTCTCCACCCAAGCACTCTTGTAATTCTCATTAGGAATCTATTCTAATGAAATGCCCACTATGTTCATGCTAATTTCCGCTACACACAAGTTATTAGGCCATTAAATGTTACATTGGTATCAGAGCACAAGGTTTTTCTTTTCTTGCTCAAGAAGGGAGGTCCTCAAGCTAGCTATAAATGTTTGGTATTATTAATTGCCTGTGAGTAAGTAGAATAGGGATTTTTCAGCCTTGCAGTGCGCCCCCCTTCGTGCAGTTAACGGGGCATCACCGTCGAGAGCTATGGTCTTAATAGTGGAGTCCTACGGGGCTTGCCTACGGCTTAACCACTATTGAGCTATTAGAAGCTTGACAGGAGCCGGTGCTATTTTGGTGTCGAAAGGCCCTCTCTTCTATTCCTTGCAATTAATGGTATTCGAGCCGCGGGTACAGTAGCTTGAGTGCTTTTTCTAAAGGGGTAAAGAGGAGTAGCAACTAGGGCTTGAAGTGCCAAAGTACACCTAAAAGTTGTTAGAATGGCTGACAATAGTAAAGAGAGTGAAATTAATGTTGATAACTTTGATTTTGCTCATGAGCAAGCTACTAATGATGCTTCAATGCTTGTTAACTATCTTGTTTCTAGGCTTCAACAAGCCATGGGCAATCCATCTCTCCAAAGCGAAGTGCAACGGCAGCTCCGTGCTCACGAGATTCTCCAAGCTCATCACCATGATGAGAGAACACCTAGGAAGCCTCCTTGTGAGACTACCAAAAGAGGTCTCTCTCCGATTCGGGAAGAAGAAGAGAATCTGTACGAAGGGCTCAAGAAGGGAAGGGAGTTTACAAAGGTAAGAACAAATTCTCTCCTGAAGAGCTTGAGCGTTATCGCAAGGATAACCGGTGTTTCAAGTGCGGCGAACAAGGGCATGCGTACCATGCTTGTCCCCAAAAGAACAACCGCCAAGATCCTCCTAGAGCTTCCTTGGTTGAAATCCAAGAGGAGGAGACTCACCAAACTCACCACAAAGGATCTCCTCTATGCCATGCTTGGGGAAAGGTAAGAGAACATGATGCTTTTATTCTCTTTGACCCTGGTTCTACTCACAATTTTATATCTATAGAGTTGGCTACCAAGCTAGGCATACAATCATACGAGATGGGAGATGTCCTACCCGCAGACAGTGCCTTCAAGGGGCAAGAAGCTTCAGTCACTCCCTTAATCGGGAAATTGAGGCTTCATGTCCAAGGCTATGTGGACAAAGAGGACTTCTTTATTTCCCCTCTCAAGCATGAGGATGTAATCCTAGGGGCACCATGGTTTGACCGCCTGGCTGCTGATGTTAAATTTCCTGAAAGGAGAATCTCCTTTAAGTTCAGGGAAAAAGACATGTATATAGATGCTAAGGAAATGGGTAACACTATTCCCATTGTACATACACCAGCTTTCAACAAGTCAATAAAGAGCTCTATTTCCGTGTACATGATTTTTGTTAAAGATTCTCAAAATGAACCTAATGCTTTAGCAAAAGAAAATAAAAGCAACCAAAAGGAATTAGAGTTATCCAATTTTCTCAAGGGGTTTCAAGATGTTTTTATTGACGACATCCCTTGTGAGCTGCCTCCTAAACGAGGTAATGATGACCATGCAATTGAACTTCTTCCAGGAAGTTCACGGCCTAACAAACCTCCTTATAGAGTTTCTCAAGCTCAACAAGAGGAGATTATGCGGCAAGTGCATGAGTTAGTTGAGAAGGGCATGGTTAGGCCTAGCTCATCTCCATTTTGCTCACATGTGCTATTAGTGCAAAAGAAAGACGACACATATCGTATGTGTGTCGACTATAGAGCACTAAATAGGATCACTATCAAGAATAGGTTTCCCGTTCCACGGGTAGAAGACCTATTTGATAAGCTACAAGGATCGACCTACTTCAGTAGGATTGACCTAAAAAGTGGCTATCATCAAATAAGGATAGTTGATCAAGACATTGTAAAAACCGCATTTCGCACCACATTTGGTCTTTATGAATACATTGTCATGCCTTTTGGCTTGACCAATGCACCAGCCACATTCAACCGCTTGATGGAGAAGCTGTTGAGGCCTCATCGAACCTTCACTGGAGTGTTATTTGATGATATTATCATCTACTCTAATTCATTAGACGAACACAAGCAACACCTCCAGGTAATATTTCAAGTTTTAAGAGAGAATAAACTTTATGTTAATCGAAAGAAAAGTGAATTTTTCTTGCAAGAGATTCAGTCTTTAGGTCACATTATCTCTCAAGATGGCATCCAAATGGATCCATCAAAGTTAGAGGTAATAAAAGGATGGCCTAAACCAAGGAATCTTCATGAACTAAGAAGCTTTATAGGTATGTGTGCATACTATAGACGCTTCATAGAAAAGTTCTCACAAATTGCGGGACCATTACATGACCTAACAAAGAAAAGCGTTAGGTACACATGGTCTGCTAAGGAGAACAATGCTTTCAAAAAGCTTATCTCTCAACCTGTGCTTACACTACCAGATCTCTCAAAACCATTTGAGGTCCAATGTGATGCTTGTGGTGATTGCCTTGGAGTTGTTTTACTCCAAGAAGGGCACGCCATAGGCTATGAGAGTCGAAGGCTCGACCGTGTTGAGCAAGCTCTAGGCATATATGAAAAGGAACTCCTTGCAGTTCTACATGCCTTAGACTCATGGAAGCACTATTTATTGGGGACTCCTTTCATTCTGCCGAATGGATCACCAAAGTCTTAAGTACTTCATGACACAGACCAAGCTCTCGGACAAACAAATGAGGTGGGCAAATTTCCTTTCGCAATTTCATTTTCATATTGCTCACATTGCTGGCAAGCATAATCAAGTAGCTGATGCACTCTCAAGATGACCGAGAGTGAATGCGGTTTCCATAGCCACTCACAATGATCTATCTTCAATGATAGACGAGTACGCTATTGATCCCGATTTTAGAGATGTGATTTCAGCCCTTGCATTAGGGAAGAAAGAAGAACCATTTACTTTACAAGATGGTTATCTTCTCTATGGCAATAGACTATGTGTTACTAACTCACTACGTGAGAAAGTAATGTATGAATCTCATGCTCCACCTTATGCGGGGCATAGGGGGATTCAATCTACCTTAAAGGGAATTGAAACATATTTCTATTGGCCTACCATGAAAGTAAACATACAAGAGTATGTTTCTAAATGTGTGGTATGCCAAAAGACAAAAATTTGATAGAGGGAAGCAACTTGGATTGCTTCAACCCTTGCCAATTCCTAATTCGCCATGGGAGAGCATATCCATGGATTTTATCTTTGGATTACCTAAGTCTATCCATGGGAATACGGGAATATTGACGATAGTAGACAAGTTCAATAAACAAGCTCATTTTATACCTGTCAAAAAGACTATCAAAGCCCATCAAATGGCAACCCTCTTCATTTCACAAATTTTCAAGTACCATGGCTTGCCAATGTCCATAGTGTCGGATAGAGATCCTAGAATGACCAGTAATTTCTGGAAGGGTCTCTTTGAGAATTTAGGGACAAGGCTAAACTTCTCTTCGGCCTATCATCCACAAACGGATGGCCAAAGTGAAATAGCTAACCTAACCATTCTCGATCTACTAAAAGCCTATGTAACGGAAGTAGATCAAAGATCCCAATGGGAGAAGTACTTACCCTTAGTGGAGTATGCTTACAATAACACTGTACATACTTCCACGGGAAAAGCACCTTTCGAGGTAATTGAGGGAAGATAAAAAAGTCCCTTGCTACTTAAAGTACATGGGAAGATCTTCGTTGCAAATGAGTATAGTCGAGACCTACAAGAATATTTTCAAAAGATTAAGGATGCTATCTCTATCTCACAGCAAAGGCAAAAGGCTGCTGTTGACAAGCACAGAAGAACCCAAGCCTTTAAAGAAAACGATTGGGTCTTCTTAAAGTTTCCCAAGGCTCGATTAAGGCACACGACGGGCAAGAATCCTACGAGCCACCAAAAGTACTATGCTAAACTAGCAAAAAGGTACTATGGTCCCTTCCAGATTCTTAGGCCAATCAATGAGATGGCCTATCAACTCAAGTTGCCCAATCATTGGCTCATACACAATGCTTTCCATGTGAGCCTATTAAAGCCTTACAAAGGAGAGCCACCTCAAGAACCAACTATTGAAGACCCACCGGAGATCGAGGACCAAGTGGAGGTGCTGCAGCCCGAGTCCATTCTCCGACATGAAGACAAGGTATTAAGAGGTGGTAAGATTATCCGACAATATCTTATTAAGTTTAAGAATTATCCTTTTGAAGATGCTAGATGGATGCAAGACATACAATTAAAGGATAACCTAAACCTTGTCAATGCTTACAATGCTTCCCAAGAGTAAGCAAATGTACAAAATGTTAAAAATGAACAAAGTTTTTTTTGTCTTATAAGACTCTCTTTTTCTTTATTGTGCACAAAAATGAAGTAGTATGCATGCTTAGATCAAGTTTGCGGAGACGACGTCTCCCAAACACCAAGTAGAGCTTGTCACTCTACTATGGAAGATTGATAGGACTAATGTGCAGACATACTTGTGGTAGCCTAAGGCTCTCAAGCACCAAATGGACTAGTCATCCATTGTGGAATGATGTCGTAGGGTAACATAGGGATCCTCTACCCGCTAAGAAAAAGACTCATGAATATGCTTTATCTTCTCTACACCATAGTCAAGGACGACTATGATTTCAAGAGAGAGGTAATGTCATAATAATCAATATCTAATTCTCCTAAATGATTTTCTCATATTAAACTGATCTTTTAATGTGGGGAAGTGCCAGGGGAGAAAAAGCTAGAATATTGGTTAAGCTAGCAGACCGGCCACGTAGTAGGGATCCAAAGGAGCGAAGATAGGGATCCAAAAGGGGGGCCATCTGCAAAAGAGCCATGTGCAACAATGGGCTAAAAAGACCCTAAGGTTCAGCCCATTAAGACTTCCAAAATGCTAAGGTTCCAAAATTCAAAGGTTATGTCCAAAGGTCAACCCTAGGGGAATTGGATGCTTTGTGTGTGTAAAAAAAGTCTTTGCATATCCCTACATGGGAGGGGGCGAGCCTTTCTTCTAGGGTATGAGAGAGAAAGCCACACACACACACACACACAAGCTCCCTTTACACAAAGGGAATGAGGGACACATGTCAGCTCCCTAGTCCAGATGCCCACAAGGTGCTACAAGCGGAAGTCGAGGCTCCCTGCAAAATACATAGAATAACATGCTACAGACCATAAATCAATAGATCTCCATACCTGCACCATCGTGTACGCGTAAACGCCATAGCAAATCTCACATGAGAGAGGCAGAGAGCGAGACAGAGTAAGCGAGCACGTGTAGCGCACCTCCTAGAGCGGAGTGCTACGCCGGCACGGCGAGAGAGAAGAGAGGAGAGATGAGAAGAGCAACGCAGACACTGGGTGCAATCTCCCCCCGTGCAAGAGTGAGCATGTCCCTCTTGCACGTATTTTATTTATAGAAAAGTTCATGCTCAAAAAATGAGTTACATCCAATTCACACTTGGGCATAAAATAGTCCTGGCTCATAAAGAGCTCAATGTAACAATTCATAGCTGTCTACATCTCAACTTATAACTAAACCATAAATACTAAGGCTTGCCACAGAAAATCCAATGGTGGCAGTTTTATTCCGGATAACTGCTATCGCTTTATTGTCCAGCATGTGCCAATCACTGATCTGCTCACACAACACCCCACAAGTGATCATATTCCACAATTCAAATCAAAATTGCAATGCTTCATCAGAATATCAAATATTTCACAAATATATCATCAAAATATCAATTCCATTACATACCCCGGGGTTGAAAAGCAATTGTCCTCAATTGTTACCAAAACCAAACTAGCGACAGTGGTGGCCAGCCACTGGTAGAGTGGTCTAGTAATTTGGTGTTGCCTAGATCGGCGGATCTACACCAATGGTTGTGCTGCCTAAATCGGCGGATCTGCATTAATGCTGCCTATATCGGCGGATCTGCATTTTGAATTCGTGTTGCCTAAATCGGCGAATCTACACTAGTGCTGCCTAAATCGGCGGATCTGCACTTTTAAAATTCGTGTTGCCTAAATCGGCGAATCTACACTAGAAGAGAGGCACTGCCTAAATCGATGAATCTGTGTCTCTAGGTGTGTGGTATGCAAGTATCAAGTGATGGTAGTGCGGACTTAGCGATTGTTCAGAAATCCATTGACACTCTTCCAAAGAATGGTTTTTGTATTTTACCAAATATCTTCTGTACTGGTTTCCTCTGCGGGTAGTGGTCATGTCATGATCTAAAATTATTTCGGGAGTCAGAATTTCTTCATCGTCCTCAATGAAGGGGGGGTCAGCTGTGGTAGGGGTGTCGGGAATAGGTCCCTTGTGTGGTCTCAACAAACTGACATGGAAGGAGTTGTGTATTTTCCAATGTGAGGGAATGCCCAAGCGGAACGCATTGTTGTTTATTTTATGAAGAATTTTGAATGGGCCATAAAATCTAGGGGCCAATTTCACTTTAGGATGTTTTTCTACACTTTTTAAGCGTCGTTTTTCTATTCTAAGCCAAACAAGGTCGTTTTCTTTAAAAGGTGCAGGTCTTCGTTTCTTATTGGCTTGTGCAGTGTATCGTTCTTGTGCTCGTTTAATGCAAGCTGTGGCTTCTTGTAAAATGTTTGTGTGATCTCTGGTTAAAGTGTCAGCCGCAGGGACATCAATGCTAATAGTGGAGACGGGGACAGGGAGTTTCTTTCCATAGACAATTTCAAAAGGTGCACGGTTTTTGGATGAGTGGGGTGTGTTATTGTAAGCAAATTGAAGCATAGGGAGGTGTTGGTCCCAGTTTGCAGTATTTTCAGTGGTATAAGATCGAAGAAGATCCATAATAGTACTGTTTGTGGCTTCTGTTTGACCATTACTTTCAGGGTGAAATGCAGATGTGAAATCCATTTTAGAGCCTAAGTTTTTGGCTAGGGCGACCCAAAAATGATTGCAAAAGCGTCCATCACGGTCGGAGAGAATGACCTTGGGGAAGCCGTGATAAGGGAAGATGGTTTGGAGGAAAAGCTTTGCAGCCTGTGGTGCAGAGAATGTCTTTTTGCAGGGTACAAAGTATGCTTGTTTGCTAAAACGGTCCACTATGGTCCATATCATGTCATTGTGTGAGGATGTGGTAGGGAGTCCTGTGATGAAATCCATGGAGATTTGTTCCCAAGGACTAGCAGGGATGGGGAGAGGCATTAAAAGACCATAAGACTTACCATGATGACGTTTAACTCTTTGACATATCAAACATTCTGAAACAAATTTTGTGATATCGTGCTTCATTCCAGGCCAAAAAAAAAAAAGATCTTGACATGCAGTGAGTGTGGATTGAATTCCTCGGTGACCCATATATGGTGGTGCATGCATTTCAGTCATTGCTAGTTCCTTGAAGGGTGTTGTGATGCATAGCTTTTGCTGAAAATAAAGATAACCATTTGCTAATGTGTAGTGTTCATAGGGAAGAGCATTATTGTGAGTTATTTCAAACCAAGTACGTGAGAACTGTGGGTCGTGAGCATATGTGTTAGGCATAGAATGAAAATATTGCACATCACTCACAGAAATGTGATTCAAATAAACATGCTTGATTTTATCGAAGACAGATGAACGAGTAACAGAGAAGACATTCACTTCAGGTTTTCTACTTAATGCGTCTGCTACTACATTCTCTTTACTTGGTTGGTATTGTATCATAGGATGAAAATTTTGAATAAAACCTGCCCATTGGATATGACGATCATAAATGGTGGATTGAGTTAGAAGATGTTTAATGGCCTGTTGGTCAGTCTTGATTAGAACTTCGGAGCCCATAAGATAGTGTTTCCATGTGTCTAGAGCGTGGACTACTGCTAGCAATTCTTTATCGTATGTGCTGTATTTGGTTTCTGATGGTTTGAGTTTTCGACTTTCGTAGGCAAGTGGGTGATCATTTTGCATTAAGACTGCGCCTATGCCTGATCCACTGGCATCTGTAACAACTACAAAGAAGGGTTGTGTGAAGTCGGGTAACTGCAGGATGGGGGCATGTGTAAGGAGATATTTGAGAGTGTCAAATGATTTTTGTTGTGTGGGACCCCAATTGAATGGTACTTTTTGACGAAGTAAAGTGGTCATCGGTGACGCAATGTGTGAGAAGTTTTTGACAAATTTTCGATAAAAGCTTGCTAAACCTAAAAAGGATTTTATGTCATGCACGGATTTGGGGGTAGGCCATGTTTTAATAGTGTCAATCTTTTGAGGGTCAACAGATATTCCTTTTTCTGAGACTATGTGGCCTAAATAGTCAATGTGTGTTTGAAAAAATGTACTTTTATCTGGATTTGCAAACAACTGGTGGTCACGCAATAACTCAAAGACAATATGCAGGTGTTTTTTGTGTTCGTGCTCATCACGACTAAAAATGAAAATGTCATCAAAGAACACAATAACAAAGTCTTGATAATCAAGAAATATTTTGCTCATCATCCTAGCAAATGTGGCAGGTGCATTTGTGAGACCAAATGGTAAGACAATAAACTCAAAATGACCAGACTGGGTACGAAATGCAGTTTTAAAAATATCATTAGGGTGCATACGGATCTGATGGTATCCTGATTTCAAGTCAATTTTGCTAAACAGTTTCGCTCCTCGTAAGCGATCTAGGAGATCGTCTATACGTGGGATGGGATAGCGGTTTTTGATAGTAACTTTGTTTAATGCACGGTAGTCTATGCACATGCGAAAAGTTTTGTTTTTCTTTTGGACTAGGAGAACTGGGGCACCAAAAGGGGATGCACTAGGACGGATGAGGCCCTTATCTAGGAGTTCGGTGATTTGTTTTTGGATTTCTTGTTGGTGCAAGGGACTATGTCTATATGGTGCTCTGTGTGGAGGTTGTGAGCCTGGAAAAATTTCAATTTTATGATCTAATTCACCACGAGAGGGTGGTAGGTGAGGGGGGTAATCATCCACAAAGCAGTCATTATACTGTGAGAGGAAATCATTATGTGTGTGAGAGAGAGACGATTGTGTGTGTTCCACTTCAGTAACAAATATCATGTATGCTTTGTCATCCTTTCGTAGTGCACGTTTTGCTTGTGTGTGTGATATCAAGGGAAACATAGCAAGTGATGCATCAGCAGAAAGTGAAATAGATTTGCCATTAAAGGTGAAATTCATGGTGTGTGTGCGATAGTCAATGTGTGGAATATGTTGGTGTCGAAAAGGCATGCCCAGAATGATATCCGTGGATTGCAATGGTGCAATTAAAAAATCAGCCTGTTCTGTGTAATCACCAATGGTAATTGTGAGAGATTTAATTTCACGTGTGCCATTGTACCTAGTTCCTTGAAAAGCACATTTAACTTTGTATGCAGACGGTGTGGTGGTTAAATTCAATTTTCTTACCAATTTTTCATAAATAAAGTCGTGTGAACTACCATCATCATGTAAAATAGACACGCTTGAATCTTGGATTTTTCCTGTTTGACGGAGCAAGGCATGAATTGAAATTGGATTACCTGGTAGGTGAGGTGGTGTTGTCATTGTCCAATCAGCCATATCATCGTCTAGGGGTTCTGATTCATCTTCGATGTTGTGTATGCGAGCTGTGGGTTGGCGAGGTCCGGGTGGACGATTGTTGGTGCAGTTGGCTTCAACATGGCCATATTGGCGGCATTTGAAGCACCGAACACCATTATGACGTGCAGGGGGATTGGGATGTGTGTTTGAAATTTGAGGTGCAGTGTGTGTGGGTGGAGTGGCGGAGTTGTGTTGTGGGCGATGAGTGTTTTGGTGACTACGGGGAAAGGGGGGTGGACGGTTTTGTGTGTAATTATTTGTGCGAGGGTTTGAAGTATACCTGTTGAAGTTATTACCGTTGCGATTGCGGTTGCGATTGTTGTTACCCCACTGATTGGGAGGTTGAAAATTAGGATGATTGGGGTTACGCGTGTTGCGCACTTCATGGACGATAGAGTTGATTTCTTTCTCAGCATCGTAGGCCAAGGATATAGCTTCATAAAGAGACGATGGTTTGAGGGAATTGAGTTTTGACTGTATACCATTGGGAAGACCGTCTTCATATTTGCGTTGGAGAGACTCTGCAGGCACTTCTTCTACCATACAGAGGAGTAGAAGACGTTCCCAGAAGCGGTCAGTGTAACAAGAAATGGTGTCTTCTTGCATCCAAGAGAATTTGGCCCAAGCACGCCGAGCGTCAAGACCAAACTGAGGGGGTAGGAAAGAGTCTTTGACCCGCTGTTGAAAACTGTCCCAAGTTGATGGTCGTTCTGCCGTTTTGCGAAGCACGCTCCACCAAAGTGAAGCTTGACTAGAAAGGTGATTAGTAGCACATTTAATTTTATCTTTTTCAGTGAAATATTCGCCAGCAAAATAATCGTCGAATTGAGTTAACCAAGACAGCATCGTTTTACCAATTTTGCGACCATCAAACTTGAAAAACGTGAAAGATTTTTGACTTATCTTTGCCTCTTTGCTGGATTTTTGAGCTTCAAACGTAGCCTTCAAAATTTTGATCATACGTTCATCTTCGTTGTCATCTTCGCGTGCTCATTTCTGATCATTTGCGGCGAGGCGTTGATTCGCAATGTCTAATTCCTGTTGCAGTAAGAATACTTGTTGCTCCAAGGTCGGTGCCGGTAGAGGTGAATCACTGGTCCAGTCGGAGGGGGCACTGGCACCGTTTGTCTCCATGATGATGGGGAAAGTTGGTAATTACATTGATTTGCTGCAAATCCCTAGCCGGGGTAGAAGGTTTGTGGTGAATAAATTCGACTAACCTGATTCCATGCTGTTGAATAGAGTAAAAGAGTTCATAAGCCCAACGCCAAGTAGTGCGAAGCTCCCGATGGTGCAAAGTAGTTGCGAGGTTTTTGACGTAGAAGCGATGCAGACGAGTAGGTTGCTGATGATGTAATGGTGTGCAATCAACGTGTCGTTGGTTGTGAATGCGACATAGCAGAGGAGGCATATAATTGAAGAAGGGCGACGAGAATTACCACCTTGTTTGATAGGTTCGACAAGCTCGGTCTACGCGAAAAATGGTGCTAGCTATCTTGCGGCTTATTTTGCAAGAGAGATCGACATGTCTTGAGTGTGTCTGCTTGGGTAGCGCGACGCAGTCCGTACCCTCGACATGTCAAAGAGGAAGGCGATGTAGATGGGTGTGCATGCTTGCTTAGGTATGGTAAAAGAAAACTCTCTGCGGGATAGCTTGCAAAAAACCTTTCTGTGGTAATCTCCCTTGTTGTTTTGAAGGTAAAAAAAAAATAGTGTATGCCAAGCGCCGAGACTTGGGGAGAGGTTGTGGAATATGAGAGGGCAAGAGAAAAAAGATCCTGAAGGTGTGGTCGGCATGCGAGAAAGAGGGAGTGGTTTAGCCGGTTCTGTTAGTTGTCTCTCTACCCGTCTCAACAAGCGCATCAGCTGCTTTTCACCAGGAATTGTATAATCAGGCAGTTGCTCGCCACTGGGTCACTTTGCATGGTTTGTAATCTTCACCTTTTTTTGCCAACCTTTGCATGCACTAACCTTAGTTCATGGCCACCTGTGGCGTTGCAGCTTCTCTCTCTCTCTTTCTCTCTCTTCCAGCTTGCCACCACCTCCCGTTCGGCTCCAGTTACCTACCCCATGGGAATATGGCGCTGTTGTTAACTTCAACTGATTGTATGATATCCCGTTATGACTCCCTGCAGATATTCCACGCTAGTTACATCCCTTGCCTCGGGCAGCGGCAGCAAAAAAAAGGGGGGAAAGCCGACGAAGTCGGATTGCCACTAATGCGTAGGATCTGCTCACGTGTGCTGATCTCACACACACACCTACAATTCCGCGAGCCTGCAACTCTGATATGCTCGCCCAATTGACTGGCTCTCAACTCACACACTCACAGACGATGACGCCGTTGAATGGGCCCCACACACACGCAGTCCATGATCTCCTGCCTGGCCTGGATTGACATTCACATAAGAAACCCCACACACACTCAGTTCTGGCAGTGCAGGTAGAAGGTGGTGAGGGGGGGGCTCCTGGATCGACAGGGTAAGCTGGCGCCACACAGAGATAGAGAGGGAGAAGGGCGACCAAAATGAAGAAAAAAAAAGAAAAGCGTGCGTTTTTTTTTTCCTGCGCTTATGGTCGGACCTCGCATACAGGGTGTGTTGTATTGATTGAAAGTTAAAAAAAAACAAAAAAAAACATTATGAATGTGGTCCTTAGGGGTTGTGTCCCGTGCTACGGATGAGAAAGAATTGCTCGGATGTCTCGCCTGGAGCGTAGCCTGGGCTCTGATACCACTGCTACAAGCGGAATTCGAGGCTCCCTGCAAAATACATAGAATAACATGCTACAGACCATAAATCAATAGATCTCCATACCTACACCATCGTGTACGCGTAAACGCCATAGCAAATCTCACATGAGAGAGGCAGAGAGCGAGACAGAGTAAGCGAGCACGTGTAGTGCACCTCCTAGAGCGGAGTGCTACGCCGGCACGGCGAGAGAGAAGAGAAGAGCAACGCAGACACTGGGTGCAATCTCCCCCCGTGCAAGAGTGAGCATGTCCCTCTTGCACGTATTTTATTTATAGAAAAGTTCATGCTCAAAAAATGAGTTACATCCAATTCACACTTGGGCATAAAATAGTCCTGGCTCATAAAGAGCTCAATGTAACAATTCATAGCTGTCTACATCTCAACTTATAACTAAACCATAAATACTAAGGCTTGCCACAGAAAATCCAATGGTGGCAGTTTTATTCCGGATAACTGCTATCGCTTTATTGTCCAACATGTGCCAATCACTGATCTGCTCACACAACACCCCACAAGTGATCATATTCCACAATTCAAATCAAAATTGCAATGCTTCATCAGAATATCAAATATTTCACAAATATATCATCAAAATATCAATTCCATTACACAAGGTGTACCCAATTCCTATTGGATGGCCTTAGAGGTGGACCAATGAGAATTAGGCTAGAGTAAATTTAGTTTAATTAATTTAAAAACACTTAATAAAAAGAACCAATGAAAATTAAGTCTCCTGGATGATTATTGGACAGCCCATGAAGGGGTCCAATAGGAATTGAGCAGCCCAATGGGCTACTTAATTCCTATTGGTCAGAATGGGGAAAGGTCCAATGGGGATTTAATTCATTTAAATCAATTAAGTTTAATTGATTAATCTCTCACAAAAGGGGAAAGGGGGACACATGTCAGAAGGCTATCACTTATGCTGCTTAATAGCCATTGGCTTGACTTAGGGAGGTCCAATGGGGAGCCTGCAAGAGTAAATAGCAAGAGGGCTCGCCCAAGAGAGAGAGGGGGCTGATTTTTGCAAGGCATTATCACACACACACTCACATAATCTCATGTGTGAAGAAAGAGAAGACTATCTCTTCCCAAGCATTAATGGAGAGCTCATCACCTACTCCAAGCTTGTGAGATAGAAGCCTACATCAACACACTCTTGGCATGTGGATGCAAATCCAACCAAGAGCCAAGCTTCAATGCATGCTTATCTCCTCTACCAAGTCAATTACTAAGCTAAGCTATGCTAATATGAGTGATTATGTGAGGAGATGTACATCTTTCTCGTAAGATACTCCTTCTTCCTCTCAATCTACTCTCATACCTTGCTAGCTCTTACCATCTTTGAAGGTGTGTGAGGTCTTGGGTCTGAGAACAGGGATAATTAAATTTGTGTTTGCTAAGTGTTTTGCTTAGTGCATGAATCTTTCATCTTCATTGCACTAGCTAGTCTTGAAGGAACACAAAGAATTGTATTGTACAATGTCTCTCTTGATGGGAGAAACCATAATACAAAGCCTTTTGGAGGGGGGACCGGCTCCATGCAAATCCGGTCCTCAACTGTTGTCAATAGCTTAATTTATCTCTCTTTTGAAGTATTGTTGATGCTATCTAACTAGGTGTTATGCTTTTTGTTGCTCTCTCCACCCAAGCACTCTTGTAATTCTCATTAGGAATCTATTCTAATGAAATGCCCACTATGTTCATGCTAATTTCCGCTACACACAAGTTATTAGGCCATTAAATGTTACATGGAGTAATAGATTGCAAAGATTTCGTAGGACACCTGTTAAGTACAAAGTGGCACACATGATGGCCTCAAACCAAAATGAATGCGGCAAAGTTTGACTTTCAACCATACATAGTGCCATTTTTGTAAGTGACTTGTTTTTCTTCTCAGCCACACCATTTTGTTGAGGCATATAAGGCACTGTACGTTGGTGTTTTGTCCCATCACTAGCCAGAAATGCATTAAATTCATGAGACATATACTCCTTCCCTCGATCGGAACGGAGAGTGCCCATAGTACATTTCGAGACATTTTCAGCCATAGCCAAAAAATTGTTTGAAGCACATAAATACTTCAGACTTCGCTTTAAGCGGATATACCCATGCATGCCTGGAGTAATTATTATCAATAAAAGTCACAAAGTAAAGGTAATTGCCCAAGGACGGAGTTTGCATGGGCCCACAAACATCACTATGCACAAGCTGCAACCTACATGTGGCCCTAACTGAACCATCCTTTGGAAACTTAGAACGCTGCATCTTACCCAAAATACAGCCTTCCTTTGGAAACTTAGAATGCTGCATCTTACCCAAAATACAGCCTTCACAGACATGTTTGAGAGGTGCTTCAAGAGGCGAAAGAAGCAATCATGTCACATTTCTACAAACGCAGCAAACTGGCAAAATTCAGATGACCAAAACTTGCATCCCAAAGTTTTGCATCTGAAATAGCCTTTGAATCCACAATTGCATTTGCAAAATTCTTCCCACACTTGTTATACAAAGTGACCTTATACGCCCACTACATAAAATGCCAGATTGTTGGAATTAGGGTTGCAGAGAAACGCACATAGCTTGGAGAAGACGAAGGAAGCTCAAGGCACACAATAGAGAGTGTTACTTAGTGTGCAATGGAAAGATAGATAGCCCTAGAGTGATGGGTGTATATACTATGCACGGGGAAAAAACCTCCTAAAGAGGGAAAAAATGCCCCAGTGGTCCTAGTGTGTTCACACACATCACTACCACATGTATATGGTAGCGAATCCCCCCTGGAGTGATGCGGTGAAATAGAGCTGGGATATGAGTAAAGGGAAGTGCCATGCCCTGAGGACATGATCAGTCCACAAAGGGGAGTAAGCCCAAAGCTTTGCGGAAAGCTTCAAGATTCTCACGAGACAATGCCTTTGTGAAAAGATCTGCAAGGTTGTCCTGTGTTGGCACATAAGTCAAGATGATCTCTCATGTTGAGAGCCTCTCCCTGACATAGAGGTAATGCACCTCGATGTGCTTTGTGTGAGCATGAAAAATTGGGTTCCTCGCAATTGCCAATGCACTCTGACTGTCAGTGTAGATAGTGTTGGCAGTGTCTTGTCCAACACCCAAATCATCCATAAGGCGTCTGAGCCATACACACTCAACCGTAGGTGTGAAGACTGCCCTGTACTCAGTCTCACAACTCGAAGTGGCCACAGTAGGTTGCTTTTTGCTCAACCATGATATACATGATAGAGGCGTAATGTTTAGGTGAGGCCTATCAAGTTCTCAGATTCCCTCTAGAATTCATGACAAAGGGTCCTTGACACCAAACTTTTCTAGACAGTCCCCTACCATAGTCCACATGTTAGGTCGTATTCATAATAGCTCAGCTAATGTCATTGTACATGTCACTAGTGTGGACCAAATGTCTATTAGACCTTTAGAGTTGATGACTTTCTTGGAAGAGAGTCTTTGTGATGAGACTGCAACAAAATCTGATTTGGCCTTGTGCTCTCCCATACAGGATGGCAGTGATTTTATCGAATGGGGTCGGTTGTCTATAGATTGAACAGATCCTTGGTCTCCCCAATACGATTGCATTTCTAGATTTATTTGAGATCTTGCCTCAACATTAGGAAGAGAATGGGGTCTAGGAGGGCCTCTTTATTTGGCAGTTTAAGGAAGTCAAACCTTTAGTATTAAGAAAGTAATAAAAGGACAAGTTTTAATTCAAACAGGCCAGTCGACTAGTTTATTTGAATTTAAAGTTTCCCCCCAAAATGGAATTTAAAATCTAGCGGGTAAAACCATATCATGTAGCATATCTATGGAAAGAGCTCTACATGAAGATTGTAGATGTATGATCTCCACTCAAATCGAAGATCATATGTGGGAGTTACGCAAGGCCAAAAATCATAAAATTTTCCACCTCCTTTTTGGTGGGGAAAAGTGCATCCTTTGATCACTCTTACACATCTCTTACACTCCCACCATTCTTGCCCACATGGCGTAGTACACCTATTCATCAAAATGTTAATCACCTCCATAAGCTCATGGCAAATAAAGAGGCCCTCGTACACCCATCCTCTTCCTGATGAACATTCCTCCCCCATCACTGGTCTGGTTTACACGTTTGCTTAGCTCATTGTTTGGAGGATGCAATAGACCGTCACCTAAAGAGCCGGCTACATGCCACACTTCGCTGTATTGTTTCTTTTTTCCCAAAAGAAGCCTTGTAATTAACAAGTAATGATTCTTGAATTGTAATCTAGCCCATTATTCTCTATTGCCAGCTCAAAGACTACAAGCCTTGTAAAGTGGCCAATGGCCGTGGGAAAGGGTCCTAAGTTTTTGGGTCAAAACCCTTAGTTTGAAAGATAGCATAATCATTATCTCAAAGGTTTTTTTGGACGTCGCCTGGGAGCTGCAAGTTTGCTACTTATTGTAATCAATCTTTCTCTTTGATCGTAATCAAAAATCGGTTTCGATTAGTGCATTGTGTTCCTTGTCTCTTGCTCTTTAATCTAAGTGTAACCATTCTCAGTTTTGTTGTGCTTCACAACAACCTGTTTGTGAGTTAACTGCATGGATTTGAGTGCTAAAATGGTTATTTTCTCATGTTCTGACGTTGGAAGAGTGTTTTTATGCTATAGAGCCACCTTTTTAAATAGTTTTGTTACAATTTTTTGCACATTTTTTGGGATGGATCGTGATTTTGGTACTTTCCTGGATGACCATAGAACTTGGTAGGATTGTACCTTTAGGTATTGTAATACTCCTCCTTAAGTTTCATTGTAATCCGTGGATGTCAAAAAGGCGTAATGACCTAGAGTAATGAGATTGGACATAGGTAGATTTTTGGACTAGAGAGTGGTAGGTTTTCTAAAAGTAGTTAATCCCGTAGTTCCGTAGGTTCACTTCTCGTGACTGACAATCTCAAAGAGTCTCTGTGCCCCATTTCGAGTCGCTTCCCTAAGTATTGACGTATGTTAGTGCTAGATAACTATGTTGTAGACGTCCGTCTCGCGGAGACCCGCGCTAACATTGGCGCCGTTGCCGGGGAATACGATCCTTAGGTGGTGAGTGACTTAGTCATATGAAAAAGTCTCCTTTTTAGAGATTTTGACTATTCGGAACCATATTTTGGTACAAAAGACCATAACTCTGAAAAAGTGAAAATTTGATGGTCAGAGCATCAAACTAGAATCAAACCCAAAAAGACCTTGAAAAAAGGGATAACCAGGCTTCCAAAAAACTATCTAAACGATTTTTTCTCAATTTTGTTGAGGAACATGGATCGTGATCCATGAACCTCTGTGACCAATTGACTAAAAATTGTCACCCATTGTTTGGGCTTGCCTCCAGATACCAAACTCCTGAGTTTGACCAAAAATAGACTGCTAAAGTACATCCAAAATTAGGAAATTGGATCAATATGCAAAAAACCTTGGAAATCTAGTAAACCTTGGATCCATGTACCTGGTAGACATTTTGGGCTGATATTTGACCAGTGCATCCCTTATAACTAGTGAATCAATTTTTGCAAAACAGACCACATTAAAAAATAGACAATAGCCAAAAATCGCAAAACAGACACAAAATTTTGCTTTTGGTTGGGCAAAAGTGGTTCAAATCCAAAAAGATTTGGGGAAGAGTGTCACCATAACCAAGACTATAAGTTGACCAAATCTCATGTCAAAATGAGGTCAAACATGGATCACGATCCATGTACCTCATCAGGGTTTTGAGTTGAAATTGACAAGTGGATAACTGGTAAAATTTGAAAAACATTTCCCAAAAGAACCATTGGCAAAAAGTTAAAGAGGTGGAAAACACCAAAAAAAGCTGATACATAGAAATCGCCAGAATAGACTTTAAAATTCATTTTTGGCTGACAAAAATTAATTCAATTTCAAAACCTTTAATACCCTCACATCCAGTAAACATGCTGATCCTTGTTACCATATACATGTGGTAGTGATGTGTGTGAACACACTAGGACCGCCGGGGCATTTTCTCCCTCTTTAGGAGGTTTTTCCCCCGTGCATTGTATATACGCCCATCACTCTAGGGCTATCTATCTTTCCATTGCACACTAAGTAACAGACTCTCTATTGTGTGCCTTGAGCTTCCTGCGTCTTCTCCAAGCTGCGTGTGTTTCTCTGCAACCCTAATTCCAACAATTGGTATTAGAGCAGGTCACGTCCTCCCGGGCTTAGTCGCTAGCTGCTCCAGCACACGCCTGCTCACTTTCTTTGATTTCAGTGAGCTTTGGCAAGCGTTCGCAGGTCGACAAATACTTTGGGAGCGCTCGAAGAGCTTAGTCTGCTCAGAAATTTGATTTGGGCTCATTTCGGCCTCCGTTTCCACTACAGGCAGTACTACACAGGCAATTTCGTCATTTTGTGTAGAATTTCTGTCAGTGCCGTTTTCTGCATAATAGGTGCCTTATAGTCTTCTACGGTTTGTGCTATATAGCACAGGTTATTCCCGCTCCGTTTCTCCTATTTTTGGGCAGTTTTCACATCGGGTGCAACAATTACCATGGCTGACAACAACAACACAGATGTGTTCAAGATGTTTGCTGCTGAGGACAGGTTGGATGGGGACAACTACCCTATGTGGGCTTATATGATGCAACATGTTCTTGTGTCAAAGGGTGTTTGGAACATTGTGCAGGGCATTGATGTACGTCCTGGTTCTGAGGATGTAGGCGATGTTGAGGATGTTGCAGGTCTTGCTGCAAGGATTGCAGCTGTTAGAGTTGTTTTGCCTACGTCAGAACAAGCTCATTGGGATGTTAAGGATGCGCAGCCTCATGCATTGATTGCGTTGTTTGTGAAGCGCACCATTGTTCCTCACATCCGTTCAGCAAAATCTGCAAAACAGGTTTGGGATATTTTAGCAGGTCTTTATGCAAGCCGCAATGAGGCTAAAATTGCTTTGCTGCATAAAGAGCTGGAGTCGAAGATTATGCATGAGGAAGATGATATGGACACTTTTCTTGCTAGTGTCAAGGATATCAATGAGCAGCTTATTTCTGCAGGTGAAGTCATTTCAGACAGTTCCCTTGTGTAGACTGTTCTTGATGCCTTACCAGATTCCTACCAGACTTTTGCTAGTACTTGGAGACTGATGACCCAAGGAAATCCTGAAGTTGTCAAGTTTGATGCATTATGCACATTACTGTTGCAAGAGTCACTTTCCAAAAAAAACAGAACTATGCAACGTGCAGTTGAACAGGCTTTTATTGCTTCTCAAAGAAAGGGTGGTAACAGTAATGCAGCCACTTCTTATGGTTCTGCTGCGAGTGGCAAAAATTATGTTCCTAATGCTTCTGCTGGTAGTATTTCGTCTAGTAATTCTGGTGATAAGGGCAAAAAGAAGATGCGTTTCCATTATTGTAAAGCCAATGATCACTTGATCAAGTCGTGTCCTAAGTTGAAGGCCAAAGAGGCTAAGAAGAAAGAGGGTGGTTCCACTGCAAATGCTGGTTCCACTACAAATGCAGCCATTGCTGAGTCTTCTGTGAAAGGAGACTGTGTTGCTGATGTTGATGCAGAATGGGCTTTTAGCGCAGAGTGCACTTACAATCCTGCTGTCCATGATGCATGCTTGTCAGTTGATGTAGATTCACATGTGTGGTATTTCGACAGTGGTGCTACAAAGCACATTACCTCACAATGTGAATTGTTTACCTCTCTTGAGTCTGTACCTCATGGGAATTCACTCACTTGTGCCAACAACGCCTCTTATCCAGTTCAGGGAGTTGGAAAGATTGTGCTCACTGCTGCTAATGGCAGTTCCTTCACACTTGTTGATGCACTTTATGTACCTGGGATCAAGAAGAATCTCTTGTCTTTATCCGCACTTGCTAGACTTGGACTTGTAGTCAAATTTGTGGATGACAGATGTACACTTCATGATCTCAGTTTTTGGTGATGAAATTGTTGCATCTGGGCTTTCGTGCCGTGGGCTGTATAAGCTCACTTTGTATAACAAGTGTGGACAAAATTTTGCAAATGCTGTTGCAAATTCAAGGGCTATTTCAGATGCAAAACTTTGGCATGCATGTTTTGGTCATCTGAATTTTGCCAGTTTGCTGCGTTTGCAGAAATATGATATGGTTGCTTCTTTGCCACCTCTTGAAGCACCTGTCAAACATGTTTGTGAAGGCTGTATTTTGGGTAAGATGCAGCGTTCTAAATTTCCAAAGGATGGTTCAGTTCGGGCCAGCATAGTGATGTTTGTGGGCCCATGCAAACTCCGTCCTTGGGCAATTACCTGTACTTTGTGACTTTCATTGATGATTACTCCAGGCATGCATGGGTATTTTCGCTTAAAGCGAAGTCCGAAGTTTTTATGTGCTTCAAACAATTTCTGGCTATGGCTGAAAATGTCTCGAAATGTACTATGGGCACCCTCCGTTCCTATCGAGGGGGGGAGTATATGTCTCATGAATTTAATGCATTTCTGGCTAGTCGTGGGATAAAACACCAATGTACAGTGCCTTATACACCTCAACAAAATGGTGTTGCTGAGAGGAAAAACAAGTCACTGACGGAAATGGCACGATGTATGGTCAAAAGTCTTTTTGGCTTGAGGCCATTATGTGTTCCACTTATGTACTTAACAGGTGTCCTACGAAAGCTTTGTAGTCTATTACTCCATATGAAGCATGGCATGATAGAAAGCCTTCTATTGAGCACATGCGTGTTTTTGGATGTTTGGCATATGCTTTGGTGCCACAAGTGCAACGCAGAAAATTCTATGATAAGGCTGTCAAATGTATTTTTGTTGGTTATAGTGTTGAAAGCAAAGGATACATGTTGTATCATCCGCGAACAAAACGTATTCTGGTTTCACGGGATGTAGTGTTTGTGGAAGATTTTGTTCAGCCCTTGCTGTCATGTACTAGAGACAGTAATGTAAGCTCACAGGACATTTATGACACTTTGTTGCCTCTTTTCAGTGGTGGAAATACGAATGTAAGTTCCAATGAGGCAAATGTACAGCCTATGGGGGTTTCTGAAAATGCTTTAGATCAGCCTATTACTGATGCAGATGTACATGATGTACTTGATGAGGAAAGGGCTGAAAATGAGCAGGCTAGAGGTATGCCAAAATGGTTGGTGCACACTTTGCGTGACAGTAAATTGGATGCACCTTTGTCTAGTCGTACTCGCTCAGGCTCTCGCCATGCATCTTATGCATCAGATTGTTATGCTTTGGCTGTGTCTAGCTTACATGATGTTGATGAGCCTCTGACTTTTGATGAAGCAATTCTGGTATCCGATTGACTTGATATCAATTGTGACAGACATATGTACTATAGATATGCATCAACAATCTTCAAAGATGAAGAGAGTAATGCCTCAATCACATTAGGAGAGACTTGGCGTTTCGATCTAATTTCAGAGATTTCTCGATCCAAACAATTAGGGATCTTGCATGCGTGTTGTACATGATATGAATATACTCAATCCAAGATATATTTGTCAAAAGATCCCATGTGTCCTTGTTTAGAGAAATCTTGGCTTTCCTTTTATTAACAAATTGCGCTTTTCAACTTTCAATCCAAATTTAAAGATTTTGGTGTCTGAATGGCTTGATATGTGGTGTGCTAGGCCGTTGTCCTATGGATATATATCATCAATCATTAAACATAGAAAAATTTTTGTCTCGATCACTTTAGGAGAGAATTTGCACTTTTTGTAAAAACTGCGCTGTCGTGCTGTGACACGTACATAGTGGGAACGCATCCTACAAGAGTTATCTTGTAACTTTTTAGATACATAGTTATATTTTCTATAATGTACATATGCATATTTAAGTATAATAATATGCTTTCTATCTCATCCTATTATTTATCTCAAGGGTAACCTATTCTTACTTTACCATCAAAAAATACTATGGAAAAAGCGTCAATAGCTCCGCGTCTTTAACTTGGGGCAAAAAGCATTGATTCTTTATTTCTACTATCTCATTAATCATCTCACACCATAGCTAGATCCTATATCTAGGGTAAACTCCAATATATATATATATATTCTATGTATTTTTCATATTTTTCTTATATTTCTTTCTAAATAACTACTAGGAGGGAATCAAATCCTAGTGGGACACTAGGTGACATGAGTTCAAAGATACACTTATTTTAATGCATTTTTGCAAGCATGATTACAAAACTTTGTCAAAGAGAAATGTCATGCTTTCATATGGCATGAGGTGTCTTTTGGAATCAAATAAAAGTCTAGGCTAAGGGGACCACAGGAAGACTTTTGCTGCCAGAAATGGACCCTATTTTGATGAATTCTTTACACAAGGTTCCAATCGGAATTGGAAAATGATTTTAAAATGAAAATCGTAGCTAATGAGCTGAAGTTTCTGCCCATATTTTTACTTTTTTATTTGGAGCCACGGTTCAGGAGATATGATCAAAATACTGGATCCCAGTCTGCCAACATCATGCAGGGACAACTCATTTCCAACTTTTCCAATTTCTGTTCACACTGGCTCCTCTCTTCTTGTGTAAACCCTTGGGGGTTCCCTTCACCTATAAAAGGGGACCTCTTCTTCCTTGAAAAGGGAACTCAAGCATTCAAGCCATTGATGAGAGGAATTCTTGAGGGAGTGAGTAGTAATGCCTAATTGTACTTAGCCATTAACATAAGCCCAAGCCTACACTTTCTCCTAGAGGAAGACTAGCCATTCTTGTACGCTATCCTTGGAAGATCAAATCTAATCAAAAAAGGTCTTGCACTTGGCGTATCAATCAAAATGAAGCATGGCATGATAGAAAGCCTTCTATTGAGCACATGCATGTTTTTGGCTGTTTGGCATATGCTTTGGTGCCACAAGTGCAGCGTAGAAAATTGGATGATAAGGCTGTCAAATGTATTTTTGTTGGTTATAGTGCTGAAAGCAAAGGATACATGTTGTATTATCCGCGAACAAAACGTATTCTGGTTTCACGGGATGTAGTGTTTGTGGAAGATTTTGTTCAGCCCTTGCTGTCATGTACTAGAGACAGTAATGTAAGCTCACAGGACATTTATGACACTTTGTTGCCTCTTTTCAGTGGTGGAAATACGAATGTAAGTTCCAATGAGGCAAATGTACAGCCTATGGGGGTTTCTGAAAATGTTTTAGATCAGCCTATTACTGATGTAGATGTACATGATGTACTTGATGAGGAAAGGGCTGAAAATGAGCAGGCTAGAGGTATGCCAAAATGGCTGGTGCACACTTTGCGTGACAGTAAATTGGATGCACCTTTGTCTAGTCATACTCGTTCAGGCTCTCGCCATGCATCTTATGCATCAGATTGTTATGCTTTGGCTGTGTCTAGCTTACATGATGTTGAGGAGCCTCTGACTTTTGATGAAGCACAAAATTCTGAAAATTGGATGACTGCCATGCAATCAGAATACGATGCACTTATAGAAAATGACACATGGAGTTTATGTGATTTGCCTCCTGGCAAAAAGGCCATTGGTACGAAGTGGGTTTACAAGTTGAAACGCAAGCCGGATGGTGAGATCGATCGCCATATGGCTCGACTTGTTGCAAAGGGTTATGCACAACAAAAAGGCATAGATTATGAAGAGACTTTTGCTCCCACTTGTCGTATGACTACTGTACGTTTTCTATGTGCATTGGCACCTCATTTTGGTTGGGATGTACATCAATCAGACATTGTTACTGCTTTCTTGAATGGTGACATATTTGAGGAAGTTTATGTAACGTAGCCTCACGGTTTTGTCATAAAAGGACAAGAGGACAAAGTGTGAAAATGTAACAAGGCTTTGTATGGGTTGAAGCAATCTCCTCGTGCTTGGTATGAGAAAGCTGACACTCATTTGGTCAAACAAGGCTTTCGTAACAGTCCAACAGAAAGCACAATGTATGTAAAGCGTGAGGGTGATGTACTTCTCATTGTGGTTCTTTATGTTGATGATTTGCTGATCACTGGACCAAATGAGAGACATATTGTTGAATTTAAGGCTGATTTAAATGCATTTATCAAGATGAAAGATTTGGGGCCATTACATCATTACTTGGGTATACAGTTTAAGAAGTGTGATGGTGGTATTGCCTTGTGTTAGAAAAGTTACATAGAGACATTGCTATGTAAGTTTGGACTTGAGGATTGCAAAGCTATTGCCACTCCCATGGAAACAGGTTTGAAGTTGAGTCTACATGATGCTGGCGATCCTGCTGATGTCACTCTTTACCAAACTGCTGTTGGCTGCCTCATTTATGTATGCAACACGAGGCCAGATATTCAGTTTGCAGTCTCACAGGTCAACAGATTTATGCATAGCCCAGGGTCTAAGCATTGGCAGGCTGTCAAGAGGATTTTCCGCTACCTTAGTGGCACTTTACATCTTGGCTTGTTTTATCCCAAGGGGGGATCATTGCCGCCAGACTTACATGCTTTTTCGGACTCAGATTGGGGCGGTTGTTTTGACACGCGAGTGTCCACAAGTGGTTTTTGTTTCATGCTTGGCAGTTCATGTATATCATGGTTGAGCAAGAAGCAACCTACTGTGGCCACTTCGAGTTGTGAGGCTGAGTACAGGGCAGTCTTCACAGCTACGATTGAGTGTGTATGGCTCAGATGCCTTATGGCTGATTTGGGTGTTGGACAGGACACTGCCAACATTATCTACACTGACAGTCAGAGCGCATTGGCAGTTGCGAGGAACCCAATTTTTCATGCTCGCACAAAGCACATTGAGGTGCATTACCACTATGTCAGGGAGAGACTCTCAGCAGGAGAGATCAGCTTGGCTTATGTGCCAACACAGGACAACCTTGCAGATCTTTTTACAAAGGCATTGTCTCGTGAGAAGATGGAAGCTTTCCGCAAAGCTCTGGGCTTACTCCCCTTTGTGGACTAATCCTGTCCTCAGGGCATGGCACTTCCCTTTACTCATGTGCCAGCTCTTGTTCACCGCATCACTCAAGGGGGGATTTGTTACCATATACATGTGGTAGTGATGTGTGTGAACACACTAGGACCGCCGGGGCATTTTTTCCCTCTTTAGGAGGTTTTTTCCCCCGTGCATTGTATATACGCCCATCACTCTAGGGCTATCTATCTTTCCATTGCACACTAAGTAACAGACTCTCTATTGTGTGCCTTAAGCTTCCTTCGTCTTCTCCAAGCTGTGTGTGTTTCTCTGCAACCCTAATTCCAACAATCCTATAATGGTATCAAGAAAAGGCAAGTTGTCTTCCCAACATGGATCACGATCCATGTACCTTTCATGAAATTTTGAACAAACATTGGACAACTGAGGAGCTTTAACCATTTTGAACAAAAAGTCCCAAAGTAAGGAAGTGAAAGGAAATCTAGAGGGAGGTCAAGAAGTGCAAAATCAGTTCAGATCAAAAATCACATAAAAGGGCTAGGGTATGACTTTTGACCACCCTAAATAGACCCAAACTTTGCAAAAGTATAGAGTTGAGATCTTTATACCAAGGGCTAGGTGTGGGATCAAAATCATCCCATTTGGCCACCATTGAGGTACATGGAACTTCACCACAGCGAAAAGTAGTTCCAGGACCCTAGTGGTCTTTTCAAAATTGAAATTGGACTTAAGCTGTGGATGTTACAAGCAAAATTGTGAAGTTATTGAAAGTGTCAGATAAAATTTTGTCGATTGTAAGCTTGTACTAACAAGAGCGGCTATAAACTCATAGCCATAAAGCATTTTTTATAGGGTGCAGGAGCTAGAGAGTGTGGCCCAACAAGTA
The DNA here is from genome assembly GCF_014529385.1 of Adiantum capillus-veneris. Taxonomy (NCBI): domain Eukaryota; kingdom Viridiplantae; phylum Streptophyta; class Polypodiopsida; order Polypodiales; family Pteridaceae; genus Adiantum; species Adiantum capillus-veneris. The sequence goes on from NC_140954.1 coordinate 16,481,761, forward strand.
AGTCAAACTGGAGAAAATACAAGCAGTCAATGAGGTAACAAGGTTGGGGTTTTGTAAGATCAATTCTTCATGTATTTGCAATCAGGAAGATTGTACCGGAATAGGAATCCAAGCCTAAGAGACCAAGTGAGCAACATTTCAATGAAGGAATGATGTATCTAGTTGTGGATAACCCCTTTATTTGGGAAAATGGGGGTTGACTGGCACCAAGGATAAAGTAAATGAGGAGTTAGTGGATGAGCCACCCAAGTTGGATAAGCAGAACGCCGTGCTCAGGTGCACTAACAAGACGGAGCGGCTTAATATAGATAACACTTACATGGGGCTATATAAATTTTTATAAAGGAGAACAAACACTATTATAGATGTGATGAACCCTACATCGAGGAGCTAACCGACCACAAGAGACTATATGTGTTTACATACAAAGGGGAGAAATATCCAAGTGGTCATGATGGATTTTTGAAGGCTTATGAAGCTAGCATCCAAACCCAAAAGCATTGATGGTTAATGTATCCTCATCCAAGGTACAAGAAAGAGAGGTTGCAGATGTGAAAGGAGCTTATCTAAGCAGCCCAAGCTCTTATAAAACCACCAGTCCCAAGTGCTCCAAAAATCGAGGTGTTGATTAGCAAAAGAATCCAGGAGATGGAGAATCGAGGCATTGAAAACAGAGACCAAAAAGGTCCGGTCGTTGAGTCACCATTAGATACGAGGGGGGTAGCTAATACCACATATGGATTGAGCTCACAAGCAATTATGCCAATTTTGGAAGTAGAAGAACCATGGCCACAGGATCTGTGGGAGGATATCATAAACAAAAAAGATGGAAGTGCGACCCTTGAGTTAGCCCCTATCATTGAGATCCATCTAGAGCATGAATTCTACCCCGACAATATTTGATCACTATATGGTGATGCAGGTACATAAATGTTGGAAGACAACAAACCTCAGTCTTTGAAAACTTTACCCTCATTCATCGGCAACCATGAAACAAGATCAAAAATTAGAAAAGTATCATCTCAATCGAAATCCGATCCTAAGATGATGGACACTAAGGCTCTTCATGAGTTGAAGTTGTCTCCTATCCATTGTATGCTAACTCTATCCAAGTTACTACAGATAAGATCTCATCTTTGGGAAGAGGTAATTTTTTTGTGTGTGGAGAAAATAGGGCTGATAATTCTGCAGCCAATGATTCCTCCAAAAACATCAAACAACCAAACACCAAAACATAGTAAAGTAGAGCTTGTACCAGTAAATAAGGTGGGAGACTATTGGGAGGGAGAAGAAGTGAACACTACCTTACCTGTGGAATATAAACGAGTAAAAATAGTTGCTATATTAGACAGTGGGGTTGGAATTGCCATATCAACCAAGGCAATGTGGAAAAAATGGGAAAAGCCTGCTCTAAGGAAAACCCGATGAAATTGCAATTAGCGGATGGATACCTGGAGAAACCAATGGAATTTTGGAACAAATCATTGTATCCTCATGTGACATTGCATATGAGCACACCTTTGCTATAATGAATTTTGATAAGAGCATCAATTTTAATATCATGTTGGGCATACCATTCATGCATCAACTTAAAATGGTACAAGACTGGGGCTATGACTATATCTACTTATGACACAAGGATGTCACTACAAAGATCAGTGTGAAGGATCATATCGAGTGAACCGCTGGGGAAGAGTTAAACTCTAAACTGAGCAGGAAGGGAAGATACCTGCTTGATTACAAAGAAAAGTGCATATTTGGATGTGTGGAGCTTCAGAGTGTGGAAGTCTCAAAAAAGAAGATTGTATGCACTACCGACCAATACTGAAAGGTGGGCATGGGAACTCCCTTGACACCTAGTTCAAAGTTTTGATGTGACACATGTTTTATATATGTGTGTAGACATTTGAAAAGGCACCTGGAGATATGAGCTGCTCGATACTGGCTATGAGACCTTTTGTACATAAACACTTCCTTTTGGTATATGAATCATAATATATGATGTAAATATATTGTATGTACACTATGGTCTATTGAGTGTGTCTCTCTCCTTTCTCTCTCTCTCTCTACTATGTATAGCCATGGCTTTTCCAAGCTTCAAACCACCTTGAGCTCATTGTATCAATTCACCCACCCAAGCCTTACAACTGGAATCAGAGCCCCGACCGCTCCCATCTCGCATGTGCAACCGTCTTTGGAAACAAGGCATCTTACAAGAAATCGGGATCTTCAAGGTCGACAGAGTAGGTAAGGAATCGAGCTTAACAAATCAAGCTTGAAATTAAGAGATTTGCCGAGAGCTCATTAGGCAATCCATTGAGAGCTCTTGAGCAGATTTTGAGCAAGCTTGGGGGATTGCAGGCCAAGAAACTCTGTTGAGTGAGCAAGGGAGGAGCATTCAAGATGCCGCAGAGGGAATCAATTCAGTGATGAGCAAAGGCTTGCAAGGAGAGCTCTGCACATCGAGAGCAATGTCGAGTAGATAATCCATGTCTTCAAAGGCTTAATTGCAAGAAAATAAACCAGTGCAGAGAACTACTAGCCCAGTCGGGCCAATCTTCTTGAGCAAGGCAGATTCGAGGCAACATTGGATGAATAAGACCGTTGTGTGCAATATCACAAGCACAAGCACACACACATACACACACACACACACACACACACACACACACACACACACACACACACACACACACACACACACACACACACACACACACACACACACACACACACACACACACACACACACACACACACACACACACACACACACACGAGTGCATCATCATCCTACTCAACAAAAGGCTTGATCAGCCCCCACAGATCCAATCATAAGGCCAAGGCGACCCGTTATGCATTGTTAGTGCACATGGAGCACTAGGACTCCATCACTGCGACATTGGACGGCCCCTGCTCTTTTTGACAGTATTAACAGAACTTTGCCATTTTTTTTGTTTCGTTTTTATCTCTTTTTTAAGCCTTGACCTTTAATAAATTGAACATAAAGCCTTGTTCTCGCCCCCAATATCACTCCAACTTATTGTTACCCAAATGGGTTTCCCACAAGCAAGAGCTACATAAGAGCTTTGGGCTTAGTCCTACTTATCTGAAGCTTGTGAAACATCATTGCTTTGAGAGGCCCTTTCCTTGACTTCACTGCCTAACAAAGTTTCCTAAAGTAAGGGCTCTTTTTAATACTTTGCAAGCTTGAGTTACTCAAGAGGGAAATTCCACTAGCTGAAAGGAAGCTTGGATAAGCAAAGCACCACATCAAGCTATGAACATTATTCTTGTATAAATTCAAGGCGTCCTTTTTTGTTTCTTCAGGCATTAGTGAAGAGGAGCTTCTCAAGAGAGAAGAGTGACTTCACAAATCAAAATTATTAAGCGCTCGCACCTGCACTATTTGTAAAATTGGGCAAGACACTACCACAGAGAGAGTCTCTCTATCGGTAAGACCAAGTCCCTGGTAGCTTTCACAAGCGTTTGCACCATGGAAGAGAAAGGAATCATAAAATTTAATGGGGAGGGTTTCCATACCTGGAAAACTAAGCTAAGGGGATACTTAATAAAAAAGCATTATGGGCCATAGTAAAAACATCTCTCAGTGATCACGAAGGCACACAAACTAGGGCTTCTACTACACTCAATCAAGAAAAAGATGAACATGCACTTGGCATTATAATTATTGCACTCCATGAACATTTTATAGATGAGTGTACACATGCACAGGCCTGGTGAGTTCTAGAAGAGAATTTTGGAGCTAAAGCGAAATGAAGTAAAGCTAGCTTGAAACGACAACTTTACAAACTCACTATGCTCGAGGGGGAAGACATAGCCAGTTTGTTCAATAGGCTTAAAAGCATGACTACACAATTGACCTACATCCAATGCGAAGTAGAAGAAGACGACAAAGTTGCAGTCCTCCTTATTGCACTTCCTTCCAACTACGACCATATTGTCACTATTCTTGAAGAAAAGGAGCCAACTCCAGCACTTCAAGATGTGGTAAGCTCACTTTAGGCAAAAGAAAGGAAGCAGAAAAATCCAGCTACAGCGACAAATGGGGCTTTTATAGCAAGAGAAGGTGAATCATCCATAGATTTCATATCATCTTCCAACATCCGAAAATGCTATGACTGTGGTAAAATGGGTCATATAGCTAAACATTGCTATATTAATAAATTTTGTAGCACTTGTGGAAAGAAGGGGCATCCTACTTCTAGATGCTATTCAAAAGTTCAAGATAGCAGTGGCAACAGTAACAACAAAGGCAAGAAAGCAGTGAGAGGAGTAGCACATATAGTGTAAGAAGAAGAAACTGAGGATGAAGGGGAAGTTTCTTTTGTTACGTATGTACTTTGAAGATCCGTTTCTATTCTCTCTAGTTCAAGGGGAGGTATTTTCATCCTGTGTGGATAGTTGGGTCTCTTCATTATGTATTACATGCCCAAGGGGAGGGTTGAGAGGTGGGCATGGAAACTCCCTCAACACCTAGTTTAAGTTTTGATGTGACACATATTTCATATATGTGTGTAGCCATTTGAAAAGGCACCTGGAGATATGAGCTACCGGATACTGGCTGTGAGACCTTTTGTACATAAACACTTCCTTTTGTATATGAATCATAATATATGCTGTAAATATATTGTATGTACAATATGGTCTATTGAGTGTAAGTCTCTCTCCTTTCTCTCTCTCTCTCTCTCTCTCTCTCTCTCTCTCTCTCTCTACTGTGTATAGCCATGGTTTATCCAAGCTTCAAACCACCTTGAGCTCATTGTATCAATTCACCCACCCAAGCCTTACAAGTACACGATGAGGTGTATATATTAGAGCCTTTTTCATAAGAGATGTTTGAACCATATGGATGGTAGCAGATACTGGCCACCCTTGATGTGTGTGTGAATGAGGTTAGGTTAATGAAATTCCGTGATGAGGAAGGATATGATATAATTCCATTCCAAATGATGAGCATCATCTTGAATCCAAAATCAGGATCAAAAGAACCTGACATGGAGGGAGTTACAGATTGTAGATGCATAGTGGATGAGATCTCCATAAGAGACCTTAGTGAAAGTGATGAGGAAGCATTCCAAGACTCCAGGGACAGACCTTTAGAGGACGACATGGACAACAAGTGCTCTAGTAGCTCCGATAAGGACATCGAAGTAAGGGATTGACAAGCGGTTTTTTACGATTTTCCCAACCAAAAACCACAAAGACAATGGAGATACCTGAAAATACGCATGAACAAACAATATCAAAGAAAAGAAAAATTTATACCTCTCTTAAAAAACAAAATGCAGTATTTGAAGCTGGTTGAAGCAACTGATTGCCTTAAAGACGAGATATCAAAGAGGTTCTTGAAACCCATCTCAACAGAAAAAGGAAATCCGAAAAAGAAAAGCAAACCAAAATCATAGACCAAAACATATCTCTGAAAAATCAACGAAATTATAAAAAATAGAGCACAAAAAAAGATACAATGAATTGAACAAACTTTGAAAGAAGTTTGGATAACGGAGTTGGAGACTGAGGATGAATCCGACAGTGACAGGTTTGACGCACCTTCCCACTACAAAAGGTACACTATCCAAGACAAAGAATTGTAGTTCAAAAGCCAAAACGAGACCCAAAGGAACCTGGAACATCATACGATAGGCCCAAAAAAGACAAGTGTATAGACCTAGCAGAACCAAGAGAGGAACCTAAGCCGGCATACATCACCACGGACCTTACGAGAGAAGAAGAGCAGCTATTGATAGCAACACTCCGACAATATATAGAGGTTTTTGCATGGTCGTACAAGGATCTAAAAAGAATAGATCCAAAAATTTATCAACACACGATACCCCTTAAGAGTGATGCCAAACCGCGCAAACAACATCCTTATACATACAATGAGACATTTTTCAAAAAAAGTAAGGAGGAGATAAACAAACTCAAGGATGCTGAGTTTATCTATGAGATTGAACACACCGATTGGTTGTCTTCTATTGGGGTAGTGCCCAAAAGAATGGAAAGTTATGGGTCTTTGTGAACCTCAAACAGGTAAATGTTGCTACCATCAGAGACAACTATTCCCTACCGATAATAGATCATGTGATCGAGAGAGTTGCAGGGAAAGAAGCTAATATTTTCTTAGACGAGTTCTCAGGCTACAATCAATTGATCATAAAACTAGAAGATCAACATAAGACAGGGTGATGCCTTTTGGTTTGACCAATGCACCTGCCACCTTTCAGAGACTAATGAGTCATGCATTCAAGGAGTATCTCACGCAGTTTCTGGAAATGTACATGGATGATCTATGCGTGCATTCTCAATTGAGGAGTGAGCACATAACACACTTGGAGAAATTCTTTGAGAAGTACACATATTATCGTATTTGCTTAAACCTTGAAAAATGTGTCTTCATGGTAAGGGAAGGTAAAATCTTGGGACACATTGTGTCCAAAAATGGGATTTCCACTGATCAAGATAAGATATAGGTGATTGCTACACTTCCAAGACCAAACAAAGTAAAAAAATTACAGGAATTTATGGGCCATTGTAATTTGTGGGTATTATAGGCGCTTCATATACATGTATGTTGTAATAGCTAAGCCTTTGTATGCTCTTATTTCCAAGTTTGAGTGGACAGAAGAATGTGAGAAAGCTTTTTACAAATTGAAGCAAAGATTAATTTTTGCTCTAATTTTGCAAGCCCCTGATTGGCAAGATCTTCCATGTCCATGTGGATACATCAGCCTATGCCATATGATACATATTAGCTCAACTTGGAGAGAAAAAAATGGGTTTTCCCATTTGTTACTCTAGTGGGCAGCTAAATAGTGCAAGCAAGAATTATACCACTATGGAAAGAGAAGGCCTAGGAATGATATATGCCATTAAAAATCTTAGACAGTACCTTCTCGCGAACAAGTTTGTTTTCTTCGTAGACCACCAAGCACTGTTGTACCTAATAAACAAACCTTACAATATGGGAAGGATTGTTTGCTGGTTTATAATATTGCTTGAGTTTGATTTCACCGTGGTCATCAAGAAAGGAATAACACACAAAAGAGTAGACCATCTTTCAAGATTGCTCCATGGAGAAGCACCCGAAGGTATTGATGTTGACCTTTCCAAATTCTTATCTGTTCAACATTGAAATGGTTCCAAGGTGGAGTGAAGGGGTCATTCCTCTACTCACCATATGATCATTACAGGTAGAAAGACAACCATCAATCATTAATTAGACCAAAAGTCTCCAGCTTTCAATTGGACGGCTATACAAGAAAGGTAATGATGAGATCTTGAGCTCATGTACAGCACACTGGGTTTCATAATGGGAAAACAAAAATGTTCCAAAGACTAATGAGACTTGGTGGCTACTAGCTAAACATAGAAAAAAGTGTCCATGATTACATAAAATCATGTGAGTCCTATAAAAGACAACAACCAGTGGAACACGCCACGCTCTTTACAGTAATTGGAGCACCCAAATGGAGTACTTATATTATACGCCAAGACCTTCTCGGAGGGATTCAGTAAGGCACAAGTAAGAACTATCAAGGAGGAAGCAAATCACTATGTGTTGATTTTGAACCAACTGTACCGGTGGAGGAAAGACAACCAATTCAGATTGTGTGCTACTGAGACCGAATATTTCTCCATCTTAGAACAAGCACGCATAGGCTAGCCTGGTGGACATTTTTTTGCTGACAAAACAACAAAGATGATACTTATTGCAGGAATATGGTGGCCAACCTTGTTCACAGACGTGAAGACATATGTAAAATGGTGTGATGAACGCCAACGCACTAAAGCACCTCTACAGAGAGATGAAATGCCCTTACGCCCAATAATAGGAGTTCGAGTCTTTGCCAAGTGGGGCATAGATTTTGTAGGCCCCATCATACCTCCTGCATACCGCTCACACGCTTAATATATTATAGTAGCAACAGATTATTTGAACAAATGGATGGAAGCAAAGACAATACAAAAAAATGATGCCCAAACTATGACATATTTCCTATTTGAAAACCTCTGTACCAGATACGGCCTACCCATTGAGATTGTGAGCGATTGGGGAACTTACTTTGTGAACACCATCATTGAAAGTGTACTTGATGAATTCATGGTGGTTCATTATAAATCAGTCCCCTACCACCCCCAAGCTAATGGGCAAGCAGAGAGTACCAATAAAATCTTATGCACAATGCTAATCAAAATAGTGAGCGACTCGAGAACTGATCGGGACCTAAAGCTACACTCAGCGTTATGGGCTTATAAGGTAGCATTTAAAAATTTCATTGGAACCTCTCCATTTAACCTTGTGTTTGGATTAAGTGCTATTCTACCCATGGAGTTCTTGATTCCCACACGTTGAGTTGTAACACAGCTAGGTTGGACAGACACAAACTCTCTGAAAAACTAGACATCTTGGAACAACTAGACAAAACTAGATTAAAGGCAATAGCAAGGATATATGCCCAAAAACAACAAATGAAGGCTTTCCATGATGACCAACATATAGTAATCAAGGAGTTTTAGAAAGGGGATTATGTATTTGTATATACCCTAAAGCAACACTCCAAAAAAATAAAAAAGTTACGGATGGGGCCTTTTGTGATCCACAACATTTCGCAAAGTGGCGCCATTAAACTTGCAACATTGGAAGGTGAGGAGATGCTTAATTGGATAAGTGGATGGAGGTTTAAAGTATCTTCTCCCATTGACACAAGAAGAGCTAGAAACAATTCATGTGGCAACAGAGCGGAAGAATCGAGCCCATGCTATTCAAGCACATGCTAAGGAGGAAGCTAAACTCAGAATATTAAAGCGGAAGGAACAAGCCAGCCATAGGGAAAATTGGTAGCAATGCAAAGGCCTCAATCCTCCTCCAATAGAATCAATTCAGGCGGAACCTACATGGATTGGTGGTATGGATGTTCAAATTATCCTTCAACTTCCTGATGGTTCCACTAAACAAGCACTAATAGACACCGAAGCACGAGCCAATGTTATCAAATACTCCACGTTCTTGAAAATGGCCAAGGAACCTCTAGCACCAAACCAAATCAGCTCAAGGCAGCAATCAAGGGACAATGTTGTGCGTGGGTCAAGCCAATTTATCAATCAATGTCGATGGTCAAATCTTCCCTCACCAATTTAATGTAATGGAAGATATGGATCTTAGTAGTGAAGCAGTGATTCTTGGAGTACCTTGGATGCACACATACAAGGCAACACCAAATTGGCAAGATGACACATTACAACTCTACAACACATCCTTCACTACTCCATTGATGCAAACAAGTCACTTTTGGGAAATTTATCAATCAATGTCGATGGTCAAATCTTCCCTCACCAATTTCATGTAATGGAAGATATGGATCTTAGTAGTGAAGCAGTGATTCTTGGAGTACCTTGGATGCACACATACAAGGCAACACCAAATTGGCAAGATGACACATTACAACTCTACGACACATCCTTCACTACTCCATTGATGCAAACAAGTCACTTTTGGGAAATTTAGGAAAACCTAAACCTACACCTTCGCGTTCAACCAAGGTAGTCAAAAAGGTTTGGGTCAAGAAGACCGTGATGCTGTCAAATCCTAAACATTTATGGACTCCCAAATTTTTTTTCCCCACTTTCAAACACAACTAATTGGATCACTTCTTCAAACACAAAGCTTGCTCATTCCAAAGAACGCAAGGCCTCCAATGCCCAATCAATCACTTCTCCTTAGATATCAAAGCCAATCTGACAAAACAAAAAGCTACCAACAACAAAAACATGGCAATGGAGACCAAAACAACATCAGCAACAACATCAATCACAATCTCCATGCAACCAATCAAAGCAGCTCAAATGGATTCCAAAACAAATCAAACCAACTAAACAAGATATCATGTCAAGGTTACCAACCTCTACCTTCAAAGAACGAGCACATCTTATCAAAATTCTTGTATTCATGCCCAGTAGCTTCAAAGAAACCTCACTAACAAAAGCCCTTGAACAAATATTCCAGGACTTCAATTTGCATGATAGGGCCACATTACACGGCCTTGCATAGACACATAGTTCGCGCCCATGAACCACGTCATATTTTCGTCAGGGACGACTCAAAATGGAAAGGGGGGAGTAACACGAACTAACAACAAGATAATCATAACTTTGTATATAATGTTTTTTTGATAATTGTTTGCCTTTTCATGAGCTCTTTTGGGCATATTACCAAGCCATATTGCAAAATTCATGAGAAGTAAGATGCTACACTGAGATGATGTATATATGAGCGAGCATACTAATTTTGGCAATTTTTTTGCCAAATAATAAAAATTATTGGTAGTTTCCTTTTATTTTCAAGCTAAAAAAGGCAAAAAAGCAAAAAAAAAAAGTTAAGCTAGGACAACCAAAATTGAGTTTTGAAAGTAAACGCCGAATCTACAAAGCAAGGGCTTCAGACATGGAAAATGTGGAAAGGTTTGGCACCTGTCAAATTTTGGGCCAACATGTGAGGGATAAAAACTGTAGATTAAAAGCCATTTGGCAACCGAATGTCCACAAGATGAACCATTCAAACTGTAGGTGGTTTGACAAAAGAATATGAGCAATCAAGGTAAGTATACATAAAGGCTTCTGGGTAGGTCAGGAACATATAGTCAGAATGGGACATATCAAGCTCATTTTCATTTCAGAGAGGGAGAGAGAGAGCGAGGAAACCTAGAGTTCTCTGTCACATTTTCGCCTGCTGTGGCCACCACAGGAGTTCTTACTGCACCAGATTTGTCAGGTATAATCATTAACCCTGCAAGAACAATTGTGCATACGCTACTCTGCACCAAAAACATCAAATCAACAGAACAAATCAAATAAAAGACGAGAAATCTACAAATTGTCAGGACCCATTTGGGGCAGCTACACATGTCAAAACCACAAACCTTTTCACAAGTAGACTCGTGACACTTGGAAGAATCTGCCCAACTAATCACAATGGAAAAAGGATGAGGAACATGGATCGTGATTCATGTTCCCAAAACCCTAATCTCAGAGAAAATTGGGTAGTACACTCCCCATAAACCCAGAAACACACTGTGCTACCTCGATTTGCAAACCATGCTCCAAATGGATCACAATCCATGTACCCTAATGTCAGAATTCAACAAAAAGCTCAGCCTATGTTTAGAGGTAGCAAGGAGGAGTATGCCATGAAAATTGGGCACAAAATGGGTCACGAAATCACCAAGAACCAAGAGTTCTAGCAGTTTCAGTCTACAAATGGTCATTTTAGGTCTAACCTGTGATAAAAGGATCATAAATCCAAAATTCTATGTCAAATGGCTTAGAATATGTGTCAGAACATGGATCGCGATCCATGTACCTCTCAGCAAGATTCTGAAAGAGTTCAAAATTACAAACCAGTGGTTCTATACAAGATAAATACAGGGCAAATGATGTTAGGACAATGCATAAATGTTGATTTCGAAGTTCAAAGCAGACGTGTGAGAAACCAAAGTGCCAAAGAGAAACACTCAAATTTCAAAGTTTGTAAAATCTAGCTAAAAGTGACTTCAAAGTCCTTGAATTTTCTCAGCTGGATCTCCAACCTCAAATGAAATCAATAAGTATTAAAAAATGATAGGCAAATGGACAGCAAGGTGATCCTCAGATACAAATCACCCGAAGTCAAGGAAACATCAAAGACCAATCTAGGGAATTGATAAAAAAGGGGTCCAAAAAACAGATATGGTGAAAGTCAGAAAAATATGGCCATAAACTAAGAAATGAAGAAAACTTAGGAAAAACATGCCCAAACTTGAAAAAATTTCACCATGTGCTAGGATGGACTATAGGAAGATGTGTGCCAATTGGCATTCCCAAACCCTACCCAACATGGATCGCAATCCATGTACCTTTTTCACCCAGCCAAGAATGGACATCACCATCTAGTCCTAAATACTCTACAAAGTCTAGCCCTGAAGTACCAAGTCATTTGAATCTCAAAATCCAAACCAAAGAGCTCAAATTGTCTAAGTCTGTCAAAATTTCCAAATTTGACCTAAAATCTCAACCAATGATCCAAACCCCAAAATTATTGGACCACAACATCACCTAGAGGTGCCCAACCAGGTGGTATGATCAAATCATCAAAATGTGCTTCAACATGGATTACGATCCATGTACCTCAGAGTCAAATTTCATCTATGATCTCTTGCTCTTGTGACTATAGTTTTCCTAGATGCACTGGTGAAGTTTGGTAAAATCTGGAGTAGTTTTGACAGAGCTATGCTTATTTCTCATTTTATGGTCAAAGTTTGCGTTTTTCTATTTCTAGACAATCTTTTGATCATTTCCTAACTCTAAAATCAACTTGAAATAGGTCCCAAGATGCCCCGCAGGAAAGCACAGAAGGAGTGGGGGTGGAAACTTATGAGATCATTGATATCTCATCAAATGAGAAAGCTCACATCACTGATAAGGAGCTAGAAGCAATACCTACAAACATCTTCATCGAAAAGTTCCAAGCGGACGATGGAGTGATAGTCAAGACCACCATATTTCCCAAGCAATTATGAACGATACACCAAAAATTTGAAGTGCTAGAAGGGGCCAGATGCCTACATTTGGACAGCTTCTTGAGATTACTGCCATGGGGAATAGATTTTTGGAGATCCATGAACTGATCAGCTCCATTCAATACAATGGGGAAGCAACACTTTAGACAAAGATGGGGCTATAGTCAAAGTAAAGATCACCCCGGAAATCATCAATGAAGCTCTTCATTTGTAGCAAGCAACCCACAACCTCTTGCACAAGACCAAGGCAATAGATAATGACAAGGCCTTCCTGAAGTAGAGAGGCCACAAATTGACCTATCAAGATCTAATCTACTTCGAGATGGAACTGCCTGTGCGGTTAATATCACAACACTTCAAAGTGCAAAAGCCACCACAATACACGAAACCAATGGTGCATATGGAAGTGGTCATGGCAATGGGGATGGCAGAAATAAGGGTGGTCAACTGCAACTTTGGAACTTACATCCTTGAGAATTTAGTGGAAGAAAACATCAAAGGGAGTGATAAAAGCAAATCATACATGAATGCTGGACCAGTGTTGACCAGAATTTCCTACCAAGCCTTAGGCATGATTGATGAATTACCACTTGCAGAAACATAGTTGGATTTAATTCATAAATCCAAAAGAGCAGTGAAGCCGATGGCAAGACCATCTACAAGACAACCATCAAAGACAAAGTAGACTGGGAAAAGCTCTAAAAAACCTAAGTCTGACAGCAAAAAGACAGAATCAAACGTGCCGCCTAGTAATGAAGTTAAATCAAAGGGAAGAGATACTCCCTCAGAGTATCAATCTTCAGAGGGGAAAAAGAAGACAAATTTACACTTAGGTGAACAAGAGTAAAAGCATTATCAAACAGAGCTACCAAAGCAATACCCATTACACAAGGATGGAGGTCTTTGGAACAAGCTCAAGCCCAAAGACAAAAACTTTGGCAACAAAGACATGAGGAAAAAAGAAACCTTGGAATTGAAGCAGATGATGAAAGAAAGATAGTAAGTCAAAGGAGACAAACAAAACTGACATGGTAGAAATAAATCAAGAGGAGGAAGGTGGTTTAGAATTTTTTGAAAGTCATATAGAAAACATGCCATCAACAAATGATGCAAACGTACCTTTCCCCTACTCAAGAATCAGCTAACCCAAAGGTTGAGAAGGAATAGAAAGAGCACACAATGAATATACCCGAACAAACAACAGTCAAAGTGTTTCCAACAACACATACAATTCAAGAGGAGAAGGTTGAAATTCCAAAGATCAACCAGACTCCAACTAATCATGAAGCACAACATGAAAAAGAAAAGATAATGGAAGAGACAAACAAAACAGAGGTTGGCACTTCCGACCAAGCTCAAGGGAAACAACAAAAGCTAAGGTCGCCCCGTTAGCAGGCATTGGTAGATGAAGGGGCACAACTAATCAAGTCCTTTGACATTTACGCACATTTGGAACAAATCAAGCTACAATTTCAATGTCAAAGAGCACTCTACAACCTGCATGACTTGGAACTAGAGGATACCAAGAAAGAGGAAGCTAAAGAAGCTAAAGACAATCTGGAACTGCAACAAAGGATCGAGGAATTATAAACAATTCAAACACAACTCCCGTCAAAACTGCAAAGAGAACAAGAAAATGCTACATATTACTAAACGGAAGTTCAAGTCTTCAATGAGGTAAATACAAATTTGCAGGTAGAACAACATCAGCTAGAAGAAGAGTTAGCCAAAGAGAAGCACAAGAATGCAAAACTCTGAGAGTCATATGTAGTGGGTGAGCAAGACACTTACACATATCTTAGCCATGCAAGAAATACCAACATCAGCGAGTACGTAAGCTCAACCAACTTTGCTGAGATAGGAACTACACGCTCAACCAACTTTGCTGACACAGGAACTACACAATCTAAAGAATGCCCTAGCTCAAGAACAATATAGCAGAAAAATCCTAACAGAAGGGCATCGAGCAATACAAAAGGCCAAAGATGAGGAGATTGAACAAATCCAAAAACAACTTCCCAAAGCAAAGGAGGACATGGCTACTCAAAGTACGGTGTGTTAGATAACATTACAACAAAAATATCGAACCATAAAAAGACAATGCAAGCCCAACCAGCCCCTGTAGAATTCTCTCACACAACAGGACAGGGACACAGGTGGCATATGAGTTCCAACATACAGAGAGCCCAATACAAGCACATAAAAAACATTGCATGAGTTTGAAGATCTAGCTGAAACACAAATCCTCAAAATCGTTAGAGACAAAATTTAGCGGTGGATATCGAAAGTGAGTGATCCTTCACACAAAGAATATCTGCAATATGAACTCAAGGTGTTGGAATTAGATTCCCTTCTCATGATTACACATGATGAGGTTGTGAAAATCTGGGGCATGAAATGGTTGCACTTCGATTGATGAGGCAAGATGCTTTCTTATGGAAGAGAAAATGATGCCTACCATCGAGCCCAACCAAAAAGGGTATTAGAGGGATGTTCTTGTAACTACTATACAGGTACAAAAAATCATCGATAACTAGCAGACCTGGTGGAAGAGCTGGTTTGAGCAGCGTCCAACATATGAATCTTATTACAGGAATTCCCCACAACATCTCAAGATTGACCCAACCTATTGTCTCATCAAAAGAAGGCGATCTTGGGATAGTTTCTATTCATGGCAAAGCAAAAGACCCGTAGTGATCGACTACCAAGTAATAACATAGCTAGCCAATAATGGTCTCCCTCAAAGAAATATATGATTCACACACATCAAAGGATTCATCAACATAATGAAAGAGGTTCCAGATCTTGGATGCTTAATTCTTGTGAAAATTTCCAAAATGCTAATCACATGCATCACAATGTTTAACAATATTGAGGCAGAAGAGCACACTTGGCAGGTGTTTGTGGAAGGAACTAGAGGCTTATGCTAGAATCTAGAAACTAAAGCTCCAAGCAAAAACATCATCATGGGATTGTATGCACGAGTCATGTTTTTGCCCTCACACTACATGCAAACCTTTGAGGAGGCATTCATGACCGGATTCTTTGAAGTCGACTCATCAATATTGACAAAGGAACTGCTTTCTTGGCATATTACATCCAGATGACTCTCAGAAATAACCCCTTCAGAGAGCTGGAAACAAAGATTGAGATTGAAGCACGAGCAGAGAAATTCAGGCGACTCACAGGGACACTAGAAAAAAGAATGCGGGACTACTAAAGACTCCAGTCATTAGCACAACAAGCCAAAATACACAAACACAGACAGATGCAGTTTGCACGAGGACGTGCAATAAATAGAAAGGGGGGAATGTTTGAAGGATGCAGCTGACCGTCACCTAAAGAGCCAACTACATGCCACACTTCGCTGTATTCTATCTTTTTTTCCAAAAGAAGCCTTGTAGTTAGCAAGTAATGATTCTTGAAGTGTTAATCTAGTCCATTATTCTCTATTGCCCACTTAAAACCTACAGGCCTTGTAAAGTGGCCAATGGCCGTGGGAAAGGGTCCCAAGTTTTTGGGTCAAAACCCTTAGTTTGAGAGATAACATTATCATTATCTCAAATGTTTTTTTGGACGGTGACTGGGAGTTGCAAGTCTGCTACTTATTGGAATCAATCTTTCTCTTTGACTACCAATCAAAAATCGATTCTGATTAGTACATTGTATTCCTTGTCTCTTGCGCCTTAATCTAAGTGTAACCATTCTCATTTTTGTTGTGGTTTGCAACAACATGTTTGTGAGCTAACTACATGGATTTGAGTGCTAAAATGGTTATTTTTTATGTTTTGACCTTGGAAGAGTGCTTCTATGCTATAGAGCCACCTTTTTGAATAGTTCTATTGCAATTTTTTGCACATTTTTTGGGATGGATCGTGATTTTGGCACCTTCCTAGATGACCACAGAACTTGGTAGGATTGTGCCTTTAGGTGTTGTAATACTCCTCCTTAAGTTTCTTTGCAATCCAACACTGTTTGGACGTCGAAAAGGTGTGATGACCTAGAGTGATGAGATTGGACATATGTAGATTTCCAGACTAGAGAGTGGTGAATTTTCTAAAAGTAGTTAATCGTGTAGTTCCGTAGGTTCACTTCTTGAGACTGACAATCTCAAAGAGTCTCCGTTCCCCATCTCAAGTCGCTTCCATGAGTATTGACATATGTTAGTGCCGAATAGCTATGCTATAGACGTCCGTCGCGTGACCCGCTAACACTCATTAGCTTCGCTAGCTTCTCTTACTTGTTTCCATAGTTCATTAATACCATTTATTTCTCACATTCCTATGGTATGCATGGGTGGAAAATATCATAAGACTGATCCATGGTATTCATCACTATCTTTAGCCCTTCTACTGGTTTTTTGGGCTCTGGATCATGCTTCTCACTAGAATCTAGCTCTATTTGCTCCTTGTTTGGTGGAATTCTTGGTTATGGTGGGTCAATTATCACATCTTCAGGATTTTCAATTGGAGGCTCTAGTAAAGCTCTAGTTTTGCCTATGGATATGTCAACCACCTTTGTTCTTGAGTTTGATTGTTTTTGACATGTGCTTTTAATGGTTTTTTAACCCTCTCTACCAAAACCAATCCTTCTAAACTAGCACTCTTGGGTTCCTCAACTATGCTTGGCTTTGGTCATATTACCTCAGGGGTTTCCTCTTCCTTGTTTGTTTCTTCTTCAAGTTTCCTCACTCTCTCTTTCGTTTGTTTCAGTTCTGCAGATAAGGAAGTTTGTTCAAATTCCTTCCTAGCTTTCATTCTAGCATTCCTAGCTTTCCATGTGTTTCTATGTCTTTTATGTTCAAGGTTAGGTGTATCTATTTTTGGTTCTTCTATGATGGGTTCATTTGCCGGTTGCTGAGCTTGTACTCTTGTGATACCTGGATTGGTCTCATATTTTTGTTTTTTGATCCACTACTCAATGGTGTTTCCTCTAGTATGTTCAGATTACTTTTCCTCCTTTGTTACGGTTCTTCGGGCAATCAAAAATCAAATGAGTGATTCCACAATCAAGACAATATGCATTCACTCTTACTAGATCTCTATGTGAGGACAATGTTTCATCAGGTGGTCATCACCACACTTATAACATGATCCTTTAGTTTGTTGAGGTGCTCCTTGAGTAGCTCTTTGCTGATAAGCAAGGTTTGATACCACTAATCCTCCACTAGCTATGAATATTAATGTGCGTTTTCCAAACTGTATCTTCCTTCTCCAGAAGCGTGTGCAGTAGTCGGTAGTCCAATAGATCTAATCATGCTCCATGGTTCTGGTGATTTTGGTTCTTCAAGTGGATAATATTCCATATTGGTCATATAACTACTAGGCCCTCTTAATATGAAGGGATTGACACAAGTGCCTACTTCTCTGGCTCTTCTATATTTGGTGCATATCTAAATCCTATAGGTCTCATTCTTGGTGGTGGTGGTTGTTGTCCTAAGATTGGTTGTGGTCTTTCAACTCTTGCTGGTCCCATAAGCATTTCTGTTATCTTGGTATTGGTGGAACTTGTGCTTATGCTAATTGGGCTTGTGGGGAAAATTGTTGTAATAGCACACTCCAGTTGTGTGATTTGTCCATTTTTTCTCTATCACACACCATTTAGGTTGCCTAACTTGCATCTTAGCAAACAGAGTAATCCTCTTGATCACTTCTTTCATGACTTGCTCTTTATTAGCAGAAATTCGGATTTTTTTGTATTGACTTGGGAGACTTGGATCCACTTTGCTGTGAGGAAATATTTTCATATAAAGAAATTAGAGAAGCAAATTCTTCACATGGTTAACACTTGTGACACAAATGGCTTGCCACTTGTTTGAATGTTACCAACTATCTTCTCCTTAAGGAGGTAGCTTCAACTATAGATAGAGACCTTCTTCTCTCACTTGGGCATCGTATCGTATCAAGCTAAGCCCTAACCTCTTAACCACACTTCCATGAAATCAAGCCAAGATCTCTTGAGCCAAGCACCTCCACACTGTCAATCCAAGCTCTCACGCGACAAACTCCCCCACTCTATCAAGCCAAGCTCCTCCACTCCATCAAGCCAATCTCTCTCAAGACAAGCTCCACCACTTTATTAAGCCAAGCTCTCTTGAGCCAAGCTCCTCCACTCCATTAAGCTCTTCCACTCTATCAAGCCAAGCTCATACTACTATCATCATGTACTATTCTTGCCCTCACAACTATCATTGTAAACTCTCATGCACTCTATATTATACTTTCTTACCTAATAAAGCCTTATTGTTGGTGGTTAAAGAAACATGTAAAAGGGAATCTCTTCTTGCTCCTTCATCAAATTGGAATTTGAGTAATAAAAGGTGTGTCACACTCCTCATATCATGCTCAAGTTTGTGTGGGAGTTGTATACTATGATTTTCTTCTTTTCTCTTCCAATCTTTATTTTTCTTTGTCCTTAGTACTTAGAAATCTCTCATCTTGATTACCAATGTTAACACACTTTTGATAATTACTAGTGTTTCTTTTTGAGCCTGAAAAATTGTGAAAAATTCTTCTTTCTCTAAGAGTTTATCCTTTGCATGGTTTTGCTATGAATCAAGAAGATTTAATATATACACAGCTTGTCCCAATTGCTAAGAAAGATATGTATATCATTGTGAGCACTAAACTACAATTCCAAAGGATACTTTGTAGCATGTTTGGGCCACAAAGATTAGTCACCATTAATGCATCATTAACCCCTTTTATCCTACCCATGATTAGATATGAATCGAGCTTTGATGTTTTCATATTTGTGTTGTTTTAAGTGAGGGATTTTGTGTAGATGTGTGTGCAAGAGATAAAAACTCTCGAGCAACAATGCCAACTTTTCAACATTATTTTTGGTGAACTTGATGCAAATAAGCCAGCGTGAGGGTTTACAAAGGTGTTTCAAGGCTTCAAACCATGGCAAAACAACAAGGCTATCAAGGTATGCAATGTGATGTTGGAACAATGCAAATGTTTCAAGATTTTCCTACGTTCATGTAGCAGCCACAAGCTACCAAAGGAGACAAGTCTCAATCGCAAAGGTGCTTTGTGGGACTCCATAAATGCCAAGCCTTGCTATCTTATTGTAGTGATAGTGAGAACCACGAAAATGAATGTCATACTGTGGGATGCAATCAACCCAACTAGTGCATGCAGGCTACGAGAGGTTGTAAATATCTCAAAAAACACATTCAATCCCTATCTGACTCAAATCTACACTCTATTGCATGTCAATCAGTAGAAGCAAACTATGACGCTGCAAACAAATGTCATCAGTTCACTAAGCAAATGACATCCAAACGAGACAAAACTTATAGAATGGATAGACAACATCTACAGACATATGTCTATGCCCTCAAATCTCCCTTTTGACCACTTGCCAAAATTGCACTTATTATCTACAGGGTAGATTTGACCGAACCGTTTTCAGCCACGAATACACCCTAGAGCTTGGCAATGAATTTTCTACATCCTTCAATACATAAAATGCAATTTTGTTAAGTAAATCTTGAGTTATGAGCACATTAAGGAGTAGGTGAGCAACAACAAAAACACAGTTTTACCGCAATAAAATCACAATATCACAAAGAGATTTCACCTGTAAATGCAATGAAGCATAACACTTCAAAGGGGCACTTCACGAGGGAGACGATAGTGACTCTTTTTCTCGCTTCAGTAACAACGGTAAGCTAGGTTTTGAAGAAAATTGGGACTTGCCATATCAACAAGGAAGCCATAGATGGAGGAATCTTGGTACAATCTTGGGGATCATGATTCTAAGTATTGTCTTGGAAGGAGATAAATTACTCAATTATCCTTTCACTTATGGTGGTAACAAGTCCTATCCTTTTGGGCATGAAGCAAGAAATCTTATTGTTGAGGGATTTAATATTTATGTGATCACTCAAAAATTTTACGTGATCACAAATCGTTAATTTAAGTTAACAACCATATAAATTGGCTTTTTTCAAAATTGTTTTCTTCCTCCTTCATCCAATAGTTTAAATGCATGACTTTGTCAACATTAACAAAATATTCACCTTGCCAACTTGATGTTCACTCTAATGTCAGTTTGAGAGATTACGTGAATTTGAAATCCCTGTTATTGTTAGGACATTGCAGGTGACAATCCTATTCTTTACCTGGGATCATGGAGGATATTGGCACAACATTCTGGAAGTCGTAGGCTTCCCATTTACTCAAAGGCAATTTGAGTTGTTGATCATTGATGATGCTCTAGCAAGGGAGCCTTGTCAAGACGTATTGCTTTTCTTGAAAATAGGTGAATGTCCCAGGGATCTCACTAATGGCCAAATGTAATGGCTAGTTCAAAAGGCAACTAGATATTGAATCCTCTACTACTCAATTACAGAGCTAGAGACATAAATGCCACTAGTTTGAAGGGGAAAGCTAATGAGGACAGCTTTTCAAATTTTGGTCCACCTCTCTTGGTATGTACTTGATGGCAAGGCTTCAAGGCTTTGTGGAGGAGGAGGGACCTGATGCATGAAAATCACAAAACTCTATGTATTTATTTTGTACATAGCTACGGTTCTGACACATTTGGATCTTGGAAATAAGGAGAGGTAGGAGCAAACCCTATGAAAAAAAACACTGGATGTTGATTCTACTGAGAGCGGATTTGTTGAGATGGGGCTCAACTCAAGGCTCCCACCAGACAACCACTCCGTGAGACCCTACACACGCATATTTCTTAGGGGCACCACCCTCTTTTATGGAGAAAGAAGGAAACCAAAACAAACCATATACAACACACACACACACACACACACACACACTCACACCTTCCTTATGTGCTTCAACACAAAATGCCCTTCAACCATTCAACACACACTCCTTAAGCAATCCCTTTGAACACTGCACAAACTCACATGCAAAGATTGACCTTCACCATATTAGTTCTGATATACTTCTAAGAAAAGCAAGCACAAAACCTCAAAACTCAAAACACCATAATGCACAAATACTTGACAACTCCTTTCCTTTCCCAAAAGAAGAGACTACTTACACACATAAGGCGGCATGCATAGAGAGCTCTTCTCCATCTATGCAGCCCCAAGACTTACTTACACACAACATAAGGAGATAAGCCAAGCAAATAGACACCATGGTGCACAAAAAAATTTCTCAACAAACAAGCAACCCAATGAGCACAAAATATGAGAAGCTGTCAAGATAGGCTTACCAATTTTACATGCGTTTAGAGCAAAAGTGTGACGATGACACCCCAATTGCAACAATTTGTTGATCAAACCATGAGATAGATCATTGAGCTTGATATCCTTGCTCTCATATAGAATCTACAATCCTTATTTAGGGATGAGTATGATAAGAGAAATGTTTGCAAGAGAATGGTAGCAATAGCATATTGATGCTCTCTCTATGGTGCCGCTTATGATAGCGAGCTTAGGAAATGGATAGGGACACAAGAGGAGAGAGAGATTAGGGCTTCCCTAACCTTAGAGGAGCTTATTTACAGCAATGGAGTAGGTGTGTGTATTTTTGTGCTTGCCAAAAGGCCTTTTTATAGCTGTACAAGACCTTGGGTTAGGTTAAACTTGACTAGGGTAGGTAATTAACCATAGTTAGGTTCCCTTTTGATCATTCCTTCAATTATGCAAATAAGGGACTTATTTTTTCATTAAAAATAGCCTTTTAGGTCGTGGAGGCTCCATAAGGGTTAATAATGGATGTGGGCCCCACCATGATGTCCCTCCAGTGGCCCCTGCAGAGTGTCCCCATCCTGTTTGTTGTGTCTCTGGAAGCATCTTGAGCCGACCCCTCCACATGCAAGTGGTTTTTAACTCCCCATTGGTATTTTAGAATGTTGGAGAAGTCAAGAAAAATTTTCACCTTTGTGATTTACCTGATTGTAACTTTGACCTGCAGTAATAGTGTCCGCAGCACCTTGTTTTCACCATAACTTTCAGCCTGTAACTCAGAATTGGGTGCTGTAAAAGGCAAAGTTGACCTTCTCAAAGTGTTTAAGCCGATTTTGGAGTGTTCCTCAAGTATACCCACGAGCTAAGGCGTTCAAGATGCATCCAAAACACTTTTTGAACCAAGTCTCCTTGTAGGGGGCCCTGTAGCATGCATCCAAGGTGTAGCATGCTTTTTCAAAAGAGAATCCACCTTAAACAAATGAGGTAGGCTCCAATAAAGTTTGATTTATTGGGGATATACATTATATTTAAGATTTGTTGACCAACACAAGTAAATGATCCAAGACTTGGGTCACATAGTGGTGGGGAAGGGAAGGCCTACAAGGTTAACCCTACCCTTGAGAGAAGATGGGTAAGATAAGTGCCCATAAATTATTTATTTACAAATTATGGGATGTAGATAGCTATTTCAATTAGTAAAGGTAATTAGTTAAAAGAATATACAGTAAAAAACTAGGAGAGTAGAATTAAGTTTACTATTTACATTTAGCATGAAGAGAGAAATATGATGTAAATGCATAAAGATCTAAGAAGGGTAAGGTGTTTGTATGGAAAAAGGCTATTACGGAAAGAGAGAATGAACACTAGGTTAAAACTTTGATAAAAAATATATACATTTAAGTAGAAATGTAGTGCAAATGCAAGGTTACCATTTAACGCTACTCACTACCTAACGGTCACTACCTGGCGGTCTCACTACAGTGAAGAATAAAAGTCAATAGCGAAAGGGAGGAGAATCTTATACATTATGGAGTTGGAGTCAACAAAATATTATTAATTCAAGCATAATTCACTTGTGGACACAAGACTCTCACATGGAGTCAAGAGAAAGATTTTTGGAAGGCAAAAGACGGACACATATTTTTGTGGGATTTTTCTCTATTTTTTCCATTCCGAATCGGAAAAAGTTTTCAACAAAGAAGTTGTAGAGTTAAGCTGACCTTTTTGTCCCTATTTTTTTATAATTTTTGAAGCTACAATTTGGGAGATATATCAAGAATGGTGGAGCCTATCTGTCCACATGGGAAGAAGTCATGATTATCCAACTCCACACACACTATTATCTATGTATCCAATGATTCATTACACTTGATTATAAATAAGCTTCAGCCTCTTGAACATATCCAAGGATTTATTACGCTTGATTATAAATAATCTTGAGCCTCTTGAATGTATCCAAGGATTCATTACACTTGATTGTAAATAATCTTGATCATCTTGAACATACTACTATCTATGTATCCAATGATTCATTATGCTTGATTATAAATAAGCTTGAGACTATTGAACATACTACTATCTAAGTATCCAATGATTCATTATGCTTGATTATAAATAAGCTTGAGACTATTGAACATACTACTATCTATGTATCCAATGATTCATTACGCTTGATTATAAATAAGCTTGATCCTCTTGAACACATTATGAGGTGTATTTTTTAGCTTCATATTTTTATTATAAGCTTAAAAAATAAATTCGTATATTACAAAATCTTGTTGATTGCTTTGTTGATGTTCTTGCATGTGGCAATGAGCTTGCATGTGTCTTGAATCTAACTTATTTTGCATTAAGCTTTCTCAGGAGTGGTATGACCAAATTGTTAGTTTTGAATTTCCCTCTAGGATGAATAAGGTTGAGAAGAAACGTCTCATTACCCATGCACAAAGGTTTTCTATCATTGAAAGGGAGTTGCATCAAAAGGGGTTTGAGGGATTATACTAATGTTGAGCTCCTAGAAAAAAGAAAGAGAATTTTCATTAGGGTTATTATGCCATTAAATAGGCATTTACAATATCTCCACACTCATTCTCATATGATAGCCGCCCAACTTGGGCTTATCCCCACTTTCTCTTCATCTCCTCATCCAACATCCTTCCTCTCCTCCGCTTCCTCCCTCCATCTCCTTCTCTAACCTCCCTCCTTTCCTCCATCTCCTTCTTCAGTCGTCCTCCCTCCTTTCCTATAACTCCTCCTCCAGTTACCCTCCTTCTTCAAGGTCCTTTTCTCTCACTCCCTTCTTCCCTCTCACTCTCTATCCCCTATCCCTTCCTTCCTCTCCCTCTCCCACTAATTGCATTCCCTCTCTCTCTACCTCTCACTCCTCTCTCCCTCTCCCACTTTCCTTCTCACTTCCCTCCGTCTTCTCCTCTACCCTCTCTCCCTCTCTTGCCCCCCCCCCCCCCCCCCCCCCCCCCCCCCCCCTCCCCTCTCTCTCTCTCTCTCTCTCTCTCTCTCTCTCTCTCTCTCTCTCTCTCTCTCTCTCTCTCTCTCTCTCTCTCTCTCTCTCTCTCTTTTATGGACTCCATAGTGCACATGATTGTACAACTTATGCAATTGCTTTACAAAAAGATATCTTGGATCCACTTACACACAAAGAAAAACTTATTTTTTCTCAAAAATATCTTCTATTTTTAGGCTACCTCGGAGACCCACCCATCCAAATAGCTTGATATCATGAACGCGTTCTAAACAATCATCAAACATGGAAAAACTTATGCCTCGATCACGTTAGGAGGAAATTGGTATTTTTCGTAGAAATTGTGTTTTTTTCTCTTTTCGATCTAATTTCGGAGATTTGGCAATCCAAACAACTCAAAATCTTGTATGCGTGGTGTACATGCTATGGACATATTACATTTAAGATCACTTTGTCAAAAAATTCTATTTGGCCATGTTTAGAGAAATCTCGCCTTTCCTTTTTGAAATACAGTGCGTTTTTTAATTTTTGGCCCAAATTTGGAGATTTTGGAGCCTTGAATGTAGTATATCTAGTGTGATAGGTCTATGTACTATGGATAGGATAAAAATCAGCAATCATCAAACATGATGTTTTAAAAAAAATTCTCAATCACATTAGGAGAGAATTGACGTTTTTCGTAGAAACTATGTTCTTTTCTCTTTTCGACCTAATTTTGGAGATTTGTCAATACAAACAACTTGGGATTTTACATGCATATTGTACATGCCATGGATATACTCATTCCAAGATTAATTTGCCAAAAAATCTCATTTGGCCACATTTAAAGAAATCTCACCTTTGTAGCTTAAAATAAACTGTATTTTTCACTTTTTGGGCCAATATATGGTTGCTTCTTTGCCGCCTCTTGAAGCACCTGTCAAACATGTTTGTGAAGGCTGTATTTTGGGTAAGATGTAGCGTTCTAAATTTCCAAAGGATGGTTCAGTTCGGGCCACATACAGGTTGCAGCTTGTGCATAGTGATGTTTGTGGGCCCATGCAAACTCCGTCCTTGGGCAATTACTTGTACTTCGTGACTTTCATTGATGATTACTCCAGGCATGCATGGGTATTTCTGCTTAAAGCGAAGTCCGAAGTTTTTATGTGCTTCAAACAATTTCTGGCTATGGCTGAAAATGTCTCGAAATGTACTATGGGCACCCTCCGTTCCAATCGAGGGGGGGAGTATATGTCTCATGAATTTAATGCATTTCTGGCTAGTCGTGGGATAAAACACCAATGTACAATGCCTTACACACCTAAGTAAAATGGTGTTGCTGAGAGGAAAAACAGGTCACTGACGGAAATGGCACGATGTATGGTCAAAAGTCAAGCTTTGCCGCATTCTTTTTGGCTTGAGGCCATTATGTGTTCCACTTATGTACTTAACAGGTGTCCTACGAAAGCTTTGTAGTCTATTACTCCATATGAAGCATGGCATGATAGAAAGCCTTCTATTGAGCCCATGCGTGTTTTTGGCTGTTTGGCATATGCTTTGGTGCCACAAGTGCAACGCAGAAAATTCGATGATAAGGCTGTCAAATGTATTTTTGTTGGTTATAGTGTTGAAAGCAAAGGATACAGGTTGTATCATCCACGAACAAAACGTATTCTGGTTTCACGGGATGTAGTGTTTGTGGAAGATTCTGTTCAGCCCTTGCTGTCATGTACTAGAGACAGTAATGTAAGCTCACAGGACATTTATGACACTTTGTTGCCTCTTTTCAGTGGTGGAAATACGAATGTAAGTTCCAATGAGGCAAATGTAGAGCCTATGGGGGTTTCTGAAAATGTTTTAGATCAGCCTATTACTGATAAAGATGTACATGATGTACTTGATGAGGAAAGGGCTGAAAATGAGCAGGCTAGAGGTATGCCAAAATGGTTGGTGCACACTTTGCGTGACAGTAAATTGGATGCACCTTTGTCTAGTCGTACTCGTTCAGGCTCTCGCCATTCATCTTATGCATCAGATTGTTATGCTTTGGCTGTGTCTAGCTTACATGATGTTGATGAGCCTCTGACTTTTGATGAAGCAATTCTGGTATCCGATTGACTTGATATCAATTGTGACAGACATATGTACTATAGATATGCATCAACAATCTTCAAAGATGAAGAGAGTAATGCCTCGATCACATTAGGAGAGACTTGGTGTTTCGATCTAATTTCAGAGATTTCTCGATCCAAACAATTAGGGATCTTGCATGCATGTTTTACATGCTATGAATATACTCAATCTAAGATAATTTTGTCAAAAGATCCCATGTGTCCTTGTTTAGAGAAATCTTGGCTTTCCTTTTATTAACAAATTGCGCTTTTCAACTTTCAATCCAAATTTAAAGATTTTGGTGTCTGAATGGCTTGATATGTGGTGTGCTAGGCCGTTGTCCTATGGATATATATCATCAATCATTAAACATAGAAAATTTTTTGTCTCGATCACTTTAGGAGAGAATTTGCACTTTTTGTAAAAACTGCGCTGTCGTGCTGTGACACGTACATAGTGGGAACGCATCCTACAAGAGTTATCTTGTAACTTTTTAGATACATAGTTATATTTTCTATAATGTACATATGCATATTTAAGTATAATAATATGCTTTCTATCTCATCCTATTATTTATCTCAAGGGTAACCTATTCTTACTTTACCATCAGAAAATACTATGGAAAAAGCGTCAATAGCTCCGCCTCTTTAACTTGGGGCAAAAAGCATTGATTCTTTATTTTTACTATCTCATTAATCATCTCAGACCGTAGCTAGATCCTATATCTAGGGTAAAATCCAATATATATATATATTCTATGTATTTTTCATATTTTTCTTATATTTCTTTCTAAATAGCTACTAGGAGGGAATCAAATCCTAGTGGGACATTAGGTGGCATGATTTCAAAGATACACTTATTTTAATGCATTATTGCAAGCATGAATACAAAACTTTGTCAAAGAGCAATGTCATGCTTTCATATGGCATGAGGTGTCCTTATCAAATGAAAGTCTAGGCTAAGGGGACCACAGGAAGACTTTTGCTGCCAGAAATGGACCCTATTTTGATGAATTTTTTACACAAGGTTCAAATCCGAATTGGAAAATGATTTTAAAATAAAAATTGTAGCTAATGAGCTGAAGTTTCTGCCCATATTTTTACTTTTTTATTTGGAGCCACTGTTCAGGAGATATGATCAAAATACTAGATCCCAGTCTGCCCACATCATGCAGGGATAGCTCATTTCCAACTTTTCCAATTTCTGTTCACACTGGCTCCTCTCTTCTTGTGTAAACCCTTGGGGGTTCCTTTCACCTATAAAAGGGGAACTCTTCTTCCTTGAAAAAGGAAATCAAGCATTCAAGCCATTGATGAGAGGAATTCTTGAGGGAGTGAGTAGTAATGCCTAATTGTACTTAGCCATTAACATAAGCCCAAGCCTACACTTTCTCCTAGAGGAAGACTAGCCATTCTTGTACTCTATCCTTGGAAGATCAACTCTAATCAAAGAAGGTCTTGCACTTGGTGTATCAATCAAAGTGGAGTTCTCCCCGCTTCTTCTCTCTCTATCAATAATGGTGCCAAAGGGTTTGTCAAGTAAGATGTGTTCTACATTGATGTTTTCTTGATTTCTTGTTGTTTTCTTTTTCATCTCTAATCCAACAGATATATATATATATATAATCTCGTCTCCTTAACCAAACCTATTCCTCTCTCTCTTAGTAATTCATCCTCTCTACAAATTTTAGGTTCTCCTTGCTACAGGTACATCTCTCCCCGTAGTATCCTTATTGCCTGCGGGCAAGAATAGGGCTTGGGAGGGAAACGCTCTTCTCTTCTCTTCCCGTCTCTTCTCTCATATCTACATTTTTCACATAATAGAGTTATCCTAGATGAATAATCCACATGATGATAATTTCTATCGCTTTCACTGTGTACGATCTATTAAAATTAACGTATGGATTAGCCGTAAAATACACTTTCAGCAACGTATAGTGTTTCTCTTTGGTCCTGAAAGGCTCAATGAAATACTTCTATCACCGGATCTCATTATACTACCTCTCATAGACTATACTTTTCTTTTGACGTAAGCGTAGTTATCTTGCTATGAACCAAGAGGATTTGTACACACAATTAATCCCAATCACTAGACAAAATATATATATTATGGTAAGCATAAAACTACAATTCCAAAGAACAATTCGTAGCCTATTTGGTCAGCCAAGATTGAATGTCATTAACTCATCTATTAACCCTTTCATATTACCCATGATACGATATGACCATAGCCTTGATGTTTTCATCTTTGTGTTGTTTTGACACTCTGTTTTGTGTTCTTTCTTTGTGTGTGTGAGTGCAAGAGAGAAAGAGTGGGGCTTTTTTGATTGCACTTCCTTCCAAACCCTAGTCTTCATGGCATCTATGGTTTAACTCCTTCATATAGTTTTTTTTTTGAGTTCTCTCACAAACTCTCACAGCCATAAGCCCGGTGCTTTCCCGGCAAGACCGCAAATTTCTCGACATATTTTTGGTGAACCCGACGTGAACAAGCCGGGTGAGAGTACATAAAGATGGCTAGCAAAGTGGAGCAGCTATATGCTCCACTTTGCTATATGCTGAAATGAAAGAGCTTGCAGATAGATGCAAATGGCTCGAAGAAGAAGACCGGATTGAAAGCGCTAGGCAATCCGTATATAATGAGCTTAATATATTCGAAGGCTATGATCCAGAAGGATATCTTGAGTGCTATGTGATAGAGATGAGGCTTCAAGCAATTCCAGAAGCTCGGATGATTGCAGCATTTGTTGAACTTGTGAGTGATGATTTCAAGCACCAAGCTCAAGACTATGCAAGTGTATATGCAAGCAACTGGGGTGAGTTTTCTACAGCTATAACACAGGTATGCTTGGAACATCAAGACCAAGAGATGGAGCAAAGTGGAAGTGGATGTGACCAGCTAGAGTTGGTGTCTCCTGTAAGCCATGCAAGTGTCAACACATCCATACAGGCTACTTTAGAAGCAGTAATAGATGCATATATTTTGCAAGATGCAAATTTATTGTATGCAGATGAAGCAGACATAGTGGAAGCTATTTATGCACGTTTGGGTCTTGTAACCTTCGTATCTCAAGATAATGACTCTCATGATGCTATCCAAGCGCCTGAAATGGCTCAAAGCGACTTAAGGGTTCTCCCTAGATGAATGGAGACATGATTCAGTTGAAGATACTTTAGCAATGGGTCAAAAAGGAAGAAGGGGTGAAGATATTGTGTCAGAGACTAACTCCAAGGAGGTTTTTGAGCAGTCGGTTACAAGTGACCGGGAGCATACCTACCAGGATGATTTGGAAAGGGAATAGACACCATATTTGAGAGGTATGCAAAGTTTTATGATGTAAAGATGGAGAGGTATTTGGTAAAAGGTGAGAGAATTGATGAGAGGTTTACCATGCATATTTCTGAGGATTCTCTCGATGTTGAGAAAGGCTATCTAGAGGATTCTTTTGAGAATGAAGATGTAGATTCAGACTTCTATGCGAAAGAGGTACATATGGATTTAGAGGTTGGTGAGAAGGTTGAAGTGCAATTTCAAAAATATTTCAAGTATATTACAGGAAGCGTGGAAGTGATTTTTGAAGAGGAGGATGAGGAACTTATGTCTCTACGTCATGAAGATTTTGCGCATAATGGAGATTTGTTACAGATGTTTTGAAGACAGATGTATATAACAATTCCTTCTGATCCGAGAGGAATTAAAAGATGCGGATAATCTCAATGCTTAGTACAATACAAGTTTTTGAGTTACCCATATGATCCTGAAGGAGGTCATGGGATGACACGGGATACAATTGCTTTCACAAGTTACCATGAGGCTGGCACATGCCGGAGGATGTGCAGGTTTAGAGGGGGTGGAAGTCGTGCTGTGACACGTACATAGTGGGAACGCATCCTACAAGAGTTATCTTGTAACTTTTTAGATACATAGTTATATTTTCTATAGTGTACATATGCATATTTAAGTATAATAATATGCTTTCTATCTCATCCTATTATTTATCTCAAGGCTAACCTATTCTTACTTTGCCATCAGAAAATACTATGAAAAAAGCGTCAATAGCTCCTCCTCTTTAACTTGGGGCAAAAAGCATTGTTTCTTTATTTTTACTATCTCATTAATCATCTCACACCGTAGCAAGATCCTATATCTAGGGTAAACTCCAATATATATATATTCTATGTATTTTTGATATTTTTCTTATATTTCTTTCTAAATAGCTACTAGGAGGGAATCAAATCCTAGTGGGACACTAGGTGGCATGATTTCAAAGATACACTTATTTTAATGCATTATTGCAAGCATGATTACAAAACTTTTTCAAAGAGCAATGTCATGCTTTCATATGGCATGAGGTGTCCTTATCAAATGAAAGTCTAGGCTAAGGGGACCACAAGAAGACTTTTGCTGCCAGAAATGGACCCTATTTTGATGAATTTTTTACACAAGGTTCCAATCTGAATTGGAAAATGATTTTAAAATGAAAATCGTAGCTAATGAGCTGAAGTTTTTGTCCATATTTTTACTTTTTTATTTGGAGCCATGGTTCAAGAGATATGATCAAAATACTGGACCCCAGTCTGCCCACATCATGCAGGGATAGCTCATTTCCAACTTTTCCAATTTCTGTTCACACTGGCTCCTCTCTTCTTGTGCAAACCCTTGGGGGTTCCCTTCACCTATAAAAGGGGACCTCTTCTTCCTTGAAAAAGAATTTCAAGGATTCAAGCCATTGATGAGAGGAATTCTTGAGGGAGTGAGTAGTAATGCCTAATTGTACTTAGCCATTAACATAAGCCCAAGCCTACACTTTCTCCTAGAGGAAGACTAGCCATTCTTGTACGCTATCCTTGGAAGATCAACTCTAATCAAAGAAGGTCTTGCACTTGGCGTATCAATCAAAGTGGAGTTCTACCCTCTTCTTCTCTCTCCACCAATAATGGTGCCAAAGGGTTTGTCAAGTAAGATGTGTTCTACATTGATGTTTTCTTGATTTCTTGTTGTTTTCTTTTTCATCTCTAATCCAATATATATATATATATAGCTAATGTCGTCTCCTTAACCAAATCTATCTCTCTCTCTCTCTCTCTTAGTAATTCATCCTCTCTTTTAGGTTCTCCTTGCTACAGGTACATCTCTCCCGCAGTATCCTTATTGCCTATGGGCAAGAATAGGGCTTGGGAGGGAAATGCTCTTCTCTTCTCTTCCCGTCTCTTCTCTCATATCTACATTTTTCACATACTAGAGTTATCCTAGATGAATAATCCACATGATGATAATTTCTATCGCATTCACTCTATACGATCTATTAAAATTAACGTATGGATTAGCCGTAAAATACACTTTCAGCAACGTATAGTGTTTCTCTTTGGCCCTGAAAGGCTCAATGAAATACTTCTATCACCGGATCCCATTATACTACCTCTCATAGACTATAACTTTTCTTTTGACGTAAGCGTAGTTATCTTGCTATGAACCAAGAGGATTTGTACACACAATTAATCCCAATCACTAGACAAAATATATATATTATGATAAGCACAAAACTACAATTCCAAAGAACAATTCGTAGCCTATTTGGTCAGCCAAGATTGAATGCCATTAACTCATCTATTAACCCTTTCATATTACCCATGATATGATATGACCATAGCCTTGATGTTTTCATCTTTGTGTTGTTTTGACACTCTCTTTTGTGTTCTTTCTTTGTGTGTGTGAGTGCAAGAGAGAAAGAGTGGGGTTTCTTTGATTGGACTTCCTTCCAAACCCTAGTCTTCATGGCATCTATGGTTTAACTCCTTCATATAGTTTTTTTTTTTGAGTTCTCTCACAAACTCTCACAGCCATAAGCTCGGTGCTTTTCCGGCAAGACCGCAAATTTCTCGTCAGCGTAGAGGTGCATACACAAGGATGTGTATATGAGAGCGTGAGTGCTAGAGCTTGACTGCGTCCTCGTTTACAAAAGAGAAGGCCTCCTTTTATAGACCAAGAGAGTGATTAGGAAAGAGATTATGAGCAAGAAGAGTTCTTACAAAGTAACCTCAGTTAGAGGCATTCCCCCAATGAGAGAGCTCTATGTGCCCTGCTTATTGACCAATTTCTTCCTAATTGCCTTCATCATGGTGAGCTTCGTCTCCAAATCCAGCAAAAATGGAGAGAAACCTATAAAAAATTATGTGTGTGGAGTTGAATAATGATGACTTCTTTCCATGTGCACAGATGAGGTCCACCATTTTTGCTATATCTCCCAAGTCGTAGCTTAAAAAATTATAAATAAATTAGGGGTAGAAAGATCAGCTCAACCCCTACAACTTTTTTGTTAAAAACTTTTTCCAAATTGGAATGAAAAAAATAGAGAAAATCCCACAAAAATATGTGTCCATTTTTTCCCTTGCAGAAGTCTTCCCGGTGGTCCCCTCTTGACTCCATGTGCAAGCCTTGTGTGCACAAGTGAGTTATGCTTGAATTTAATAATATTTTGTTAACTCCAACTCCGTAATGCATAAGATTCTCCTCCCTTTCACTATTAACTTTTATTCTTCACCTGTAGTGACCGTTAGGTAGAATCAACATCTAGTGTTTTTTCCGTAGGGTTTGTTCCTACGTCTCCTTACTTCCAAGATCCAAATGTGTCAAAACCATAGCTCTTTACAAAACAAATACATAGATTTTTGTGATTTTCATGGAACAGGTCCCTCCTCCTCCGCAAAGCCTTGAAGCCTTGCCATCAAGTACATACCAAGAGAGGTGGACCAAAATTTTAAAAGCAACCCTCACCACCAAGCCAATAAGTATCTCCCACCTATCCC
Organism: Adiantum capillus-veneris; assembly: GCF_014529385.1. Classification (NCBI taxonomy): domain Eukaryota; kingdom Viridiplantae; phylum Streptophyta; class Polypodiopsida; order Polypodiales; family Pteridaceae; genus Adiantum; species Adiantum capillus-veneris. The sequence goes on from NC_140954.1 coordinate 16,515,388, forward strand.
AGTCTTGTCCACCAACACCATGGATTTCACTTGGAATGATAATATGTGTGATTAAACATACATGTCAATGTGTTAGAGCTTGAAGCGTTTTATAGATAGTTTATAAGGGGAGATTAAGCACACAAAATGTGATTATTCCCACCACAAGCATACACAACAACACAGACTCAAATTGAAGAGATGTTTAGGGACCCTAATCACATTCAATTTTAGACTTAAAGGCTTTTATGGAAAGCATTATAGGAGATTAAACACACATATTGATGCACAAGTTTGGAGCTTTTGTGTACAAGTTCAGACCAAGAAAAAAGTTATCACAAAGCGTATGCAAACTGAAAGTGCAATTAGCACATAAACCTCAATCCCTTGGTCCAATTGAGAGAGAAAATAATCTCAAATTGGAGAGTTTAAAAGCTCAATTGAAAGGAGGTATGAGGGATTTTTGTACACACAATTGATTGATTGAGATTGGGCGTCCAATTTTGCAATGCAATCAAACAGAAGTGCAAAAAAAATAAATCCAAATTAAACTAATGTTTGAGTTAAGAGAATCAAGATAGTAACACTAATCAAACATCAATCACAATGCAAGTATAAAAAATATTGAATTCCCTCTTTCTAACCAATAAGTATGGGTAGTGGCACTAGACAGTACATATCTCATTATTGATGGGCTTCAAAATAATCGCACCATGTAGCTTATGCAATGCAAAAGAATTTGAATTAGGAATTGCACTTGCTAAGAGGAGATGAAAATGCATTCTAGCAGATGTAATGATAGAGAGAAGGATCTAATGTGTGATTAGGAAGTGCTCATCATGTTGTGGCTCTGATACCAATTGATATAGTTCATGGTGAATACCAAAGAGGCATTCACATCTCAATACATGCAATTAAGAGTAGCACAAAATTAATATAAAAAGAGTGTTGATGCACAAAGTAGACTTAGATAGATCTAAATAAATTGCAAAAGGTGGAAAACATGCACATCACATTAGGTGGCATAATATGTGCCCTTACACATCATACACTTTCCACATAGGATGGTTTACTATTTTGTATGAAAATCACATTGGTTTGCACATATGGCTTATAAATAGGCAAACACATGTAAAGGAAATTTCACATAGATGTGAGGTGAAATAAGGTCCACACCACAAAAAATCTTACACTTTCATCATATCATCAATCTCAATCTAATGTAGAAACCACCTTGAGGTTTTTTAACTTACCATACGTTGAAAGGGCATGGGGCTCAAATCCATGAAGACTCTACTGAGGAATATGTGATAAGGATTGATGACCATGATATTGTGTTCAAGAAAGAATCTAAAACCAAGAAACATGGGAACACATACATAGATCAAAAGGAGACTAGATATATGAATATGGAAAACCTAAAAAATGTGGATATTTGGGGAAATGATCATAGTATCATAGGATTCATACAAAATATATCATTGGACAACCTCCTCCTTTGGGACTTGATGGGTATATTTTAGAAAAATCATGAGTCATGTAGAGAAGAAAGATAGACAATGAGAACATAGGGCTATACTATTCGGATAATGAAGAATCAACTATATGTATATGGGCTGCAAACTCTAAACCCAATACACTCTAAGAGAGCAAGATAGTCTATGCCTTCAAATATGAGGAGCCTCCTATTTTGCCATAATACAAAAGTTTTGAGACAAGTACACCAACCACTTCCATGTGATGTTTGAGTTGGGCATTGGTCAGGAGAACATTGATGATACTACCTACAATGGATACTCTATGGAACATTGGATCCAAGCAAGAAAAATGTAGATCCCCAATAAAGTCAATAGTCATTTGAAAGTATGAACAATGAAAGGGGATCTACACAAAATCAATTGAGATTGGAAGAGAGTGGGGATTTTATCTCAACATCTTGGATAAATGGAGAAAACAACAATTTCATCTCAAAGTTTTGGATGAATGGAGAAAACAACAACTCCAATCAAAATCGACAAGGTGACTAATAGACCAATAGAGGGTCACAAGAGTCACAACTACAAAATATGGTGTTCCAAGACTTGAAATTTAAGAGTGTAGTTCCTCTAAGAGCTCAAGTGGACCATGCAAGGAGTAGACCAACTAAATTTTACAAATGGATGAAGAAGTAGAGTGGAAATGAATATCCATATGATCATTTGGCCAGCTTTAACAAAGTAATGTGGGATGAGTGGATATATAAGATACACACTCAATATAAGGGTTTTGGAATGTGGGATGAGTGGATATATAAGATCCACACTCAATATAAGGGTTTTGGAATGACCCTTGAAGGAAAGGCTCTGACTTGGTTTCATATTTTGTGAACAAGGAGTGTTGTAGGCCTGTAGACCCTTGCTTGGAGATTTATAGCATCTCTCTTAAAGACTAGAATTAATTTTAACATAGTAACATAGACTTATAGCTTTAAACAAAATCAAGGTGAGACCATACAAGACTATCCTAGCCAATGAGACAATTCATGGCAAGATGCCATGAGCTTAAAATTCCAAAGCAGAGAGGCTAGTACCTTCATTTTTAGAAGAACTCCTAAACAAAAAACTCCATGTGATTTTATGTATTATGAAACATGCCCCAATAGAATCATGTTAATGTGATAGGCTTGGGTGATAATTGTGAAATCTATAGTGGAGAAAAGATTGTGAGTGACACAAAGAGTGATAGGATGACAGCTCTCGTACCCATAGAATCTGGTCTTGTGGTAGAACTTCCTATGGTTTTTAATGAACACAAGTGAAAGAGGGTAAATTGGATGATCACAAGTTTGCAAAGACAATCGCCGTTGAGAGTAGTGGGACAAGGATCACCTATGGGGCAAAAAATGTGCTAGCCAAGGCAACCACAAAGGTGTTTTTTTGAGTTTAAATGTAAATTTAAGGGGGATCAACAAGACTAGAATTCATATAAGAATAAATGGTAAACATATTAATTACTCAATGCAAGAGAGAGAGAGAGTGTGTGAGAGAGAGAGAGAGTAGACTCAAATGATAACTTGATTAGAAATGAACTAACAACATTGGAAGTGTGTACAAATGAGTGGCTACTTAAATAGTAGAAGCATATGGCTAGGTGCACCTCTCAAAGGTCAAGGGGAAACTCCCAAAGAGCAAGGGTGGTTTCATAGAATGTGGAAAGCTAGGGTGATTGGGAATGGGGTTTGGACTCTTCTGCAACTCACCATGCCATGTGTGCTAGGACATGTGTCCTCATGTGCTCACAAAATTAGTAGAATCATGAGTGTACAAGAGGTCATGCCCATAGATTTTGAGAGGTCTAGGCCAAAGGCCATAATCCCAACAATCCTCTCCTTTGATTTTGGACTATACTGCAGTAAGCTGGATCAAGAATCAAAATGCCACATAGGCTAGTAGTCACATGGCTGAAGCAGTCAAACAAACTGGGGGTAGCCACACAGACTAAAAATAGGTCTCAATGTTGATATGGTGTCACACTAACAAAAGAATCCTTTCCTCAAATAAATAAGGTGGAAGACCATCCATCTCTATAGTACATCAGTCAAGTTGTAATAGTGATCAGGGGTGGCACAGACATGGAGACAATTCTCCTCCACTTGATCTTTGTCTTTGTCTTTTTCCTTTGCAAAGTTTAATTTTCCTTTATCTGTGCCACTACTATTGTAAATGTGACACTTGTCGCTGGTAGACTAATGATGCATCTGCTATAGAACTTGTTCTTACATGGAAGGTTTAGAGGTACTTACAACCAAGCCATCGAGTTACAACTTCTGCACAAAGAAATATATGATGTGGCTAAGGAACGAGAGACTAGAGTGGTTCCTTGGATAAATGGATGAAACAAAAATTCCAATCAAAATAGACAAGGTGTTTATTAGACCAGTAGAGGTTCACAAGAGTCACAACTATAGAATATATTGTTCCAAGACTTGGGAGCTAAGAGTGTGCTTCCTCAAAGAGCTCAGGTGGACCATGTAAAGAGAGTTAGAACAAATAACTTTTACAAATGGGTGAAGGACTAGAGTGGAAATGAATATCCATATGATCATTTGAGTAGCTTTACCAAAGTATTGTGGGTTGAGTGGTTATATAAGATCCACACTCAATATGAGGGTTTTGGAATGACTTTCGAAGGGAAGGCTCTAACTTAGTTTCTTGTTTTGGGCACAAGGAGTGTAATAGACCTATAGACCCTTTCTTGGAGATTTGTAGCATCTTTCTCAAAGACTAGAATTAAGCCTAACATGGTAGCATAGACTTACAACTTTAAATAGAATCACGGTGAGACCGTACAAGACTATGCTAGCCAAATGAGACATTTTGTGGCAAGATGCCCTGAGCATGAAATTCCAAAGCAAAGAGACTAGTCTCTTCATTTTTGGAAGAATTCCAAAACAAAAGAACTACATGAAAGTTTATATATATGACAAAACATGTCATGAGTGAATCATGCTAGTTGCAATAGACTTAGGTGATAATTGTGAAATCTACATTGAGGAAGAGACAATGAGCAACACACGCAGAGTGAATCATGCTACTTGCAATAGACTTAGGTGATAATTGTGAAATCTACAGTGAGGAAGAGACTATGAGAAACACACACATAGTGATAGGATGGTAGCTATGGTACCCACACAAATTGGTCTTGTGGTAGCATCTACTATGGTTGTCAATGAATACACTTGAAGGAGGGTAAATTGGATGATCACAATTTCACAGAGAGACAAATGCCGTTGAGAGTAGTGGGACAAGGATCATCTATTGGGAAACAAATGTGCTAGCCAAGACAACCAAAAAGGTGTGTTGTTGGGGGTAAATGTAAAGTTAAGGGGTATGAATAAGACTAGCATTCATATTAGCATTATTGGTAAGCATGCTAATTACTCAATGCGAGAGAGAGAGAGAGAGAGAGAGAGAGAGAGAGAGAGAGAGAGAGAGAGAGAGAGAGAGAGAGAGAGAGAGAGAGAGAGAGAGAGAGAGAGAGGGATTTTTCAATTGGGTGCTCAAATAAACTCTTTCTATGTGAGAATACTCCCAAACATAGAACTTTTTGACATGATTTTATAGCTATTTATGTAAAAGGCTATTGTAAGTGTGCAAATTTATGTTCAACAAAGAATTTTTTGGATAAATTTTGTTGTCTGGCAGAAGGCAATACCACCGTCACATTGTTTAAATTGTATACCCAAGTAATGATGCAACAAACCCAAATCTTTCATCTTGAAAGTAACATTCAAATCAGCCTTAAATTCAACAATATGTCTCTCATTTGTTCCAATGATCAGCAAATCATCCACATAGAGAACGACAATGAAAAATACATCACCCTCACACTTTACATACAATGTGCTTTCTGTTGGACTGTTATAAAATCCTTGTTTGACCAAATGAGTGTCAGACTTCTCATACCAAGCATGAAGAGATTGCTTCAACCCATACAAAGATTTCTTACATTTTCACATTTTATCATCTTGTCTTTTCTTGAGAAAACCACGAGGCTGTGCTACATAAACTTCCTCAAATATGTCACCATTCAAGAAAGCAGTAACAATGTCTGACTGATGCACATCCCAACCAAAATGAGATGCCAATGCACATAGAAAATGCACAATAGTCATACAAAAAGTGGGAGAAAAAGCCTCTTCATAATCTATACCTTTTTATGTCTCATAACCCTTTGCAACGAGTTGAGCCTTATAGCAATCAATCGCACCATCCGGCTTGCATTTCAACTTGTAAACCCACTTCATATCAATGGCCTTTTTGCCAAGAGTCAAATCACATAAAGTCCATGTGTCATTTTCTATAAATGCATCATATTCAGATTGCATGGTAGCCATCCAAATTTTTGAATTTTGTGCTTCATCAAAAGATAGAGGTTCCTCAACATCACATAAGCTAGATACAGCCAAATCATATTAATCTGATGCATAAGATGCATGGCAAGAACTTGAATGAGTATGACTCGACAAAGGTGCATCCAATTTACTGTCGCACAAAGTATGCACCAGCCATTTAAGCATACCTTTAGCTTGCTCATTTTCAACCCTTTCCTCATCAAGTACATCATGTACATCTACGTTGTCACAAGTTTTTTGGAGCAAGGGATTGTGCATATGTACATATCCATGCATGGTGCATCGAATAAAGGTTTGCCCATTTTCCATAGTCAGGTGGTTACGTGGGGCCCACGCGTGTACATGTAGGACAGGGTGTACATAGTGCAGCGATTTTCACTATTATCAGTACCAGTGTGTTTTTTCTACAATAAGGAGGAGTTGATAGCCCGTAAAACTTCTCGAGGAAGCTATCCGCGGGCCGACAACATGAGGTAAGCAGGTGCGTCAGATGGCATCGAGTGGCGTCAGGAGGCCGAACGGGGTCAATATTTGCACGTGGATGAATACGGACACAAAGTGGTGTTTTCTTGTGAGAGTTATGCAGAAAGTTCATCATTAGGACCACTTTTTGGGGCCACTTCACATGGTCATGAGACGCATTATTGAAAAGAAATGAGTGCCAGGTGTGCGCATGGATGCAGCAGGGTGACAACTATGCATTACGAGGTCAGTTTTTGGCCTGTTCGGGGTCCGTTTGAGGTCATCTAAAAGGCCAAGGGTGCCCAACTAAAAAAGCCAAGTGTAGGAACTGAAAAAATAGAGAGAAGACCAGAAAAAACGTGGAGAAGAGAGGAGGAACAGCCGCAACTGTTTTTTTGCTCATTTTGGAGCTTGTTTTGGCCGTAAACTGCTCATCCGAGGTCGGATTTGAGCACTTTGACATTGTAGACTGGGGTTTGGGCCGTTCCGGACGCGATGGTGCTGTCCATTTTGCCAAATTCTTCCCTCTTTTTCTGATGTTTTGGCTATGTAAGTTTCTCCTATGAGCGAAGCTTCTGCTCCAATTTGTCATTGTATCTGGTATCTTTTATCCATATTGTGTGAGCTATTTGCCCCATTGGTGTTGGCCCAAGCTCATTTGTATCTAATTATCAGAATTTATCCTCTTTTGAGCTGAGTTTTTTGGGTGTGTGTGTGTGTGTGTGTGTGTCTCTGTGGAGTGGGCAAGTGGATAGTCTCTCTCCTCTCACTCCAGAGGTGTGTTCCCTGTCTCGGCCAGGTGTGTTGTGTAAGCCGAGTGGTGCCCCATAGTGTGTGTGTGTATCTTCCCAAGAGTGTGTGTCAGGTCGTTATAGAGGCGCTGTGTGTGTTTTCATCCCGCTCACATTCTTTTGGCGTCCCCACGGAGGATCTTCTTCGAGTACCTTCTGCTTCAAGCTTCGAGATTCGGGATTACAGGTTACAGGTTACAGGTTACAGGGACAGGTACAGGTACAAGTGATTCACACAGGTACAGGTAGCTGGAGTACAGTGATATACTATAGCAGTGGTGTGACTTGCAGTTGTTGTGGGTATGCATCATTTGGCGCCTGTTTGAGCGCATTGTCTGCTGGATTGTACGTTACTTGTGGAAACTACCATTGTACGCATTTGTGGAGCCATACTTGGTTGTATTTGGCAGTCCCAACCATTTCTGAGCCTTGACTATACGCGATTTGCATTAGCCTTCGTGTGAGGGTCGATAGCGTGAGGTTTTTATTGAGCTGGGGGATTCTCAAATGTAGAGATCCTTTCGGTGATACAGGTAGCTGGAGCACCCTTTTTGTGACCTCGCCATAGGCTATGTACTAGTGAGTCCTACTTGATGATCGGGTTCTATTGTTGATAGTTTATGCATACATATACAGTCTATATTTTGGGTACCTACTGCTCTATTTCTGGGGAAACTCTGCCAAAAATTTTCCAAGTTATGATGGCTGGTTTTTTGGTCTTTTGAGCCATTTATGCTGTTATGTTGCTAAAATTTTGGCAAAATCAGAGGTTAAGTCAGGTGTGCCTTCTTGGGAGCTTCATGGTTGGCTTTAATGGATGATCAAAATGGCCCTCAATTCACTCCATTTCATTTAACTCAAAGAATCTAGATAAATGTTCATGTGTCCAGGAAGATTTATTTCCAGCAGCGCATAGTCTTTATGTTCGGGCCAAGAAGATTACGAGAGATCTTGGAATGTCCTTTGCCTGTTGTAATTCCGATGATCAACTATGAAAACTCATTTGATGTGCATGTGTTTGTCCTTATCTAAAGTTGAGCTCCATTGAAGTTTCTGGGGATTGGGTAGTCAAAAGTTTTGGTTTCTTGCACGTGTGTTCAAAGGGGTTCTCAAAGCATTGTAACTTGGGTAGCCATGGCTTTCTCTTATCCGGAGTTTCATGGAAGAAGTGATGAAGATGTGGAAGAATTTTTGGAAAAGATGGAGGTTGCCTGCATTAGCAACCAGATTCATGACCCTGCGCAGATGTTACGCCTTCTCCAAATTTGTTTGAAGAGTGATGCACGAGTTTGGTTTAAAGCATTTGAAGAGGAGTTGCGTGTGGCTGATCCACCTGTAAGGTTGAGTTGGGACAATCTACGACATGGGCTGGAAGTGGAGTTTGTGAAGATAGAAGTTCCTGACAAAGTGTGGCAAGAAGTACATGCTTTGGTGCAAAAGGAAGGTGAGCCAGTAGATGCGTACATACGTAAGTTTTCATTGGCATGGGAGCGAATGTGTAAGGCCTTAGCACCACAGGTACCCCCGCCTGACATGATGAAGAAGGACAGGTTCTTAGCTGGTCTTTGGGAGAATATACGTTGGAGAGTGGAGCTAAAGAAGCCTAGGACATATGAGGATGCACTAGAGGTAGCAAGGAACAAAGAGTGGAAGCTGAGGAAAATGAGCCAGCTAGGAGTAGAGTCTTTGCCAATGAGGTCTGAATTTCAGCCTATAGAGTCTTTACAAGGTCTCATGTCAATGGTTCATCATGAACCAGTGGTTCCTGTTACTACTCAGGTTATGCCAGCAGTGGTCACTACATTGGTGCAAGATGATGGGCTAAGGCAAGACATGAGGCAAGTGGTAGATTTAATGAAGAATCTCAGCCTAAACATGCTAGGTCAAGTGGGAAATAATCGAGGTCGAGGGAGGTTTGCAAATCAGCCAGGAGGTGAAGAAAGGCCTAAATGGTGTTGGACAAAGCAATGGTAGGTTTTGGAGGCAGACGCCCACATGTTATAATTGTGGAGAGTTGGGTCACATCAGCCCGCAATGTGATAAGCCACCAAGGATGGGGGGAGACATGTATCCATTGCCAAGACAGGTGCTAACTAGGTCAAATGATTATGGCATCGAAATTAAGGGAGATGAAGGAACCAGTGGACTGACCCAGGAGGAAAAGGGAAAGACAAAAGTGCTAAGTGTAGTCACCTTGGAGAAGGCATCAAAGCTAGAGGATACATTAGTGATGCCTATTGGGAAGAGGACCACAGAGGATAAGGAACGAAGAAGTGCCCCAGGTCCTAGTAAGAAGAAAGGAAAGAGCCATGAAGGCGAGGATGTCAAGGCCAAGAGGAAAAGGAGAGCTCGTCGAAAGTTTCATGTTTCAAATTTTCCACTAGGGGATGGGCAATTAAGCTATGACTTGAAGGAGGATCTGACGAGAAGGAAGGCAGATGTTACTTTTGGGCAACTTATAGAGATGGTGCCTAAGCTAAAGCGACAGTGGAAGAGGATGGTTAACCCAATGGAGAAAGAGCCAGAGAGAGGTTTAGTAAAGGTGTTGGCAATGGATGAGCTACCAGACATTTGTCCAATAGTAGATGTGTGGCATAAAAGGAAAAATTTGGGACAAGGTTATGTGGATGGCGGAGCCCAAATATGCGTCATAACACACTCATGCATGAGAAGATGGGTCTCACAGTGGCTGGGGTGTCAGGTTTTTGGATCAGATTGGCAAACCATCAGAAAGTAAAATGCTTGGGTGTTGTAAAGAGCTTAGAAGTGGAGGCATATGATGCAAAGGCAGTGGTTGATTTTCATGTGATGCCAGCAGGGTTGGGAGCATATCCTATTATACTGGGCAGACCATGGTTACGTGCAGTGGGAGCTGTTCAAGATTGGCGACATGGTACGATTAGCCTCTATGGAAAGACATGTACCAAGAAGCTTTATAATATGGACACAAGGAAAGGATTAGAGGAGCTTTATGAAGATGAGGATGAGTCTAGTGATGAAGACTATTCCACAGTGACAGATGAGGACAGTGATAACACTACCAGTAGTGATGAGGATTCTGATGTTGCATTTCTTTTGATGGATAAAGAAATCCAGGAGTCTGGTTTAGCTGCATTTGCGAATGAAGTTGAAGATGAAAGTGAAGGGCCTTATGAAGTGATTGAAGAGCTGATGCAAACCAAGGTTGAGTTGTCAAAGAAGCTGGAATTGATGACACAAATGATTAGTGGAGACCTCTCAGCTATGGAGAAGGAGATATATTTGCACATGTCTGTCTATGCCAAAGTAATTGATGGTTTTCTTGATGGAAAGTTGATATATGGCATCTCTACGGGTTTTCCTTGGGAACCAGGTGGAACCTTGATTAAGCTTTTGATGCAGGGAAGGCAAAGTATTTTTGTGTGGGATCCAAGTGGAATGAGCTTCTACTAGTGTTGCTTCTGCTGAGCATGAATGCTCTAGCAGGCTAGGGGGTGGGCAAATTATGTCACGAGTTTTTTGGAGCAAGGGATTGTGCATATGTACATATCCATGCATGGTGCATCGAATAAAGGTTTGCCCATTTTCCATAGTCAGGTGGTTACGTGGGGCCCACGCGTGTACATGTAGGACAGGGTGTACATAGTGCAGCGATTTTCACTATTATCAGTACCAGTGTGTTTTTTCTACAATAAGGAGGAGTTGATAGCGCGTAAAACTTCTCGAGGAAGCTATCCGCGGGCCGACAACATGAGGTAAGCAGGTGCGTCAGATGGCATCGAGTGGCGTCAGGAGGCCGAACGGGGTCAATATTTGCACGTGGATGAATACGGACACAAAGTGGTGTTTTCTTGTGAGAGTTATGCAGAAAGTTCATCATTAGGACCAATTTTTGGGGCCACTTCACGTGGTCATGAGACGCATTATTGAAAAGAAATGAGTGCCAGGTGTGCGCATGGATGCAGCAGGGTGACAACTATGCATTACGAGGTCAGTTTTTGGCCTGTTCGGGGTCCGTTTGAGGTCATCTAAAACGCCAAGGGTGCCCAACTAAAAAAGCTAAGTGTAGGAACTGAAAAAATAGAGAGAAGACCAGAAAAAACGTGGAGAAGAGAGGAGGAACAGCCGCAACTGTTTTTTTGCTCATTTTGGAGCTTGTTTTGGCCGTAAACTGCTCATCCGAGGTCGAATTTGAGCACTTTGACATTGTAGACTGGGGTTTTGGGCCGTTCCGGACGCGATGGTGCTGTCCATTTTGCCAAATTCTTCCCTCTTTTTCTGATGTTTTGGCTGTGTAAGTTTCTCTTATGAGCGAAGCTTCTGCTCCAATTTGTGATTGTATCTGGTATCTTTTATCCATATTGTGTGAGCTATTTGCCCCATTGGTGTTGGCCCAAGCTCATTTGTATCTAATTATCAGAATTTCTCCTCTTTTGAGCTGAGTTTCTTGGGTGTGTGTGTGTGTGTGTGTGTGTGTGTGGAGTGGGCAAGTGGATAGTCTCTCTCCTCTCACTCCAGAGGTGTGTTCCCTGTCTCGGCCAGGTGTGTTGTGTAAGCCGAGTGGTGCCCCATAGTGTGTGGTTGTATCTTCCCAAGAGTGTGTGTCGGGTCGTTATAGAGGCGCTGTGTGTGTTTTCATCCCGCTCACAATGTCATTAATAGGCTGATCTATAATATTTTCAAAAACCCCCATAGGTTGTACATTTGCCTCATTGGAATTTACATTTGAACTTCCACCTTCGAAAAGAGTCAACAAAGTGTCATAAATGTCATGTGAGCTTACATTATTGTCTCTAGTACATGACAGCAAGGGCTGAACAGAATCTTCCACAAACACAACATCTTGTGAGACCAAGATACACTTTTTTTGTGGATGATACAACCTGTAATCTTTGCTTTCAACACTCTAACCAACAAAAATACATTTGACAGCCTTATCATCCAGTTTTTTGCATTGCGTTAGTGGTAGAAAAGCATATGCCAAACAGCCAAAAACTTGCATGTGCTCAATAGAAGGCTTTCTATCATACCATTCTTCGTATAGAGTCAAAGACTACAAAGCCTTTGTAGGACACATGTTAAGTACATAAGTGGCACACATGATGGCCTCAAGCCAAAACAAATGCAGCAAAGCTTGACTTTTGACCATACATTGTGCCATTTCCATAAGTGACTTGTTTTTCCTCTCAGCAACACCATTTTGCTGAGGCGTATAAAACATTGTACATTGGCGTTTTATCCCACAACTAGCTAGAAATGCATTAATTCATGAGACATATACTCCCCCCTCGATCGGAACGGACGGTGTCCATTGTATATTTCAAGACATTTTTAGCCATAGCCAGAAATTGTTTGAAGCACATAAATAATACTTCGGACTTTGCTTTAAGTGGATACACCCATGCATGCCTGGAGTAATTATCAATGAGAGTCACAAAGTAAAGGTAATTGCCCAAGGAAGGAGTTTGCATGGGTCCACAAACATCGCTATGCACAAGCTGCAACCTGCATGTGTCCCTAATTGAACCATCCTTTGGAAACTTTGAACACTGCATCTTACCCAAAATACAACCTTCACAAACATGTTTAACAGGTGCTTCAAGAGGTGGCAAAGAAGAAACCATATCAAATTTCTGCAAACACAGCAAACTAGCAAAATTTAGATGTCCAAAACATGCATGCCAAAGTTTTGCATCTGAAATAGCCTTAGAATCCACAACTACATCTGCAAAATGTTGCCACACTTGTCAACAAAGTGAGCTTATACATCACATGACATAAAATGCCTGATGCAACAATCTTGTCCACCAAAACTGGGATCATGAATTGTACATCTGTCATCCATAAATTTCACAACAAGACCAAGTCTATCAAGTGCATATATAGACAAAAGATTCTTCTTGATCCCAAGTACATAAATTGCATCAACAAGTGTGAATGAACTGACATTTGCAACCAATTAGCACAATCTTTCCAACTCCCTTAATAGGATAAGAGGCATTGTTGGCACAAGTGACTGAATTCCTATGAGGGACATCCTTGAGAGAGGTAAACAAGTCACGAGATGAGAGGTAATGGGCTTTGTAGCACCACTGTCAAAGTACCACACTTGAGCATCTACAGCAACAACTGACAAACATGCATCATGGACAGTAGGATCATAAGTGCACTTTGCACTAAAAGCCCATTCTGTATGAGCATCAGCATCACAATCTCCTTTCACAGAAGACTCAACCATAGCTGCATTTGTAGTGGAACCAGTATTAGTAGTGGAACCAGCCTCGTTATTCTTAGCATCTTTGGCCTTCAACTTAGGACACTGCTTTATCAAGTGGTCATTAGATTTATAATAATGGCAACGCATCTTCTTTTTGCCCTTATCACCATAACTCCCAAAAACATTGCTACCAGCAAAAGCATTAGGAACAGGTGATTTACCACTCGCAAAAGAACCATGAGGAGCGGCTACTTTATTGTTACCACCTCTTCTTTGAGCAGCAATAAAGGCCTATTCAACTGCACGCTGTCTAGTCGTGTTTTTTTGGAAAGTGACTCTTGCAACAGCAATGTACATAATGCATCAAACTTGACAACTTCAGGATTTCCTTGGGTCATAAGTCTCCAAGTACAAGCAAAAGTCTGGTAAGATCTGGCAAGGCATCAAGAATAGTCTGCACAAGGAATCTGTTTGAAAGGACTTTGCCTACAAAAGTAAGTTTCTCATTGATATCCTTGACAGCAGCAAGGAAAGTGTCCATGTCATCTTCCACATGCATAATGTTTGACTCTAGCTCTTTACGCAGCAATAATTTTTGCCTCGTTGCGACTTGCATAAAGACTAGCCAGAATATCCCAAGCCTATTTTGCAAATTTTTTGAATGAATGTGGGGAGTAATAGTGCACTCCACAAACAACGCAATCAATGCATGAGCCTATGCATCATTTATATCCCAACAAGCTTGCTCAACCGTAGGCAAAATAGCTCTGGTAGCAACAATCCTGCAACATCCTCAACATCTCCTATATCCTCTGAACCAGGACGTGCATCAATGCCCTGCACAATGTTCCAAGTTCCCTTTGACATAAGGACATGTTGCATCATGTAAGCCCACATAGGGTAATTGTCCACATCCAATTTGTCCTCAACAACAAACATCTTGAACATATTTGTGTTGTTGTCGGTCATGGAAAATGCATGCACCTGATGTGAAAATTGCTCAAAAAGAGGAAAAACAAAGCAAGAACAATACATGATATATAACACAAACCATAGAATACTATAAGGGACTTGTTATGCAATAAATGACTCTAGTAGAAATTGTGCACAAAATGACAAAATAGTCTGCGTAGTACTTGCAATGGAAACGGAGGCTGAAATGAGCCCGAATCAGAAATCTAAGGAGACTAAGCTCTACGAGATATCCCAAAATGTTTATCGACTTGCTGATGCTTGCCAAAGCTCACAAAAATTGGAGAAAGTGAGCAGGCATGTGTTGGAGCTACTAGCAACTAAGCCTGGGAGGATGCAACCTACTCCGATACCAATTGTTGGAATTAGGGTTGCAGGAAAACACACATAGCTTGGAGAAGTTGAAGGAAGCTCAAGGCACACAATGGAGAGTGTATTACTTAGTGTGCAATGGAAAGATAAGATAGCCCTAGAGTGATGGGCATATATACAAAGCACGGGGGAAAAAAACCTCCTAGTGAGGGAAAAAATGCCCCGATGGGTTTAAGTGTGTTCACACGCATCACTAACACATGTATATGGTAACATCAATCTCATCTCAACTCTCCCCCCATGCTACCGCTTTCTGTGCCTGCCATCAATTCACTTACACCCACACTCACATATGTGTCACAACAGGCCACTGGCTACTCACAGACATTCTCCAATCCTCTTTCGCATAGCACTATAGAAGCTTCCCACCATCCTTTGTTCCCCTTCCACTTGCATGTTGACCCCCACCCCACACACATCCACCTTGATTGCCTTTCGTGAAAATATAGCTGCATACAACACACAGACACACTATTTTGTCTTGCTCACTGCCAATCACAACACACCCGTCCAACTTGTTGTCTCCAAAATTGCAGACGCACACACATATACACACCCACACTCATACACATTACTCATCGCGCCGTACACCATGGCCATACCCCTTTGGGAGGTCACTACAACGAGAAAATGTTTATCATATGACTTCAATAGTAGGATGATTTCATTCTATATTTCAGGACATTTTCACATACGGTGATGTGTTGGAAAAATGATATTGAAAAAAACAAATAGATTGAATAGGAAAAGGTTCTCTTTTACTATGGTGAAAAATTTACACCTAAGGGATTAAACTGAGTATTATATAGGTTTTACATATAGTGGACCCCCCCCCCCCCCCCCCCCCCCCAAAACGCGCTCTCTTGCATGCTCATTGCAAGGTTTTAGCACAACTACACACGCATACAACAAATTCATGTTGCCAGCCAAATTTTGTGCATAGCACACTCCCATAAACCCATATACGCCCCCTCTCTCCCTCCCTCTCCCCCGTAGGCTACCACCTAAGCCTCATATAAATAGGCCAAGAAAATAAAAGTCTTTAAAAAAGAAATTTATTGAATTTTTTGAAACAATCTACATGCAAGAACTGACTCTCCCTCTCCTCCCCCTCCCTCTCTCCTACCTGTCTCTCTCCTCTCCTCTCCCCCTCCCTCTCCCCTAGCTCCTTCTTCTTCCTTTCATTGCCTTCCTCGTTTGCATCCTTAGGTTTAGCAGCCAATAGTGCTCAACAATACCACAACCATGCACCCTTTTGAACCATTTTTCACCGAAATCTCCTCTGTGTGTATATACCTAGTGCACACATACACGTGCACACACACACACACACACACACACACACACACACACACACACACACACACACACACACACACACACACACACACACACACACACACACACACACACACACACACACACACACACACACACACACACATGTATGCATGCATTCGCTCACTCATCTCCTTCTCTTTCATTTTAGAGCTTGCATAACCTTGTAATCTTTGACATAATAGATCTTAAACACCAATTTTCCTCTAAAACAACCTTCTTTGTTATATCTTGTAGGTAGGATCTTCAAATCCATGCTTATTGGAGCTTAATAATTTCATCTTAATATATATTTTAGCATTATTAGTCTAAGCTAGATGGAAATGCTTGCAAATTTGTACAACATATACTTAGCAAGTGTGTTTATTATACAACTTGAAACTATTGAAGTCATGCATTTTTTGTTTGAGCGAGCAAGTCTCTAAAGCACCATGGTACAAGGTGACCTCTTACTATGTTAGTTGATTTACTATGTTAGTTGAGTGGTGCTCTTTGTGACAATGGCTCAAGATGATGACATAGCATGACTCTCTTCTGGTCGCAATAGCTCTCCTCAAGCAATTTCATTGTATAACTGAATGCAGCTCCCATCACAACAACCATTGTGGAGGGATTCTTAAAAGGGAAATAAAAAAGCTTTACATGAGCAAGACATTATTTCCAACATGGAAACATCATGGGATGGATTTAAGAATTGTGACTACATTACCCTTGTCTCTTCATGACCATATCTTGATCAATAAGAAGCAACTTGGAGTCTATTGTTTTTGTTGCTGCACAAGAGCACCCTATCTCTACGATATTTTGAGTTTGTCGGTAACTTAAACTAGATTTTTAACATTTTAAGTGTAAATTGCTTATTGCTTTGGCTTTTTGCTACATGAAAAATGTAAAAATACACTAGAGTCCAATCTCTAAATGATATCTGTAAAATAAAACTTGGTAGCCCACCATGCAGTTGTGATATCAAAACTTAACATCATGTTAATATAATTTTTTTTCTTGATTACAAATCAAAAAGAATTTCAAGTTGTGTTAAAGAAGATACTCCTTGTGTTAGTACTTGATTCCTTCTTAAAGAGCAAGAGAGAGAAATTCAAAATGAGTATTGAAACTCTCTTGATCACATGGTGAATATAATTCAATTTTGATTAAAAACTACTTAAAAAATCATATCCCAAAATGCATCTATTTTTTGCCTTTGGGGGCACTGTCCTCGAAGATCCCCTGATGATAAGATAGCACCCGTCAAATCTATTCGCCTCTATGTGCAAACAACAAGCTGCCATGGCTCGTCTACATGTAGGAAAGGGTAATCAAGGGGGGAAAAATTACATCTAAAAAAGTTGGAGGGGGTACAACAACCCAAGACCTACAAAATTTTGATAATTGTCTAAAATTATTTTAGTTTATACATGAGTTTAAGTTATATACAAGTGACACTTCAAAAAACTCACTTATGGGCACTTGAGGCAACTCGATAGCTGGCGCTACACTCTCAACTTGTAGTGCATGTACATGTGCTTGCTTCAAAAATACCACAAAAAGAAAGCCCAGACACCCTTTTAAAACAAGGCGTCATATCCATATGTAAAAGTTTACAAAAGAGGGGGTCTTCAAAATGCATGGAACCTAGCTTGCTAAAACATTCATGCTTAGTAGTAGCATAAACATGTTGTCCACCTGGATCAAAAGACCATACAACATAAGCACAAAATGCATGAAAAACACTAGCCATATCAATGCTCCCAATATTAAAGCATAAACCATAGGTAGAATCCAAATACTCTTGAGGCATAAAGTACTCTCAATGAATAGAACATAGAGAAACCATTCATTACTATAGCATGCAAAGAAGCATTTAACATCTCATCCAAAAGGTCTTCAAATTTTAAATTCATTATCTTCATATCGTTATGCATATCCATGTCATTTTCCCCACTCTTCATTAAGAATCCATCCAATTCAACCACTCCATGCTTGATAGATAAGCCATCTTCCATACATAATTTAGGCTCCTTAACAAGAGGATCAAGCAAGGTAACATCCACTATAGTTTACAAATTCATATCCACTATAGTTTACAAATTCAATGTTTTCTTCAATTATGGATACCCATATCATCATACACATTATGAGCATGTGTGATTCTTCTTTCACATGCTCAAGAGAATGAAAAGCATGGAAGTCTTCATTGCATACCTTGTCCATATTTATATCTAAAATATGAGATACATTTTTCTTTACATCTTCTTGCAATCCAAGCTGCCTCACTCTCTCTAGCTTCCATTCCATATGCTTCACAACCTTCACTGCATCATCAAAAGCATTTGGTCTTTGTACGCTCAACCTTCAATCTCAAATCAGCCCTTAAGATTTGCATAAACATGCTTACTTTAATCATATGAGAAGGAACCTTAGTTCCCAAATAACACACTATCCCTTCCAAAAATCATTAAAATGCTTCACAAAGGCACCTACACTCTGATCCTTCAATGGAGTCCCATAAATTTGTTGGATCCTCTACCTTTTTTTTTTTGCAAAACTCACAATGGTGAGTAGATTATATTAGCAAAATCATAGAATTACAAACTCTTGCCATGCTTGTAACGAGCCATGACATCTTTCATTGATCAAGGATACATCGGTTGATCTTTTAGGTCCATCATGTTCCACTCATCAGAGTTCAGGTCTTGTCGGATCCTCTACCTTACTAAACCTTTCATGGAAAGCCTTCTGGACAACCTCATGATAATTCATTACTGGGGAAGGCTGAAAAAATTTCAACCAAGACTCATATTCATGATAACATGTCGTTGCATCCTCTTTCAACAAAAAGAACAAAATCTTTAGCATAAGCATTTGATCTTCCTTGTTTGCAAGCAAAAAAGAGAACTCAAATTTCTCAATGAATTCATTAGCACCTTCACATGTATGACCATAAAAAAATTGGAAACTCTAGCATCATAGCCATCAAACCTGTCCATTGAAGGTTACTTGAAGAATATCCTTGGTGGTGGGCACCAAAACATTGTCGAGAAAATAACAACAACGGGCACCTCTATAGAAATCTATCCCAATATTTCTCAGGATACAATACTAGCACCACATATAGCATCAAAATAATCCCAACAAAACCACAACTCAGAGACAAGTGGTCCCTTGGGAGTTTACAAGCACATGCCCACCCAAAAGACCACCATGGAAACTAGGAAGCACCTACCTCGGATGGATTTACAACACATGCCAACCAATGTACTTGAGGAAAAGAGCTTTCCCTTTCACCAAAGGATTCTTCAAAATCACAATCTTGAAGTGTATACACACCACTAAACAAGTGAACTTCCACAACTTACCCTACACCAAACTGCATGCAGGTTGTAATATCATGTATCCTTTGGGAAACAGACTCTACCTCCCAAACCACAACCCTAAAAGGGATGATTTTAAGCCTAAAAAATTCTCTGCATTTTGTTCATAAAAGTTTTAAATGCTAAAAATTTGAAATATATGCACCTCTATGTGCAAAATTGGTGTGAATGGCAAGCTGTCATGGCATGGCTACAAATAGGAAAGGCTAGTCAAGGGCAAAAAACTGCATTAAAAAGCATGGAGGGGACACAAAGACCCAAGACCTGTAAATTTCTGATATTTGGCTAAACTTTCTTTAGTTAATGCATGCGTTTATATACAAGTGGCACTTCAAAAACTCACTTATGGGCACTCAAGACAATCCGAAAGCTAGCACTACACTTGACTTACACCGCATATATATGTGCTTGCTCTAAAAAGACCACAAAAAGGAATCCAACACACCCTTTTGGCATGAAATCATGTCCATGTGTACAAATTTACAAAAACGGTGCTCAAAATGTGCATAACAATGTCATTCTATGACAGGCAAGTATTATGACCTAGACAAATGTAGATATAAACAAACGTCTACATTCTATGATGTTGTAGGTCTTGAATTCATATCATCTCAGATCATAAGAGATCCACAAGATTGGCAATATTAGGAAGGTAATGAAATTTACATCTGAATCCAGAGAAAGCTATGTCATGTTTCACGAAGATAGATAGATTCTTATGAAGAAGGTTTACATATGTCTAAACATCAACAAATCAATGCATGCCATATATTTAAAGATAAAAAAAATTAGCTCAAGCCAGAGCCAAACATTTTTGAACATTGCTCTTGGAGAAAACATTAGTGATCATCCTGGGAAGGGGGGAGCCATATCATTTTTCAGTAGTCAAACACCCATAGGACATCAATGAAACCCATAGGCAAGCCAAAGTTAGAATAGTCTACAAATAGTACAGGACACCAAAGTAGTTGCAATTTTAGCTAGAGAACACATTAGGAAGGGAGGAACCACAAAAAAAATTTAAATTCAATCAAGAATCACACATTTAGCTATAAGTCCCACATCTTTTAACTAGTCCTTTTTGAAGCGCATATCATCACTACAATATATATGGTTTTTTGAAGTGACTAGTTAATATAGATTTTGTTCATACAATCAAGGAGTAGATTTTCACTTAATTTTTTTGATTCAAAGTCAAAAGCTAACCAATCCAACAATGTTCAAGCATGACATGTAACCAAGCTGACATATGCATATAGAGACTCAGATGGAAATGAAAATGGAAATGAATATGAAAATGACATATGCATATAGAGACTCAGATGGAAATGAATATCAACAAGGTTAGGGTCTTATGCAAGCCTCTATTGGATGGCAAGTTTGAGATCAAAGATTGTTTCAAGCTGATACAAAACCTCAAGTTGTCAAAAAGGCTTTAGAAAGCTCAAAATTGGTAGAATCCAAAGATATAGAAAGTCTACATGATGTCACTCTTCAACAAAAACATTCATACCAGAAGCTACACAAAGATCACCACTGAAGTCCTCTCTAGAGACAAATTTTGCAAACGATACAGTGAATGTTTTAAGGTCAAAAGTTACTCAAATTCAAGTAGATGATGCGCAATAATTTTAAGGGAAAACTACAATATCATAGTCAATATGTGCTTTGGAGAGTGATAAAAGCAAAGAAGCTATAAAAGAGTTCAACCAAGAGAAACATCCACAACAAGAGTAATCAGTACATAAGGAGTTCTTGAAAAGATCAAGTATGACATCGTCTGTCAAAGTGGAAATGAGTTCTTAAGGGAAATAAAACTAGATTTTCAGCTAAATAAAAATTTCTTGTCTTTTCACACATGTCTAAAATGTGGCTAACCACAACTAGGTGATACTCTAGAATTCATTATCATGTCTCAGAACAAACTAGGAATATGTTGGTGAATAATTTCTATCACCATTCAGATTAATTTTTAGATCCTAAAATCTCACTTTCATGTGATGATAGTAAAGGATATACATGACGACATGATTTTGCGAATGCTACTAGCCCAAACAATTCTAAAGATATAATGTTCATAAGAGATGTAGTATGCAAAGTCAAACTTGATTGAAGAGTACCAAAAATCATCACAAATAGAAGAGAACAAAATCTCCTTTTGGAGATTGATACAAAGATAGAGCCGATTGTAGATGTTTTAACTCCACCGCACAAAACTCTAGATAAGCTTAAGGCAAATCAAGTAAAAGTAAATGTCACAAGTAACAACCATAAAAGATACTAAGAAGGAAGTGCCATCAATACCAAAGGTGAAGGAGATTGAAGTTGTAAAAAACCAAGAAGCAGACCACCAGAAAAAAGATGAAAAATTTGAATTAACCAGAACACAAGTGGAGTTTCAAAATGGAAGTGAAAAGGTATCTCCATCATTGCTAAATGGTTTAAAAAATATAGATCCTGGTGAAACACAAATTCATGAATCACCTTTCGTAGAGGCCTAGCTAGATCATGATAAAATCTCAATAGGAAAATAGAAAGATCCTCAGTAGTACCACCAATGAGGATTGTTGTAGTACTCATTAGTGAAAATGGAGCAAGATTTTGATGCATCACTCTTTTGGATAAAGAAGCAAAGCGAAATACGGTTTCACATAAAAATCAAAGACTATTTGAGAGTACTTCAAAACAATCATAGGTAAGGTTGAAAATAAATTGGCTATGTTGTCTACTATTCTGAGCATCCGAAAGCATAAAGAACAGGTAAAATTTCAAGCGATGCGTTCAAAGGAAATAGTTGTAGATTTCCTCAGGGGGTGAGCTATAAATATGTGGACATAGCCCGTGAGTTCAACATATTGGAATATAACATAAAGTAACATGAAAGGGCATCCAATTGTTCAAGAAACCATAGATGACTGCTTCCCAAATCATGTCAATACCTTGTGCAACTACATCTCATTACTTCAAGCTGCAAACAAGGGTGACTAAATTTGAAAAAAGACCTTCAATTTCCAACCACTAAAGATAGCTTAGAGCTTATTTGTGACAACTATTGAAGGTATATTCCACAAACTATGTGCTCCAAGAGAAAAATTTGGATAAAAATCTCATCAAGAGCTATTTGTGCTTATCTTCAAGGTTTAGCAAGAGCAAATCTTGGGCTACAATTTGATAAAGAACTTCCTTCACCTATTCAAATTTCCATAGGTGATCGTGTCTTGAGAGAGACCTTCACTTTGCATGGGAAGGAAACAATTGAGAGATATATTGTTGCAATTATAAGATCCCTAATCTTGCAATTTTTTTTGAAAAAAAGAGATTTGAATGGTTATGTTTATGCTTTACATTTCTAAGTTACATTTTTGACTTTTGAATGTGAAAAGCAAGCTTGTTTTCATCTTGCCTTTGAGATGGGTTTAATAGGGTCCATAGATACAGAGAGAAATGCAAAGAAGCACATCTATAAAGTTTGTGTGTGTGTGTGTGTGTGTGTGTGTGTTGTCGGGCTCCCAAAATTCTAAGCCTCTCTATCTTATTGTAGTGATAGTGAGAACCACAAACATAAATGTTATACCATGGGCTTGAGTCGACTCGACTAGTGCATGGAGGCTATGAGATTTTGTAAGGCTCTCGGTAAACACACTTGATCCCTATATACTCAAAGCTACACTCGAATGCATGTCAAGTAGCAAATGCTAATTATGACACCGCAAGAAAATCTCATTGATTCACTAAGCAAATAAATTCCAAACGAGACAAAACTTGTAGGATGGATAGGAAACACCTAAAGACACATGCCCATGCCCTCAAATCCCCCTTCTGACCACTTGCCAAAATTGTGCTTTTTATCTACAAGGTAGATTTGGCCTAACTGTTTTCAACGTGCAATATAGCCAATATCTTAGCAATGATGCCCCAACACCCCTCCAATGCACAAAATGCAATTTTGTTATGTAAATCCTTATTTTTGAGCAGATTAAGGAGAAGGTGAGCTACAACAAAAATGTAATTTTACAGTGATAAAAGCATAATGTCACAAAAATCTTTCACCTATGAACGTAATGAAGCAGACGGCTCTTCCACCAAAGGTTTTTCCTATGAACGTAATGAAGCAGACGACACATCATGAGGGAGTTATGAGCTTGAGAAGATCACAAGAGAGTACACAGTGCTCTGCAAAAATTTTGTAGCGCTTATTATCCAAAAGCACTTTGATAGATTTTACAAAAAATCTCGTTTATAATCTAGCCAAAGGTTTTGGGTCAAAAATGAGAAGAGTTTTTAAATCTATTACTGTTACCATATACATGTGGTAGTGATGTGTGTGAACACACTAGGACCGCCGGGGCATTTTTTCCCTCTTTAGGAGGTTTTTCCCCCCGTGCATTGTATATATGCCCATCACTCTAGGGCTATCTATCTTTCCATTGCACACTAAGTAACACACTCTCTATTGTGTGCCTTGAGCTTACTTCATCTTCTCCAAGCTGTGTGCGTTTCTCTGCAACCCTAATTCCAACAATTGGTATCAGAGCAGGTCACGTCCTCCCGGGCTTAGTCGCCAGCTGCTCCAAAACACGCCTGCTCACTTTCTCCGATTTCAGTGAGCTTTGGCGAGCGTTCGCAGGTCGGCAAAACTTTTAGGAAAGGCCGAAGAGCTTGGTCTGCTAATTGATTTGGGCTCACTTCGGCCTCCGTTTCCACTACAGGCAGTACTGCACAGGCTATTTCGTCATTTTGTGTAGAATTTTTGTCAGTGCCGTTTTCTGCATAATAGGTGCCTTATAGTCTTCTACGGTTTGTGCTATATAGCACAGGTTGTTCCCGCTCCATTTCTCCTATTTTCGTGTAGTTTTCACATCAGGTGCAACATTTACCATGGCTTACAACAACAACACAGATGTGTTCAAGATGTTTGCTGCTGAGGACAGGTTGGATGGGGACAACTACCCTATGTGGGCTTATATGATGCAACATGTTCTTGTGTCAAAGGGTGTCTGGAACATTGTGCAGGGCATTGATGTACGTCCTGGTTCTGAGGATGTAGGCGATGTTGAGGATGTTGCAGGTCTTGCTGCAAGGATTGCAGCTGTTAGAGTTGTTTTGCCTACGGCAGAACAAGCTTGTTGGGATGTTAAGGATGCGCAGCCTCATGCATTGATTGCATTGTCTGTGAAGCGCACCATTGTTCTTCACATCCGTTCAACAAAATCTGCAAAACAGGCTTGGGATATTTTAGCAGGTCTTTATGCAAGCCGCAATGAGGCTAAAATTGCTTTGCTGCGTAAAGAGCTGGAGTCAAAGATTATGCATGAGGAAGATGATATGGACACTTTTCTTGCTAGTGTCAAGGATATCAAAGAGCAACTTATTTTTGCAGGTGAAGTCATTTCAGACAGTTCCCTTGTGCAGACTGTTCTTGATGCCTTACCAGATTCCTACCAGACTTTTGCTAGTACTTGGAGACTGATGACCCAAGGAAATCCTGAAGTTGTCAAGTTTGATGCATTATGCACATTGCTGTTGCAAGAGTCACTTTCTAGAAAAAACAGGACTAGGCAGCATGCAGTTGAACAGGCTTTTATTGCTTCTCAAAGAAAGGGTGGTAACCGTAATGCAGCCACTTCTTATGGTTCTGCTGCGAGTGGCAAAAATTCTGTTCCTAATGCTTCTGCTGGTAGCACTTCGTCTGGAAATTTTGGTGATAAGGGCAAAAAGAAGATGTGTTGCCATTATTATAAAGCTAATGATCACTTGATCAAGTCGTGTCCTAAGTTGAAGGCCAAAGAGGCTAAGAAGAAAGAGGGTGGTTCCACTGCAAATGCTGGTTCCACTACAAATGCAACCATTGTTGAGTCTTCTGTGAAAGGAGACTGTGTTGCTGATGTTGATGCAAAATGGGCTTTTAGCATAGAGTGCACTTACAATCCTGCTGTCCATGATGCATGCTTGTCAGTTGCTGCAGATTCACATGTGTGGTATTTCGACAGTGGTGCTACAAAGCACATTACCTCACATCGTGAATTGTTTACCTCTCTCGATTCTATCCCTCATGGGAATTCAGTCACTTGTGCCAACAATGCCTCTTATACAGTTCAGGGAGTTGGAAAGATTGTGCTCACTGCTGCTAATGGAAGTTCCTTCACACTTGTTGATGCACTTTATGTACCTGGGATCAAGAAGAATCACTTGTCTGTATCCGCACTTGCTAGACTTGGACTTGTAGTCAAATTTGTGGATGACAGATGTACAGTTCATGATCTCAGTTTTGGTGATGAAATTGTTGCATCTGGGATTTTGTGTCGTGGGCTGTATAAGCTCACTTTGTATGACAAGTGTGGACAAAATTTTGCAAATGCTCTTGCAGATTCAAGGTCTATTTCAGATGCAAAACTTTGGCATGCACGTTTTGGTCATTTGAATTTTGCCAGTTTGCTGCGTTTGCAGAAATCTGATATGGTTGCTTCTTTGCCGCCTCTTGAAGCACCTATCAAACATGTTTGTGAAGGCTGTACTTTGGGTAAGATACAGCGTTCTAAATTTCCAAAGGATGGTTCAGTTCGGGCCACATGCAGGTTGCAGCTTGTGCATAGTGATGTTTGTGGGCCCATGCAAACTCCGTCCTTGGGCAATTACCTGTACTTCGTGACTTTCATTGATGATTACTCCAGGCATGCATGGGTATTTCCGCTTAAAGCGAAGTCCGAAGTTTTTATGTGCTTCAAACAATTTCTGGCTATGGCTGAAAATGTCTCGAAATGTACTATGGGCACCCTCCGTTCCTATCCCGGGGGGGAGTATATGTCTCATGAATTTAATGCATTTCTGGCTAGTCGTGGGATAAAACACCAATGTACAGTGCCTTATACACCTCAGCAAAATGGTGTTGCTGAGAGGAAAAACAGGTCACTGACGGAAATGGCATGATGTATGGTCAAAAGTCAAGCTTTGCCGCATTCTTTTTGGCTTGAGGCCATTATGTGTGCCACTTATGTACTTAACAGGTGTCCTATGAAAGCTTTGCAGTCTATTACTCCATATGAAGCATGGCATGATAGAAAAACTTCTATTGAGCACATCAGTGTTTTTGGCTGTTTGCCATATGCTTTGGTGCCACAAGTGCAGCGCAGAAAATTGGATGATAAGGCTGTCAATTGTATTTTTGTTGGTTATAGTGCTGAAAGCAAAGGTTACACGTTGTATAATCTGCAAACAAAACGTATTCTGGTTTCTCAGGATGTAGTGTTTGTGGAAGATTCTGTTCAGCCCTTGCTGTCATGTACTAGAGACAATAATGTAAGCTCACAGGACATTTATGACACTTTGTTGCCTCTTTTCAGTGGTGGAAATACGAATGTAAGTTCCAATGAGGCAAATGTACAGCCTATGGGGGTTTCTGAAAATGTTTTAGATGAGCCTATTACTAATGCAGATGTACATGATGTACTTGATGAGGAAAGGGCTGAAAATGAGCAGGCTAGAGGTATGCCAAAATGGTTGGTGCACACTTTGCGTGACAGTAAATTGGATGCACCTTTGTCTAGTCGTACTCGTTCAGGCTCTCTCCATGCATCTTATGCATCAGATTGTTATGCTTTGGCTGTGTCTAGCTTACATGATGTTGAGGAGCCTCTGACTTTTGATGAAGCAATTCTGGTATCCGATTGACTTGATATCAATTTTGACAGACATATGTACCATAGATATGCATCAACAATCTTCAAAGATGAAGAGAGTAATGCCTCGATCACATTAGGAGACACTTGGCGTTTCGATCTAATTTCAGAGATTTCTCGATCCAAACAATTAGGGATCTTGCATGCATGTTGTACATGCTATGAATATACTCAGTTCGGGCCACATGCAGGTTGCAGCTTGTGCATAGTGATGTTTGTGGGCCCATGCAAACTCCGTCCTTGGGCAATTACCTGTACTTCGTGACTTTCATTGATGATTACTCCAGGCATGCATGGGTATTTCCACTTAAAGCGAAGTCCGAAGTTTTTATGTGCTTCAAACAATTTTTGGCTATGGCTGAAAATGTCTCGAAATGTACTATGGGCACCCTCCGTTCCTATCGAGGGGGGGAGTATATGTCTCATGAATTTAATGCATTTCTGGCTAGTCGTGGGATAAAACACCAATGTACAGTGCCTTATACACCTAAGTAAAATGGTGTTGCTGAGAGGAAAAACAGGTCACTGACGGAAATGGCACGATGTATGGTCAAAAGTCAAGCTTTGCCGCATTCTTTTTGGCTTGAGGCCATTATGTGTGCCACTTATGTACTTAACAGGTGTCCTACGAAAGCTTTGTAGTCTATTACTCCATATGAAGCATGGCATGATAGAAAGCCTTCTATTGAGCCCATGCGTGTTTTTGGCTGTTTGGCATATGCTTTGGTGCCACAAGTGCAGCGTAGAAAATTCGATGATAAGGCTGTCAAAAGTAATTTTGTTGGTTATAGTGTTGAAAGCAAAGGATACAGGTTGTATCATCCACAAACAAAACGTATTCTGGTTTCACGGGATGTAGTGTTTGTGGAAGATTCTGTTCAGCCCTTGCTGTCATGTACTAGAGACAGTAATGTAAGCTCACAGGACATTTATGACACTTTGTTGCCTCTTTTCAGTGGTGGAAATACGAATGTAAGTTCCAATGAGGCAAATGTACAGCCTATGGGGGTTTCTGAAAATGTTTTAGATCAGCCTATTACTGATGCAGATGTACATGATATACTTGATGAGGAAAGGGCTGAAAATGAGCAGGCTAGAGGTATGCCAGAATGGTTGGTGCACACTTTGCGTGACAGTAAATTGGATGCACCTTTGTCTAGTCGTACTCATTCAGGCTCTCGCCATGCATCTTATGCATCAGATTGTTATGCTTTGGCTGTATCTAGTTTACATGATGTTGAGGAGCCTCTGTCTTTTGATGAAGCACAGAATTCAAAAAATTGGATGGCTGCCATGCAATCAGAATATGATGCACTTATAGAAAATGACACATGGACTTTATGTGATTTGCCTCCTGGAAAAAAGGCCATTGGTACGAAGTGGGTTTACTCGTTGAAACGCAAGCCGGATGGTGAGATCGATCGCCATAAGGCTCGACTTGTTGCAAAGGGGTATGCATAGCAAAAAGGCATAGATTATGAAGAGACTTTTTCTCCCACTTGTCGTATGACTACTGTGCGTTTTCTATGTGCATTGGCAGCTCATTTTGGTTGGGATGTACATCAATCAGACATTGTTACTGCTTTCTTGAATCGTGAAATATTTGAGGAAGTTTATGTAACGCAACCTCGCGGTTTTGTCATAAAAGGACAAGAGGACAAAGTGTGCAAATGTAACAAGGCTTTGTATGGGTTGAAGCAATCTCCTCGTGCTTGGTATGAGAAAGCTAACACTCATTTGGTCAAACAAGGCTTTCGTAACAGTCCAACAGAAAGCACATTGTATGTAAAGCATGAGGGTGATGTATTTCTCATCGTGGTTCTTTATGTTGATGATTTGCTGATCACTGGACCAAATGAGAGACATATTGCTGAATTTAAGGCTGATTTGAATGCTACTTTCAAGATGAAAGATTTGGGGCTGTTGCATCATTATTTGGGTATACAGTTTAAGCAGTGTGATGGTGGTATTGCCTTGTGTCAGAAAAGTTACATAGAGACATTGCTATGTAAGTTTGGACTTGTAGATTGCAAACCTATTGCCACTCCCATGGAAACAGGTTTGAAGTTGAGTCTACATGATGCTGGCAATCCTGCTGATGTCACTCTTTACCAAACTGCTGTTGGCTGCCTCATTTATGTATGCAACACGAGGCCGGATATTCAGTTTGCAGTCTCACAGGTCAGCAGATTTATGCATAGCCCAGGGTCTAAGCATTGGCAGGCTGTCAAGAAGATTTTCCGCTACCTTAGTGGCACTTTACATCTTGGCTTGTTTTATCCCAAGGGGGGATCATTGCCGCCAGACTTACATGCTTTTTCAGACTCAGATTGGGCTGGTTGTTTTGACACGCGAGTGTCCACAAGTGGTTTTTGTTTCATGCTTGGCAGTTCATGTATATCATGGTTGAGCAAGAAGCAACCTACTGTGGCCACTTCGAGTTGTGAGGCTGAGTACAGGACAGTCTTCACAGCTACGGTTGAGTGTGTATGGCTCAGACGCCTTATGGCTGATTTGGGTGTTGGACAGGACACTGCCAACACTATCTACACTGACAGTTAGAGCGCATTGGCCACTATGTCAGGGAGAGGCTCTCAGCAGGAGAGATCAGCTTGGCTTATGTGCCAACACAGGAAAACCTTGCAGATCTTTTCACAAAGGCATTATATCGTGAGAAGCTTGAAGCTTTCCGCAAAGCTTTGGGTTTACTCCCCTTTGCGGACTGATCCTGTCCTCAAGGCATGGCACTTCCCTTTACTCATGTGCCAGCTCTCGTTCACCGCATCACTCCAGGGGGGATTTGTTACCATATACATGTGGTAGTGATGTGTGTGAACACACTAGGACCGCCGGGGCATTTTTTTCCTCTTTAGGAGGTTTTTTCCCCCGTGCATTGTATATACGCCCATCACTCTAGGGCTATCTATCTTTCCATTGCACACTAAGTAACACACTCTCTATTGTGTGCCTTGAGCTTACTTCGTCTTCTCCAAGATGTGTGCGTTTCTCTGCAACCCTAATTCCAACAATTACAACCTAGGATTTCATAGATGCAATCTAAAAGCATGTACGTCCACTTTGTTTGGGTCATAATCACATAATTTTTTTTAAATTAAATTCAAAAATAAATGAATTAAAAATTATTAAGTCTATAGACGTTTAGATTGCTCAAAAAAGAATAAAAATGTTACATTTTAGTTGTATGTAGATTCTAATGTTAGCTAGAGGGCTATCATTTGCCCCCCTCCTAGCCTGGGTTGTTTGTGACACAACTTCATGGGATTGGATAGTGCTCCGGTTTATGTGTTGGTCACTGCTTCTTCACAGCTTCAAGAGCTTCATATTACTTTATTCTGAGCTTCTTATCAAAGATTGAAAATCTATGGGAGTTTGGAGCTCCATAGAAGTATATTCCACAAATCTCGCGTGAAGATTTTATACCATAGGACTAAAAAATAACCCTATGTAGAAGTCTTATTCAAAGGTCTACATATAATAGGATGGTAAGAACATGACCCTAGCATATATTCCTCAAATTACTTCATCGGGTGGTTGATCTAATAAGTGGTAATAAATCCCTTGATTTCCCTCTAAAAACGCCATCCATGGGGCATCTGTCTCTTCATCCTGGTGGAAAGTCTGGATGCATGTGAGGAGCATCTTTTCTATCTTAATGAGCATGATGCATGATATATATGAAGTCCTTTTGAAGATATTTATGGACTCCGAGAGAGTCTTGAGCATATAATCTTCGGTTTCCTTGCCCTTTGGTGGACTCTGTCGAGGGTAGGTCAGCCATGTTGGATGTTTCTTGAGTATAAGCTCATGGATGCCCCAACTTTGAACTCTAGTAACTGGGCAGAATGTTGGATCCTTTCAAATCTCTAGTGGAGCTTGAGTGTATAGGATTAGATATGTTGGATGCTTCTTCAACCAATACTTTCTCCAAGCCGTATGTGAACTTATATAGGTTGTTGTACTCTTCTACAAATGTATCTACCACATCTATTCTGGAAGTTAGGTATAAATTTTCAGCCTTGTCTTGCTTGATATTTCCCTCCTTGGGCATAGAATGTAGACTTGTAGCGTAAGGACCGTAGGGTTGGCAAATTCATCTATCTCCTATATGCTGGCATTCTAGGAGGTAGTATCCTTTGCCTGATGATCTTTTTGTGGTTCATCTTATCGTACTATCTTTTGTTCCAC
The DNA here is from genome assembly GCF_014529385.1 of Adiantum capillus-veneris. NCBI lineage: Eukaryota > Viridiplantae > Streptophyta > Polypodiopsida > Polypodiales > Pteridaceae > Adiantum > Adiantum capillus-veneris. Next base: position 16,546,644 of record NC_140954.1, read on the forward strand.
TTCAACTTGTTTAGTGTCTTTTTGGGGATGACACCTCTTGGTCTTCTTGAATATCTATTTGTTGAGTAAATGATCTTTTGTTTGGTCTTCACCTTGTTTGTCATCTTTCTTGTCCTCTTTAACTATTTACTTTGTAGTGCTTAATTGGAAAGCATTGGTCCTTCTATCTTTTCTTCTTGCTAGGTTTCCTCTAGCTTTCCAACTTCATTTCTTTGGGGAGATGGTGCATCTTCTTGGACTTTTTCAATGATTTAGGAAGGTGGTAGATCAGCATGCTAAGTGTCTAGCACTTGAGAGTTGCCCACCACCTCTTCTTTTTGTCTTTCTCTCTCTTCTTCTCTGTAGATACATTCAAGTTCCACAAGAGGATCCATGCCTTATGAGTTAGAGTGGGTTCTTTATTCTCAGCTTCATTTGAGGGTTGGATTGCCAAAACTCCTCAAAATCACCTTGCAGACCTCTTTGTCTGCCAAAGGCTTCCTTTTCCATTGGAAGCCTAGCTGCCCACTGTGCTAGTTCCTCAATAATATCATGGGGTGCCACGTAGACTCTCTCTGCTGACTGTTCTTTGAATATCTTCTTACCTTTGGCACCTTTTTTCTTCTCCTCCTCTATCTCTGGGTCTAGACCACTTTCTTTTGAGGGTTGGTCTTCAGGATCATCCATTGGACCCTATCACTATCTTCATCACTCTTAGCTAGAGTCTACTACACTAACTTCCTCTTAGATCTTTTGATGAGTGGTGCCGACTCATCTTCATCCTCTTCTTCTTCCTGGTACAAGCCAGGTATGCTAATTTGGAACAGGTGGTAAATTTTTTGTCATACCCACTGCATGATAGAGAATTCTAGTGAGGAATTTTGGTGCTCCCAAGTAACTGATTCCACTTGATTTTTTGGTGCTCTTTTGTGTGTTGAGCACGTAGGAAAGAGTGTCTATAGGCATTGGTAACCTTGAGGGCAGTAGTGAATGTTGATGCCATTGCATGGTTGGGGCATGCTCTCTTAGCTTGAGGGTGCACTATGTAATCATGTTAATGTATCGCGTGACTTCAACGGGAGGGGTTTTAAAATGCAAAATTCATTCATACATGTTAAAAAAGCAGTTTTTTAATTACCTTGCAAACACGCATTATATAGGGGGTATGGAATAGATGTAAAGTGGAAATGATGATAAAATACGATGGTGGGTTCCTCTGCTAGCTTATGGATCATGTCCTGAAAAGTTGCTATAGTAGTATTATGAGTGAGTACCCCGATTTGTTTCTTCTCTTTAGACTGCATGTGATACTCTCTTAGAAGAGGTTGCAAGCAAAGAGATGTATAGATTTTTGGACGGATTTTTTGGGTATAATCAGATTTTGATGGCTAAGGAGGATATTAAAAAATGAGCATTTATCACAAAATGAGAGCTTTTGATTATGAGGTAATGAGATTTGGACTGAAGAATGGGCCTCAAGAGTATTCAAGGACAACAAACAAGACTTTTGAACCATATCTGGCAGATTTTACGAAGGTGTTCATGGATTATTTTGGTGTATATGGCAAAAAGTTGGATCATTTGGAGCACCTGAGAAAAAGTTTTATGCGTTGTTGGATGTTTAGGATGTCTTTGAATCCTTTTAAGTGTGCCATTGTAGTGAGAAGAGGGAAGTTATTAGGAAATGTGATTTCTGCGAAGGGTATTTCTATTGAATGCTGATAAGATTGAGGAAATTCCAAAGGTACCTATACCAAAAAATTTGAAAGAGTTGCAAAGGTTTAACAGGTAGATTAAGTGGCATAGTTGGAACTTACGATACCGGGCGGATGTTATGGCACTATTGTACAACCTAACAAAGAAGGATGTGGATTTTGTTTGGGGACCTGCATAGGATAGTGCATTCAAGGTGTTGAAAAAGATGTTGGTGGTAGCTTCTATATTGCAGGCCCCAAACTGGGATTTTCCTTTTCATGTGTTTGTCTGACGCATCGGATTTTGCAATAGGGGCATTCTTAATGCAAGGGAGGAGCTCTCAACACCCGACCAAGCATGGAGTTTAGGCCATGAGTCAGACTGCATCCAGAGGCACCTAGTGACTAGTGCTACCCCTGAATGGGTGTTATGAATGAAAGCGTACTCAAGAAAATTATAACATTGTGGAGGGTGAATATATGTGTACACCACATTGCGGGGGGAGAGGGAGAGAGAGAGAGAGAGAGAGAGAGAGAGAGAGAGAGAGAGAGAGAGAGAGAGAGAGAGAGAGAGAGAGAGAGAGAGAGAGAGAGAGAGAGAGAGAGAGAGAGAGAGAGAGAGAGAGAGAGAGTGCACAGAAACATGAGAGAATGACAACAGAGAGTCTTTAAATGCCCCATCTAAATGAAACAGGAAACCGTATATCAATGCATTGACAAAATCTGGGTATACCATAACATCAAAAAGTTTATGACAAAACAACTAGCAGAGCACCAGACCCTGTATAGGGATCGACTGGTCCCCCCATCCACTTTCACTCTACTACGGATAGAGAGAATTTCACTTTGCCAGGAGCAAGCTAGAACACCTCCAACATTTGTCATTGGGTGATCATTTGTCTCGGTCAATGTGTCGGCATCATTTTCTTATCCAACTTTCGGTGTGTGGTTTTCCTACTTTTTGTCTACTATCATCACTACAATCCATTTAAACCTTTGGTTTTTCTTGCCTGCTTTGTGAGACCCATATGAGTGAGAGCATCTTTCAACCCTCTCTAAATGCCTCCTACTTGACTGAGTAGAGTGTTGAGAGTCCCCAAGCATGTTAGTGATCCTCTGGTTGAGGTTGAAATTTGTCTCCCCATTCTCGAAGTCAAGTCCACCATTAGAACCTTGCTCCAATTCTTCATCCACTATGTTGATATGGTTTTACTCCTCCATGAATACTACGATAGGTCTCCTCAATCTTCCTAATTGTTTGGGCAACATTGCAAGTTTCATATAACTCCAAATTTCAACTGGGAGATAGCTTTCCATCAAGATCTGAGCTCACAACCATGATCATCAAAATCAACTGAGCTAGTCACTTCTCATGACAGCTATTCCAAGTTGGGGATTTAGAGCTAGATGTCAGATCAAGTAGAGAATCAGATTTAGACTTTGGACAACACAAAAATCAGAGAAAGATTGAAATGAAAGTACAAAGATAGAAGTTGGACACAAGAACTACAACTAGTGTATTTAGATACTGAAGGAGAGCATAAATATTGGCACCAAGTGTTGATACAACACAGATAAATGATGCTAAGAGCAGCGGGTCAATGATTACAACAATTTGGTGTAGTCTACGGACGAACAACCCCTCAAAATAAAATAGACACTCGTATTGGATTCTGGCTGACTGTACACCATTACAATTATCGCGTAATCGATAAATACCATTCCCAACTATGTAACCTCACTATGAACCAACTCTTGACTAAGGCCCATTTCCACTGTCTACATATCTGTAAGGTAAATTTGGGATGGTAGACAAAAACTTTTACAAGTGCTTGTTTGGGTTGGCCTGCAAGAGGTTCTGAAACTTCAAATAAACTCCTAGAAAAACCACCTGTAGACTATCTGTATGGTACTTTGAAGTTGCAAACTGGCACTTCTACTACTATAATACACATTTTTGTATACCTCTATAACTTATTTGAACTTATGTGGCTCTCCTTCTAAGGGTTCCAAGGGCATCTTAATCGATTTGACTAAGTGTGATTTTAGAAGCACTTTTGGTTGATTAGCGGGTGTAATAGACCTACTCAGTAGCTTCCACTAGCTCATAGTAGTACCCCTCAACCAAATAAGAATTTGCAAAAAACGTTTTTCCCCATGAATCCCTCAAGGATCTTGTTGTGTTGTATCTCTTCTTTGAGCACCTCAAAAGGCAGAAGTTCGTTTCATAACCGGTTTTACCTACACGTATAGGGGTGCTACCTAGGGGGAGTACCATATGATGTCGTGAGTTATCTGAGCCATTTATGTATAATTTATGGTTTGTTTTGGTGAGTTTATTTCAGCTATTAGATGCCCATAAACTTATGTGAGAGTATATGGTTAGACATCCCGAACCGCATAGGCATATATAATTAAATTCCTTTTTGGGTTATCGTTTGTTGTGTAAGTACCATATGGGTAAAGTGATGTGATAGTCTATATTATGGATCTGAACTTGATGCATTGGTTTGAGGTCAAATACGTTCTCGTGCATGTTATGCATGCTCCCGAAAATGTCAAAACATTGTTTTTTTGCATATGTGTGACGTTATGGTTTATGGTTGACCTAAGGATCGGAGTTGTTTTGCATCATGTTTATGGTGAGGGAATGTTATCATATGATGTATGGAAACTTATGGATTGATGTGGATACCTCATCTACATGGTTATGATTGCTTTCCATCTTTCTAGGTCAAAACTAGCTCTATGTGCTAGAGAGGTGAAGTGCAGATGTGATGCATCAACTTTGCATGGTTGGATGTTGTCAAAATTGGATTTTTACATCATGATTAGTTGCTGGTCGGACTCTTTTTATGCATGAAAGGATCATGTTTTGAGGGCCATATGTGTGTGAACTCCGATTGATTGGAAAGGATATGTCAAACTCCAAGTGTGGGAGTTGGTTTAGTGTGATTATGATTTATGGTTGTGATTTTATGGTGTAAGCTGGTGTGGCTCATGGTTTTTTTTTGGATATGGTTATGCTGTCGAAATGCTGTCAAAAACTTTACAGCCATGTTATGTTCTAAAGTGGTTATGCAGGATTGGTCATGCCTCACCCGAGTTGGGTGGAGTCGAGTGCTCACCCGTGTGATGTAGACGTGTAAGGGTAGAGACCCTATACAGTCTAACTGCTTGGAAAAGGTTGTTTGTGCATATGGCAAGTACTATTGTGATTGGACTCATGTGTTACGTTTCTCATGGCAGCATCACTACAAGACTAGGATCACCTACATCGCTTAGCCGTAGACTAAAGGTTCGTTGACCTGGAGCTTTGCTGGATCGAGGGTGTTGTCTAGGTCTTCTTCTTTTTGTTAGACTCATCTACACGGTTAGTGCATCGGGGGTTGAATTACCTGCACGGCTAATGCGTCGGGGATTTTGCCTTGTCTTTGTCTAAACACCCAGTGTTGGACATTGAAGAGGTGTGGCACCTAAACTGGTATGGTTGGTGTTGATACCCTACCACCTTCTAGTACTTGGGATCCTTTCAAAGCTTGGGTTCATGGAGGGAGGCGATACGGCCTCAGCCTATGTATGGCTTAGGTAGGTTGCAGGTGTTCTAGCTCACTCCCGACAAAGTGAAATTCTCTCTGTCCGTAGTAGAGTGGATGTGGATGGGTGGACCGATCGATCCTACACATGGTCCAGTGCTCTGCTAGTTATTTTGTCATAAACTCTTTTGATGTTATGGTATACCCAAATTTTGATATTGCATTAATACATGTTTGCCTGTTTCATTTAGAAAGGGGCATTTAAAGATTCTCTGTTGTCATTTCCTCATGTCTCTGTGCACTCTATTTCACCCTCCACTATATTCTCTCTCCCTCTTTCTCTTCCCACAATGCGATGTACACATATATTCACCCTCCACAATGTTATATTTTTCTTGAGTACGCTTTCATTCATAACACCCATTCAAGGGTTACATTAGGCTAGGTACCTCTGGATGCAGTCCGGCTCATGGCCTAAACTCCATGGGTTGTTGGGTGCTGAGAACTCCTCCCCTATGCAAACGCTTCCGCAACTTTGATCTATACTGAAAATTGCATAAAGGTGTAAATTGTATATTTTGTGCATAGACCCTCGGGGAGGGGTATCTCTCATACTGCGAGGTTGTAGCGTCATTGATATCCAAGAGGTAAGCTCGCTATCTCTCATTGCTCGTGCTAATTGTAAATCAAGAGCATTAAGAGGGAGGGATATGAAATGTCATCACTGCTGTCAACCAAAGCATTCTGTCAATGAGTGCCGACGAAGAAGGTGAAAAAAAAAGGTGAGTTTTTCTTTTGAGAGCCACATCGGCACTCTCATATCAGTCATATTTTGTGTAGCACCAAGTGTCTTCTCTGCAACAGTGAGAAAAGAGTTATCAACTACATCAACCACAAAGTCCAAGCCACAAAGCCTAAAGCATTTGGTGGAAGCAAGTGGGCCTACCCTTTCTCTAGGCCTAGAGAGTTCAAGTCAAGTACGACCACCCAAGCCTCACCGTTGCATGCAAAAATGGAAAGCCGATTGAGGTAGACTCTTCTCGGATAGTCTGCTTCTAACCCAATATGGAGTATTATGTGGACTTCGGTGAAGGTTTCACCTTGTCAACACTTAAGGTATGCAATGCTAGTCTTCAAATCCTTGCCCTACACCCAACATGGATAATAACAATAGGCCAGAAGTCTTTCCTTTCCGTTTCTTGAACCACATGCATGTAAACGTGTACATTGATAGGAAGATATTCTATCAACAAAAGTTTGTTTTCCTATTCGGAGCAGAGATGCTTGGCAAAATCCTTAGATCCCCACATCCCATTATCTTGCCCATTCTTGATTACTACCACTCTTTTGATGTAAGCATCTTTAATCTATTCTAGCCTTGCACTCTTCTTAGCTCCTACTCAAGTTTTTCACCCAAGTATAAACCTTTATGAATCACTAAGTCATTCCATTTTTTTCAATAAAAATTGCGATTATCTGCTCATTGATTTAGTATCATGGCAAGTGTCTCTTTTCCACATTTAGTGGCAAGAAGGGAGAAGACCTCGCCACCAATTTTTTGGATAACTTTGACATCGCTCGTGTGGTTTCCAACAAGGAGGACAACGCCTCACCGCTACGAATCTTTCCTCTACTGATGAAAGTATAGGCCAAGTCTTGGTACAATGATTTTCCCCAAGCTACCAAGGATGCATGGGACTTACTACGTACTGCCTTTGTGAAGAGGTTCGGTGGAGGCACAACCTCAGAAAAGTTATGGCAGCTGCTGACAGAAGTAAAGCCGCAAGGAGGTCTGCTAGAGTATGCCACTTAAGAATCCAAGTTTGTGGATTTGTGGGAGCAATGGGTTGCCTTACTAGAGGAAGGTGAAGGAGCACCTAATTTCCTGAAGAAGGACCATTTCATTGCTGGCCTGTGGTTGCCGCTTAAGGAGAAGGTGAAGGGGAGATTCCCTACAACATATGGGTTGGCAGTGGAGGTAGCCCGCCTAAAAGACAAGAAGCTGTGCATGGAAGCAAGAGTCAATGAGTTAGAGGAATCAAGTCAGTCCAACTAACCCCAATAATTACAACAGCCGCTCAGAGGACCAACCAAAAGAGGCATCAAAAGAGCAACAAGACCTGCTGAGGCGCATCACTACTTAGCTAGAAAATCTATCTATGCATTTGGTGCAACAAGGGCATACACACAACCACAATCAAGATCAAGTAAGAGGACAACGAAGGCAGAACCAATAATACCACTGTACAATTGTGGGGAAGATGGCCATGTGTTGACGGCGGGTCAACAACACCACATAACTCAATAAAGACTTATTCTCTGAGAGTTATGAAATGCTACGGATTATGGTTAGAAAATCATTTGTAATAAGTAAGTAGTCTAGCTGCAGAAGCCGGGGTGCAGTGGCACTTCTAGATTGTAAATACAAAGCCATTTGACCCCTCAAACTCTATTTTTGGTTAACCTAAGGTGACCTTAGTATATAAGGTACCTAGGTCATTTTTGTACGAAAAATTTTTATCATAATCATAAGTTTTAAGCTTCCGTCAACTGTGTGAGAGAGAGGAAGAGAGAGAGCGTGAGCTTCATCCTGGTGCAACTTTGCACTCGTTCATCGCATTGTATATCCGTCTACACCATCGCTCTAGCCTCAGCAAGAGCTACGTGACAACACCAAGAATCCCTCGCGGAATGGAGCATACGCACTCACGCATCTACGAGCTACTCGTGGTCGTAAGTATATCAAACAATCCCATTTTCAGCCTACAAGGAGTCGTAGAATTGTAGGGACATAAGCTACGCATAGGTACTCATAGATTTCAGTTTTGGGCATTTTTGAAATCCGGCTCTGTCTTAATACTCGGTTTCTGCAGATGGGTCTAGAGCTAGGATTTTGAGTGTAGAGGCTTAGGGGCAGGTGTATCCTAGTGAGGGGATGGTGTACCTTGAGTTTCATACAATTTTGGCATGATTTAGTGAGTTTCCTTCCCTTTGTGTCTATGTGGCTTAGGTGGTGTAGTTGAGAGCAATTAAACTCTAGATTGTGGTTTAGTTGGCCTTCCAGAGTGTTGTATGTGTAGGATGGTCTCAGCCTGACAAGACAACAAGATTTCCTCTGTGCCCCTATCTTGTCATATGTGTCCTTGATTGACATTATGTTGATCTAGATTGTGTTGCATGCACTTCATGGGTGGTGTGATGCGATCCCGCAACACCATGGCATGTATTACTGCCCACACCCAAGGAGGTAGAATTTCAACAGTGGAGCAAGACAAAACTATGTTTCACCATGAAGATCAAGAAAACCACCATCAAGGACACCACAACAAGCACCATCTGTGAAAATCCTACAACGGCGTATTCAACCACAACCACCACGACTAGCTGGCAACCAGGTAGTGAGTGTCATCAATTTTGAAGCTAAGGAAAAGGCGAAAGTGGAGGAGGATATCAAAGGGCTAGCAAAAGGTAAGACCAAGGTAGAAGAGTTGGACACCATGGGAGTTAAGAACACTATACATGAGGAAGCTTCACAAAGGGAAGAAAATATGAACACCAAGGGAGAGTCAATCAAGAGGAAGTCTATGCCATGACAAAAAAAATGGCATTTCAAATTTCACAATTGGTGAGTCTATAGAATCTTGTGATCTTGTGAATGATGCTTCCATGCAAGGCTTGAAGATCCGTAAGGGGGAGGGCTACCCAACTATCTTAGTAAGACCATGGATCATGGCCATAAGAGCAAAGCAATATTTAGACACAGGAATTCTCAAGATGCAAGGTAGAAAGGGCAAGGCCATTCTATATAACATGAAGACTGGTAAGCAACAAGGGATGGACCTAGAGACTACTGCATATGATCTCTCTAGCAATTCTACTACAAGATTGGAGGACGAATCTGGAAACTCTCTTGAAATCATGGGTCTCATTCTCACTAATCACAACTAGATGGATCCATTAGATATACAGTTGCAAGAAAAAAGCATGAAGTCTTTAGCACTACACCAATCAGAGGAAGCAATTTTAGACCAAAGTCAAATGGTTGTTCCCAAGGAATGGGACTTTGAAGTTCACCCTAAGGAGATTCTTAAGCAAGTGAATGCAGTTGCAACTTATTGGAGATCTAGGTTTGGCAACCTAGATGTAGAGATTTTGTTTGATCATACTGTGTTTGATGCATTTATGAAAAGCTTTAAAGAAACATTAGCAGAAGGGGTGTTCATAAGAGTCACAAAGAATGAATCCCAACATGAGAAATATTGGAGTATGGTCTTGCATGCATATAGTCGAGATGAAGTTGTTTCAACCAGTGGATCGTAGCCTATCTTTTGTATATGCTATGCAACATGTATCAAGCTTGTCTTTGAGCTACAAGGTTGGTGGATTATTACCAATGTCAAGAAAGGAAATGGAACTTTTGAACTGCACCCAAGAGGATAGTGACTCTTTTTATCGCTTTAGTAAAATAGCGAGAAACTAGGTTCTGAAGAAAACTGGGACTTGACATATCAACAAGGAAGCCATAGATGGAGGAATCTTGGTACAATCTTGGGGATCAAGCTACTAAGTATTGTCTTGGAAGGAGCTAAATTACTCAATTATCCTTTCACTTATGGTGGTAACAAGTCCTATCCTTTTGAGCATGAAGCAAGAAATCTTATTGTTAGGACATTTCAAGTGACAATCCTATTCTCTACCTGGGATCTTGGAGGATATTGGCACAACATTCTGGAAGTCGTAGGCTTCCCATTTACTGAAAGACAATTTGAGTTGTTGATCATTGATGATGCTCTAGCCAAGGAGCCTTGTCAAGACGTATTGCTTTTCTTGAAAATAGGTGAATGTCCTAGAGATCTCACTAATGGCCAAATGTAATGGCTAGTTCAAAAGGCAGCTAAATATCGACACCTCTACTACTCAATCAACTCAATTACCAAACTAGAGACATAAATGCCACTAGTTTCAAGGGGAAAGCTAATGAGGACCGCTTTTAAAATTTTGTTCTACCTCTCTTGGTATGTACTTGATGGCAAGGCTTCAAGGTGTGGAGGAGGAGGGACCTGATGCATGAAAATCACAAAACTCTATGTATTTATTTTGTTCATAGCTATGGTTCTGACACATTTGGATCTTGGAAATAAGGAGAGGCAGGAAAAAAACCTATGAAAAAAAACACTGGATGTTGATTCTACCTAACGATCAATACCTGGCGGTCTGACTATAGGTGAAGAATACAACTCAATAGTGAAAGGGAGAAGAATCTTATGCATTATGGAGTTGGAGTAGTCAAAATAATATTTTTTTAATTCAAGCATAATTCACTTGTGGACACAAGACTTTCACATGGAGTCAAGAGGAAGATTTTTGGAAGGGAAAAGACGGACACATATTTTTGTGGGATTTTTCTCTATTTTATTCATTCCAAATTGAAAAAAATTTTCAACAAAAAAGTTGTAGGAGTTAAGTTGATCTTTTTGTCCCTATTTTTTAATAATTTTTGAAGCAACAACTAGGGAGATATAGCAAAAATGGTGGAGCCTATCTATCCACATGGGAAGAAATCATGATTATCCAACTCCACACACATAATTTTTTTATAGGTTTCTCTCCATTATTGTTGAATTTTCTCTTATTTTATCAAGATTCTCTCAAATATTTTAAGGAAGCTCTTGGACTCAAGCTATGAAAGGTGGCACGGAGACGAAGCTCTTCATGATGAAGGCGATTAGGAAGAAATTGGTCAATAAGCAGGGCACACGGAGCTCTCTCATTGGGGGAATGCCTCTAACCGAGGTTACTTTGTAAGAACTCCTCTTGCTCATAATCTCTTTCCTAATCACTCTCTTGGCCTATAAAAGGAGGCCTTCTCTTTTGTAAATGAGGAAACAATCAAGCTCTAGCACTCACGCTCTCATATGTACATCCTTGTGTATGCACCTCTACGCACACATAGTTCTACTATGGCATAGTATTGGCTATGGTTATTTGTTTTGGTTTCTTAATGGCCAAGAGATTTGAGTTACCATGCACACATGAACTGATGAGATTTTGATTATGTGCAATTCCCCTCGTGAATGTTTGCATAGTATTTATGAATCCTATACTAATGAAGCTCTAATGATCTCTCCCTCTCCCTCCCTCCCCCCCCCCCCCCCCCTCTCTCTCTCTCTCTCTCTCTCTCTCATCTTCCTTGTGATATGTGAAAACCCCCCCCTTATCATGCATCCTAGCTGCATTCCAAGCTAGGTGGTGCCCCTATTGTGTACCTCCCATGATGAGGCCAGTGTGCATAGTCTTGGTGTAGAGGCCATCGAGTCTGTTCTGTGCTTTCGTCTCTTAGTGGAAACAATCATCATCCTCCTTTGCCTATTGAGGTTTTTGTAAGGCTTCTTGATTCTTATTTTTAGGTGTTAATGATATATGCTATTGGCCAATGTGCGTATTGATTACCTTGTGTGAGGAGGTGATTAGTGTTGCCATCCTATCTTGCTCAATTTTATTCAATCATTGTAATGATTTATAGGATTTCCTATAAAAATCCTACTAAAAGGTGGATTTTCTAAGATAATGGTTGGGAAGATGTTAAGGTTGGTTCACCATGCAAGTATTGTACCTTACTTTGGAGATTACTCGCAAATGGGATTCAAACTTAGCCTACCAAACTCGTTGATGCAATGATCTTGGTGTTGCTATGATTTTTAGGTCTCCCAACATTTTGTGTGTGTGCGTGTTTGATTGAAAAATCCCATCATTTAGAATCATATACTGAGAGAACTTAAATACTGTTTGCACTTACCATGTTGTGTAAAGACGCAAAGTACAATCTTTTTGATAATTTTTTTTTATTACAAGATACTTCGATACATGAAAAGTAGGAGGTTTTAGCCGGGACTCCTAGTAGATGAAAGCGGGGATATTTACCTGCCAACCAACCACAAGTACAATTAACTAGAATTAATTTGCACTAAATGGGTGACATGTATATCAAGCAATCTCCACTGCTTCTTATCACTGTCACACCCTGGACCCCAACCATACTCCTATTTATATGTTATGTTCTCCTTGGCTTGTCTATGTAAGTAGGGTCGGTCATGTCTGTGAAACTTTCAATGGGTTTACAAGGTTTGGAGATGGGGTCTCTAATTGCTATCGGCTTGGTTCACTTTTTTCCTTTATGGGCTGCCATGAGCTTGTCTCGAATCTGTTGTAGCTTAAATTCATCTTGAGTGATGCTCATCCTAGCTGTCTGCCTGTATCCCTGTTTGTCAACAATGGTTACACTTATGAGTTGAGCATTCTTGGATACTATACCAGATGTTTTCGTAAGGGCAGCCCTATCTTTGTGGTTCCTAATTATGCTTTGCAATTTATATCTAATTTGTGAAAATTTTGGCAGCATTTCGCTTGAAAAACCGTTCCCTTTTCAAAAAACCTTCTTATACACTGCTACTTGTCTTCATAAGGTTTGTCATATATCCCAATTGAAATCATTACTCCAATCTTAGATAACAATCTTAAAGAAAAGTAGCTAAAATCTACTTCTTGTTTACAAAAACAATAAATTCACAGAATTTAGCATATGAAATCTATTCATCAAGGAAGTTGGCATATACCTTCCTTCACACTCTTAAATGCTAGGTAGTAATCAAAACAAACTAGGGTTACACACATGAGTTTAGAAGTCATAGATCTTTACACTACCTGTTGTACTATGGGCATCCTTAGCTCTATGGTTCTTAATTCAACCTTATTTTTTATATAAGTACATCTAGCTTATGAAATATTCGACAGCCTTCTGTTTGTACAACCATTATTTTCTCAAGAAAAAACCTCTTATCTAATGAACTATATCCTTACAGGAGGTTGTCCTATATGCATCTCAACTCTTTTACATATTGAATGTTAGACCATAATCATCAAACCCCCAATGATTACATACACGACCTTATGTTTTTTAGATTCTCTACTATATGCTGCCTTCGGGCAATTCATATCTCTATGGTTTGTAAGTTATCATTCCATTTTGTAACTAAAAACCAAAAAATTTCAAAAATTTCGGTAGCATTATGTTTGTAACTCCTTTCTTTAAAAAAAAAAAACCAGTTTTACATCATGACATCTATCCTCACAAGAGGTTGTCATATATCTTCTTTCAAACTTTTGATACATTTTTATGCAAGATAATACTTCTAACAAACTGATAAGGAAAAAAGCAAAAGACGGTTTTTAGCCACCACTGCTTAAACCTATTTGTATGCAAGGCTTTGTGTATCAAATCACCTGGTTAGTGCTTGCAGTAGCCATCCGTAGTAATACTCCTTTCCACTTAATGTTCAAGACACTGTTCCACTTGAAACTGCTTCTTCAACTGTCCAATCATTATGTATACCATATGAGTATGCTATACCATATGAGTAAGTGCATGCTTATGGTTATGGCCATCACCATACTTATGGTTCCGTGTGTGTAACCTCTGATGTTGGTTCTATACTCGAGACCAACTCGTTGGTATTTACTTATGATGCTTTAATGTATTTATATGCTTATGCTTTAGTATACGCATGCCAAGCCGTACACACATAATTATGGAAAACTGTATGAGTAAGTGCGTGAGTATGGTCATGACCATAACAGTATTTACAGTTTAGCATGTGTACACTCTGATTTTGGTTCCCTATTTGAGCCCAACTTGATTGTATTATCTACTCACATCGGTGTAGTTAGCAATCTTTTGTGTATGCAGTTTTACCTCTACCTACTGTGTGTATGAGCTTTCAAATACAAAAACATCACAACCGTTTTGCTATTGTGCATGTAACATGATAGAAATGAAGGAGAGCCATTGATTATGTATGCAAAAAAAGCTTCTAAAAAAAAACCTTTTACCTGCTTGCTTGTTTTACTGCGAATAAAAGGCGGGTATGAGTTTCCACCCTTTGCCGGAGGATATTGTTGCGCAGTGGTTTGCCGTTGGTGTGGTTTAGGAATACTGGCGCTAGTGCTTCTCTGTGGTGAGTTAGCACACTATGAGAATCAGCGCAAATATATGTTGCTAATAACGCAACTCATAAGAGGTAATATCAGCGCTAGTGCTATGAGGGTAATAGCGCAATTCAGAAAAGGAAACTGCCTTAGCAAAGCTTCTGCAACAATGTGCTATAGGCTCTAAATTTTTTTCTTCACAGCAATTGTGTGCATGCCATAGCGTTTCTATATAGGTGATGGGTAAGCGGTGCCTTAAAGGCCCTTGTGTGGGTAGCCGTAAAGGCTTGCAGAGCAACTTGCCAGCGCTGCTCTATATAGTATCCAGCTTGGATACTTAACGACCTTAGTTCTCAGATTATGCCATGTACTCCTTTATTGCAGTCTTTTCTTCTCTTGCTATTTTACCAAATTTAATTTTAATGCACCAAGTGGTATAATATTTTATTGTATGATGAAGCTACTTCCCATACAATGAGTCCTCTTGACACTGAATCCAGCGATTGTGTCGGTACGAGAAATATGTTTGTACACCCCTTAATTTTGCGGATAACAACACAATTAATTGTTATTCTCAGTTAATCCCGATATATGCCAGGTAGACTTGAGAGATGCCAATTATTTACTTAATGTTGGGTAAATCGGATACAATCAAGGATGCATACATGCTTCTGAAAATTCAAAATCAGTTACAAGATAAGAAGGCTTGTACATGATTAAAAAAAGGGTTTTTTTTTTGAAATCCATCTTGCTTTGGAGGTATCCATCCATCCATTACTCCTCCGCCAATGATGTCGTAGCCTGTGGCATGGTTAGTGGAGGCATGTTAATAGATTTTACTTAAGTTATTTGCTCAGTACTTCATGAGTATGTGTGTGTTTTGTGTAGTTGTGTGTCTTTAATATGCCAAGGTGTACCTTAGCCTGCACGCTGTGTTCTATATATTGTGTGTGTGTGTGTGTGTGTGCGCATGTATGTGTGTGTGTGTGTAAAAAGATGTATACCTTTCCATATGCAATCCATGAACCGAGTATGGCAAGAACAAAAAAAAACTGGGCCTAAAGTGTCGAATCATATGCCAGGGGTCACCATTCCCATCATGTGTGTGAGAGGGGTGAGAATTTGAGTGGGTGTTATGTGTGTACCATCCCAGAGTGCTTTGCCATTATGACTTCTGTGTTCCAATCATTGCGCGCGCGTGTGTGTGTGTGTGTGTGGCCCTCCCCCATCCCTGAGGAAAGATGCACTTGGTGGAGGATAGGCCACCAAGTGGACCTATCGTCTACCAATTCTTTGTTTTAATGTATTAATGGTAAATCTAATGCCTGGGAATTGATTTCCCTCGATGAATCAGTAATACATGTAATTATCTTCTCTTTTTTGAACCCATTTTCTACAAACATAGAGATTAGTTTATTTAAATTTGTTACCGCATATGATTCTTGGGATGCATTATATAATATGGGAAGAACCTATGAAATGCATACATTATATGCCATCTTTTTTGGCCGATTACTGACTGCATGAATAAATGACACATTAGGGCATAGTAACTTATCTTTTTTCCATGTGGTGTATGTTACATAATCTCCTTCAATTGAATCACACAGTTGGATATGTGTATTTAAATATGTGGTTTGGTTTTTCTTATGTGTGGCTTTAATACCAATAATGTCCAAAGGGTAAATTGTAAAGGAGTCCTCTTGGGACAAGGGTTTTTGGTGATTTAAACATTGTGAAATAAATGGGTTATTAACAAATAGCAAATCATCCATATACCTCCATGAATATAAGAATGCCTTCATCATATCATATTGTGTAAGCCGAGACAGCTTTTTTATGTACTCAATTTCATACCATGCTAAATATAGATTACACCATAATGGTGAATAGTTATATCATTGGTATACCGTTCTCCTGGCGATAAATATGTGTGCCTAATTTTGTAAAGCAATTATCAAGAACAAACTCATTGATGTTATGTAAATACTCAAATGTCCAGACCACTTTTTTTTTCTTTTTGGTGAGCATAATTTGTTTGCGGTGTTTCTTAAACCCAAGATATTTCATAGTTTTAATGGTTTAACAATGTTGTCTAGAACCTCGAGCAAACCATGCGTGCCTTTATGAGGGATAGCTTCATAGCAAGATGTTATATCAAAGGAATGAATGTTTGTAACACGCTTTGGTAGATTAATCAAAAAATCATATTGATTATTAATAATCCAATAACCATTAGTTTGTGTTCCAGAAAATAATTGTATCTTTTTATGTATAGTTTTTGTGTACTCTGTAAACACTTGTATTTGTCCTTTGAGTAATTTAGTGATTATGGTTGTAGCAGGAGTAAATACACAATTATGCGCATTAGTGATCCATCTGAAATTCATTTTATGGATTTTAAAATTTCCCATAAGATATGGGAGAGAGGACATAGAAGGTGTATCTAACACAATCTCTTGGGTATAAGATCCTATGGCTCGGCAAATTTCCTCCTCTTGTGAAGAAAGAAGACGGAATTCGGGGCTTTCCAGCCTTTTCTTTGCTGCTTCTTGAATGAGTTTCTTACATATGAATACTGGAGTTTGTGCAGATTTATTGAGTCCGCATATAAATAAAAATTGTAAAATATATTTTATTTCATCCATCAAATCTGTGTTCTTGTACCAGGGGGTTTGGTTCTGCCTATAAAAGGGAAATCTTTGGGAGAACATTTCATTAACTGCACCTTGGATGTAATTGTAATGAGATTTACTATCATCACATCCTAAAAGGTTAGATAATGTCTTCCACACCTTGCTAAATTATTTTATCATTGACTTAGGAGGTATATGATTTAACCCTTTCTTAATAAACTCCTGGAAAGTTTTATGTCTAGCTATGCTAGGGGTTAGTGGTGATAACATGTCTTCCAAAGGGTTCTAACTCAACCAAAAAATTGGAAAACCTTTTATGAGTTAAACATCCACATGCTTGTGTTTCATCAATCTCTTGGGCAAACACAGAAGATGGTTTGTATAGCGTATGGTTCAAGTTTTTTGTATATTTCCAACCAAAGCGAATCCTCATCTCAGACAGGTCTTTATTAATGTGAAAATCATTTATCAATGTTTGAAAAAACTTATGAGGATTAATAAAGTCCATAAATTTGCTACAAAATAATATGTGAACAAATCTTCCATGCATCTTAGCAGTGCATTCAAAATGTAATAATCCTTTATTTCTTGTGATAAGTAAACGTACCTGGTCCTCGGAATTTGGGTATTCAAGTGCTTTGGGAGTATCCCCATAATCTTCAGATGCTCTGAATTGCCTTGGCTTCTTGCTTGTTGACGCCATGCTGCTTGGTGTGTGTGTGATCTTCTTTAGTTGCTCCTTGCCTTTGGGAGGCTTGAGTAGGGTTTCGATTGTATTGGACACGGGTGTGTTGTGTAGCTTTTGAAGAAGTGGCATCCCAGGTGTGTATAGGACCAATCCTTTAGCTGCTTCTAGCATGTATTCATGAAACTGATAATAGATGATTACCGCATGCCTTAATTCAATTGGAAATGAAGCAACCCATGCAATAAAGGCATAGACTTGGGCAGGTTCGAATGAAAATTGAAAAAACCTTGATAAATTCTGGAAGACGTACCAAAAAACTGATCAAACCAAATGATTGAAGAGGAACAACTGGAGTTTGGATCCACCCTTTTGCACTAGCATTTAAGGAAGGGCCTATATGAATTCCAATAGTTTCTTAGAAACCTTTTCTGATCCTTAGCCCTGTCCATAAGAGAGAGTCCCTTGGTGCGAGCAATGATTGAAGAGCTTGGGCATTTTTTGCCATCAACATCAGATAATTTGACTTGTTTAAGCTCGAAGAGAACATCTTGTGCCAAAAGGTGCTTGGAGTGTAAGGCTAAAGTTTTACACTGCTCAACAATGTCTGTGGGAATGCTACACAATAAAACTTCCAACTCAACCTGTCTGGGTGGTAGTAAAGGGATTACCTTTGAAAAGAGTTTAGAGACTGCTCGTTCGGGGGATACACTATTGGAATCTGCTAAGAAGTTGAGAGCTTCCTTCTCTTCTTCCTCCAAAAGTTCTAGATCAAGAAGAGGATTAATCACCTTTTTTGAGTGCTTGATTTCTATAGGCACTGCTGGAAGGTTATTGATAACATATAACTTGTTTACAATAGTGGGTAGAAAAGTAAAGTAAAAATCAAGGTCTGAGCTATCTTGTGCGTCAATAATGGGTAGCTTAGCTAAAAAGGTATTAAAGGCCTCTAGAAGCTTATCCTTCTCTTTTCTGGAAAGAATCAATAAGGAGAACCAGTCATTTATAGAAGCAGTGTTTAATATCGATATAGAGTGGGTGTTTAAAGCTTGTTTTTCAAAGTCCAGCAATTTTTTGTGAATTTCTACACCTTTGAAACAAGAAATTATACATTGGGTACCCACAGGTGGAATAGGAATGCCTTCTTCTATCCCATATCCCAGACGGGTGAGAGACGGAATCCAAAAATCCTGAATAAATCACAAAACAACTAATAAGCCAACAATTATTTTTCACGAAACAAACCGTACTAAGTTTCCTCAGTATATGATGGGTACCCGACCAAAGGTATCCTGGGAAAATTGTGTGTGTGTTTGATTGAAAATCCCCATCATTTAGAATCATATACTGAGAGAACTTAAATACTGTTTGCACTTACCATGTTGTGTAAAGACGCAAAGTACAATCTTTTTGAAATTTTTTTGATTTATTACAAGATACTTCGATACATGAAAAAGTAGGAGCTTTTAGCCGGAACTCCTAGTAGATGAAAGCGGGGATCTTTACTTGCCAACCAACCACAAGTACAATTAACTAGAATTTATTTGCACTAAATGGGTGACACGTATATCAAGCAATCCCCACTGCTTGTTATCGCTGTCACACCCTGGACCCCAACCATAATCCTATTTATATGTTATGTTCTCCTTGGCTTGTCTATGTAAGTAGGGTCGGTCACGGTCTGTGAAGTTTTTAATGGGTTTACAAGGTTTGGAGATGGGGTCTCTAATTGCTATCGGCTTGGTTCGCTTTTTTCCTTTATGGGCTGTCATGAGCTTGTCCAGAATTTGTTGTAGCTTAAATTCATCTCGAGTGATGCTCATCCTAGCTGTCTGCCTGTATCCCTGTTTGTCACCAATGGTTACACTTATGAGTTGAGCATTCTTGGATACTATACCAAATGTTGCCGTAAGGGCAACCCTATCTTTGTGGTTCCTAATTATGCTTTGTAAGTTATATCTAATTTGTGAAAATTTTGGCAACATTTCGCTTGAAAAAACGTTCCCTTTTCAAAAAAACCTTCTTATACACTGCTACTTGTCTTCATAAGGTTTGTCATATATCCCAATTGAAATCATTACTCCAGTCTTAGATAACAATCTTAAAGAAAAGTAGCTAAAAACTACTTCTTGTTTACAAAAACAATAAATTCACAGAATTTAGCATATGAAATCTATTCATCAAGGAAGTTGGCATATACCTTCCTTCACACTCTTAAATGCTAGGTAGTAATCAAAACAAACCAGGGTTACACACATGAGTTTAGTAGTCATAGATCTTTACACTACCTGTTGTTTGTACAACCATTATTTTCTAAAAACAAAACCTCTTATCTAATGACCTATATCCTTATAGGAGGTTGTCCTATATGCATCTCAACTCTTTTACATATTGAATGTTAGACCATAGTCATCAAACCCCCAATGATTACATATATGAGCTTATGTTTTTTAGATTCTCTACTATATGCTGCCTTCGGGCAATTCATATCTCTATGGTTTGTATGTTATCATTCCATTTTGTAACTAAAAACCAAAAATTTCAAAAATTTTGGTAGCATTCTGTTTGTAACTCCTTTCTTTTTTTAAAAAAAGACCAGATTTACATCATGAAATCTATCCTCACAAGAGGTTGTCATATATCCTCTTTCAAACTTTTGATACATTTTTATGCAAGATAATACTTCTAACAAATTGATTTTTATGCAAGATAATACTTCTAACAAATTGATAAGGAAAAAAGCAAAAGACGGTTTTTAGCCACCACTGCTTAAACCTATTTGTATGCGAGGCTTTGTGTATCAAATCACTTGGTTAGTGCTTGCAGTAGCCATCCGTAGTGATACGCCTTTCCACTTAATGTTCAAGACACTGTTCCACTTGAAACTGCTTCTTCAACTGTCCAATCATTATGTATACCATATGAGTAAGTGCATGCTTATGGTTATGGCCATCACCATACTTATGGTTCCGTGTGTGTAACCTCTGATGTTGGTTCTATACTCGAGACCAACTCGTTGGTATTTACTTATGATGCTTTAATGTATTTATATCCTTATGCTTTAGTATACGCATGCCGAGCCGTACACACATAATTATGGCAAACCGTATGAGTATGTCATAATAATCAATATCTAATTCTCCTAAATGATTTTCTCATATTAAACTGATCATTTAATGTGGGGAAGTGCCAGGGGAGAAAAAGCTAGAATATTGGTTAAGCTAGCAGACCGGCCACAGTAGGGATCCAAAGGAGGGAAAATAGGGATCCAAAAGGGGGGCCATTTGCAAAAGAGCCATGTGCAACAATGGGCTAAAAAGACCCTAAGGTTCAGCCCATTAAGACTTCCAAAATGCTAAGGTTCCAAAATTCAAAGGTTATGTCCCAAGGTCAACCCTAGGGGAATTGGATGCTTTGTGTGTGTAAAATAGGTCTTTGCATATCCCTACATGGGAGGGGGCGAGCCTTTCTTCTAGGGGATGAGAGAGAAAGCCACACACACACACACACACACAAGCTCCCTTTCCACAAAGGGAATGAGGGACACATGTCAGCTCCCTAGGACAGATGCCCACAAGGTGTACCCAATTCCTATTGGATGGCCTTAGAGGTGGACCAATGAGAATTAGGCTAGAGTAAATCTAGTTTAATTAATTTAAAAACACTTAATAAAAAGAAACAATGAAAATTAAGTCTCCTGGATGATTATTGGACAGCCCGTGAAGGGGTCCAATAGGAATTGTGCAGCCCAATGGGCTACTTAATTCCTATTGGTCAGAATGGGGAAAGGTCCAATGGGGATTTAATTCATTTATGAGTAAAAGGATTAACTTCGGCAAAAGATTTATGGGATGCCCTATGTGGAGCATCATGCCATGGGATGTCAACAATGCCTCAAATAGGGTTTTGTTGATGAAGAAGCTTATGCGCATGAATATGAAAGAGGGTAATAATTTTCTTCTCACTTGAGCAAGTTCAACAACATGTTTTTGCAACTTACTTCAAAAGGTCTCAATTTCAATGATGAAATGAAGGACATTTTCTTGCTACATTTGCTACCATCATCATGGGATACCTTTAACACAACCTTAAGAAATTTTGCACCTAATGGAAATCTGGTTTTCAGTGATGTTGCTAGTGTGTTGGTCACTACGGAGATTCCATGTCAATCTCTTGATGCAAGTGTTCATGGTGATGCATATCATTGGCTAGTAGAAATCATGAGATAAGCAAAGGCAACGTGGTCATAGCCGCAGTCGTTCTCAAGATCACAGGCAAGGTTGTAGCAAGAGTCGCAGCAAAGACATGAGAAATGTTACTACTACTGAGAGGCGGAAGTGAAAAATAGACCCGGTGGCCTCTACACCAAGACTATGCACAATGGCCTCATCATGGGGGATACACAGTAGGGGCACCACCTAGCAAGATATGCGGCTAGGATGCATACATATACACAATGAAGCATGCCATGGAAAACAATTTCAAGATCCACACCCAAATGTGGAATGGGGTGGTCGGAGAATAAGGTGAGAGGAGTGGTGAATGAGTGAGAATGGGCTTGCTACTCGTGCATGTTAGTAAGGAAGATAATGAGGTAGGGGAAACTTGCGAGTATGCTCACTTATCATACCAGCGGTGGCGAATCCGCACACCTCAAGATGGAAGTAGCAAGATGATAGGAATATGAGAGGGAGAGAGAGAGAGTGTGTGTATGGTGGCGAATCCTCACACCTTTACATAAGCAGAAAAAAAAAGGCAAGGAACAAGCATATACCATACTCATAATGAGATGTATCCAAAGCGACACAAAGTATGGCACCAAGATGGAGTGTGTTTATTGCTTGCAAAAGATGAATACAATAGGTAGCGTATGGCAGGAAAATGAGAAGGGGACAAGATCGTAGGAGGCATAATGGAGAGATGGGAGTTGATGGCGAGGAATATCATGAGTCTGTCCACCCTTCTTCTTCTTGAAATTGTGCCTTCAACCCTTAATTAAAAGTGGTGTGGAGGTGTGGTGCTCATCTTTTGTGTATGGTGATGGTGATGATGATGGTGTTGTGATTATGTGATTAGGGTTCATGCTACAAGCATGTAGCACAAGAGTGTGTATGGATAGGTGTGTGTGTGTGTGTGTGTGTGTGTGTGTGTTTTGTGTTTTTTTTCAAGTGAGCTCTCATGGCCTCCTTATATAGGGAAGGAGGGGAGGATTTAGCAATATTTCTATTTGAGGTGAGTGTCCCACTTTGGTGACTAGGAAAATGGGGTGCATGTGACTATGGCTCCCATCTTGTCTCCTCATTATTTAAAATACCAGAGTCAATAGAGAGAGAAGATGAGAGAATGTGGGTAGGATGTAGAGGATAGGAGATATTTACAATAGTCTAGCTTTGGCTAGACATAAGCTTATTAGGGAGAGAAGAGAGAGGTAAGAAATTTACAAGAGAGATTGTCAAAGGTGGATAGTTGTTGATGAGGATGGATCCTCCAAAAATGGTGATAGAATCACTCTAGACTTGCCAAGACCTCATTAAAAGAGCCTTGTCTCTTGTAATCATGCTTGAAGACTTGTAGAACCATAGCCATTCTAGAGGGAAGAAAATTGGGGATGGCCTGTGTCACCATTACACGAGAAAATTGGGGTCCACTACAAAAATCATATCTACGTGTTTATAACTTCAAAAATTCTGAAAAAAATTGAGCTAAAAGTTGAGATCATGAGCTACATCTTTCATGTTGAACGCTTCTTCAGATTCGGGGTTCTTCTCTACTTAAAAAATTCAGCCAAATAATGTATTATTTGTGGCTGCAAAGGTCTTTTGGTGGTCCCCTTTGAGTGGACTTCTCTCTTGCCTTCAAGTGTAAGCTCCTTCATGTGTATGAAAACATGACCTAGAGTTTTGAAAAGATTGGCAATCATGTAGATGGGGGTATTATTGAAATTTGAAAGTGGGGTTGAGGTTTGAAAATAAAAACTAGTGAATAAAATATTTGGTAGGGTGGAATAATATATATACATGAAAAATATATTAGAAAATACTAAACTATATAATGTAATTTAGAATATATATATTTAATATTTAAGGTCAAAAGAGAGATCAACAAAGAAAGCTTACTTATTTATACTACATCGTGATTGATTAGCATAAGTCTTATTTATTTAATAAAGGCTAAAACGTTTGTGAAAAAGAAAGAAAATATCAAAAGTAACTTATATAATAGGAAATATTTTGGTAAAAGGGCAAAAATATATGGGGGGTTCCCATGCATGGAAAAGCTTGCCTCACTACCATAAAAAGGGACACTTGAAGAAATATTTATGTGCATTGCATCATGACAATGGCAAGGAGAAAGCAAAATCTGACAAACCTAAAAGCAACATGAAAATTGAAGAGCTTAATGTGGTTGAGTATCCAACCATTGCTTGATAGTTTCTAACGTGCCAAATAATGTGTTGATTTTCACATTGGATTTGAGTCCTGATGCATTGTTAGCTCTTGACAAGTGTTATGCGCACACTTGGATTGTGGACTCAGGTGCTAGCTTTCACGTGACTCCTCACAATGAGTGGTTTTCTATATACTCTGCCACTCATGGCACAGTGAAGCTAGGCAACTCTTATGAGCTTGATATATGCGGTGTGGGTAGAATCAAGTTTTCTATGTGTAATGGCACTGAGTTTATGTTGCACAATGTCAGACATGTACCCAAATTGAATTTTGGACAGCTGGATGATTTGGGTTACAGGACCATATTTGCTCATGGTTCTTGGATTATCAAGAAGGGAAATCTGGTCATGATTAAAGACCATAAATATGGCTCATTGTACTTACTTTATGTCTCTTTCGTGAAAGACAATTCTATTTTTATAGTCAAGCTGCCATCTATAGAGTTGTGGCATAGCCGGCTCGGTCATATGAGTTAGAAAGGGATGAAAGTCTTGCAGCATTTTGTTTTTATTTGTGTGTTATTTACTCCAACTTCTCTTTATGTGAACATTGCATCTATGGCAAACAAACTAGGTTGACATCAATGCCTTTAGACAAGGAATTAGGAAGTCCTCTAGATCCATTCATAGAGACTTGTACGGACCTATGCCAATCAAATCTCTAGGGGGAGATACACTTCCTCAAATTCATAGATGATTCTACTAGAAAGGTGTGGGTTTATGTGAGCATTGCATCTATAACATGACATGCACATCCCACCCAATCACTCTCTATTTCTCAGCTCACTGCCCCACTGAGTACAGTCGAACATTTTTTCTCTCTCTCTCTCTCTCTCTATCTCTCTCTCACACCACCCACACACACAACCATCGTACTCTACAAGTCAATTGCCTCTCCTTTTCATCTTCAAACCCCCCCCCCCCCCGGCATCGTCATTGGCAGCCAGCACTGGACGCTAGCACCACAATACAAGCCTCTATGATAGCACACCAATGTAGCCTGGCATCTTCAACACCGCAGTGGTTCCCAATGGCAACACAATAGCAGCATGATCATCCACCACTTTAGCATGTAGAGGTGCCACCAACCTATCCCAGCCACCCGTTTTAGCGGCTTGCATCAAAATGACTATCAATCTCCATCTCGTCTCTCTCTCTCGCGCTGGCTAACCATCAACTTCTCTCGGTCACCCTCATGCAACGGCCCACAAACCCTTTGTCATACAACACCACACATGTGCAACCAAACTATAGCTCCACAGTGATCATAACTAAATTATTTTTAGGTGATACTGGCAACCTGCCATGCAGGGATGGGCCTCGACAAATTGCGATTTAGTCTCTTCTGCCAACCTCCATGCATGCTGCCAGTTTGGGAGTTGATTCCACCAATTTGGCACTCATGCAACGTGCAGTAGCAACCATCAGGGAGTGGATGAGTGATACACACATCATTGAACACTCTCTCTCCCTGTTATCTGCAAGTGACGGTGCCCACACCTTTTGCTTTACCATGCAACCAGTCCTCCCGATCACAAGGCGGCCACTAGAAATTGATACATATCTCCAATTTCTCTCTCTCGTTTCTCGCACTTCTTTGCGGCTCCAAACACTGCAATCTGCCAACCACACACACACACACACACACACACACACACACACACACACACACACACACACACACACACACACACACACACACACACACACACACACACACACACACACACACACACACACACACACACACACACACACACACACACACACACACACACACACACACACACACACACACACACACACACACACACACACACACACACACACACACACACACACACACACACACACACACAAGTCGCCGACTGCGTACAATCGCTGGAGTGGTGCATGGTAGGTAAGAATGATACTTTAGATGACAGCCCGTTAGCCACCATGCAAGCTCTTTCTCTCTCTTCGACCATTCACACTTGTCCACCTGCGCCCCCGGCCCCATCATTGCAGATATTGCATCTCGCCCCTTCTGCCTCACTGATGCCGAGAAGACCCTTGTTGTTGAGCTTGCTGTTGTTGCTCTGGAAGAACTTTTACAAGTTCCCCAAGCTTCTGAACCCTTGTGGGTTTCTCATCCTTCCTATTCTACCATAGGTGCTCCTCTCAAATGTATTGATCATGATGTTTATGTCCAACGGTTCCCTCGCAACATTGGCCCTATGCCTCCGGGGCTACACTCCGAGAGTACTCGCCACATTGGCCTTGTCATTATGAATTCTACCTCCCTTGTTGAGACCCTTATGGATGTGGGACGCTGGGCAAAAATGTTCCCTTCCATTATCTCTCGAGATCTTTTCTACCGGCATTGCTAGAACTTTTGATGGCACCATTCAGCTGATGTACTCAGAGTGTCAACTGCCTACCCCACTGGTTCCCACTTGGTCAAACTACTTCTTGAGATATTCAAAGCGCATAGACCATCTATGGGTTGTTGTAGATGTCTCGATTGATAGTCTACGTGGGAACCCGCCCCCTTCATTGTTACAGTGCAGAAGGTGCCCTTCTGGCTGTGTTATTGATGAGATTCCCAGTGGATATGCCAAGGTCACTTGGGTGGAGCATGTGGAAGCTGATTCTAGAGGGGTTCACAATTTGTACCAATCGTTTGTTAACTGCGGTATGGGATTTGGTGCTCAACAGTGGCTATGCACATTGCAAAGGGAGTGTGAGAGAATTGCAAGTGTCTTAGCAACTAATATACCAGTTGCAGATATGAATGGTAGTTCCACTCTCCCTTACATGACAGTCTAGTTATCTTGTATGCTGCAATGGCAGAGTGGTAAGAGTGCTGCAATGGCAGAGTGGTAAGAGTTAATAATATACCCTAAACCCTAAATATAATGATTTCAGCCTTAGACTTTAGACTTTTAGTAGTTTTTCACTTTACTTCATTTTATTTTTACACCCAGACAATGGATTAAATCCACAAGCATTGTATTAGTTTGCTACCATTATTTGTAGATCATTTTGTCCTTTTGAAGACGTTAAATATAACATCTTATTTCATTCCATTTCGTTTCTCCCGATGCTCAATCACAATGAATATCACACCAAATTGCAGGGTCCACTTTCGCATTCGAGATTCCTCCACGTCTAGCCTGATTGCAGGATGATTACCAAACTTTCCCTTCTTATTAAGAACCCGTGCCGCCCAAGATTTGGAAGCAGTGACACTTGCAGATTTATTTGAACAAAAGCTGTGAAATATGGAATCAAAACATGTCACTTTATTGGAGTCAAATAAATTTCTTGAATGCTTTTATGTCTCTCAAAACTACATATAGCTTGCTTTGTCAATTGACATTAGGCCCAATAGTTTAAAATTGTGGGTTGAATTAAGCACATAAAGTGTTGGACAAGTAATTATAGTATCTTTCTGTGTACAGACCATGTGTGGAATACACTAGTCATAACTGCTTCGCTTACTTAAGTATGTGTTCATTGACTAACAATCAAGGTGTTTCTATAAGCACTCTGAAATTGATTGCTAGCAATTTAGTGCAACTACTTCTTGCGTAATCAAAACAATACCGCTTGTTGGACGGATACGCCGTGACGGACGTCAGCATAGCGAGAACTCACCTAACATATAATGTCAACTGAGGATGGAGCTCAACCCACAGGTGCGTGGAAGCAAGCATAGGGTGTCAATCTTCACTCGACCGACTCTTGACTAATTCCTACAGAGGTTTCTACCCAATGTCTAAGCTACAGCCTTCAAGAGTGCTTAAGAAGAGATTTCCTACAATGCTTACAAGAGCCAAACACCCATCAAACAGTCTCGAAACGCCACGCTCTCCCTAAGATCCATGAACCAAAATCTCAACCCAAAACACACGGTGCAAAATCGCGTAGGATATCTGGCCAAAATTTGTAGGTCGTCATTTCCAAAAACTAAAGTGCCTAATGTGTAGCTCTACTCAATGCGAACGCGTGGATATGCTGAAATGCAGAAACGGACAACGTATGCTCACCGAATCACCAGATGAAGCTCGTAGATGGAGCTCGCAAAACCGGACCGTACGCGCGCAATGTAGGTATTGGCGCGTAGCTCTCGTCGGGGGCAACACGCTACACTTCTCCGCACTCGATTTTGACCACTGGTACGCGTGTAGCGTCAAGAAGAAGCTCTCACTCTCTCTCGTACACAGTACGCTCACTCACAGACAGTAGATCAGATTATTAGAAGTCCCCTTACAAAGCTTTAGGTTTTGGCTTATATACTAAGCCTTAGAAAACCTAATGTCCGACCAAAATGACCTTATTTGTCCCTAGGCTTCTATAGAGATTAATTACAACACCGTGAGCTGGCTTTCCTCATCCAACAAGCATTTGTGGCCAAAATACAATTGCCAACTTAAAATATGAAGTTCCCGTAAACATTACAAAAGTGGCCGTAATGGCTCAAAATAATAATAACGGGATATTCGATGATGTCCATGAGCTTGTATCTTCACATTACAACATCCATCTTCGTCTTCATCACTTCATCAGCATCTTTATTTGGAATCTTTAGAGAATCTTTGAGAAATCTTCATGGAATCTTTGTGGAAGCGTTGTTCAAAGGTTGACCTGTCAACACTCTCCCCCTCCGAAGTCTTGTCGTCCCCGACAAGACCCTATGTCTGCAGTGGCCTTGATGAGTGCTTCATGTTTTGGTGTTGGTTGAAGCTTTTGTTGTTGCAGTTGCTTCTACTAGATGCTTTGTATGTTGTAGAGTTACCTTTTTCTTGTACATGTAGTGTAGTTGAAGCCATAGCTCTCCCCCTCCGATTGGTTGTTGTAGCGTGAATAGGTTGAGTGAGGTTTGTTGTTACAGCAAGTCATTATCTTGGCAACTCTGTATTGTTTGTTCTTTGGGTGTCATCGTGCATGTGTACCTGTAATCTTGAAGCCTTTTTGAATTTTTTCTTGGCCATTCCCCTTTGATCTTCTAGTTGATGAGCATGTAGTTGTTTGGGGATGTCGTTGGTATGCTTTTTTGTGTTTTTATAAGAAAAATAAAATGTGGCGTATATTACAAAATGAAGGTCTTGGATACCTGGATAGGACTAATGGGAAAAACCTAGTGGGAAAAAAATGCCTTTAGTCACAATTAAATGTGAGGCTATATGTACTTATGTTCGGATGTAACCGAGTTTTGTTGAGTTAAAGTACTTATGTCCATATGGCTACTATTATTTACTGGATATACATTGGATAAGTGTTAGTAGCTTGAAGTCAGAGTCATTGTTGTTGAGCAAATGCTCATGAAACCTGTTACCGCTTCGTCATCGTCATTTTGTTGTGTAAGTGCATGGGTGGAACACAAATCGTGTCAAATTCAAATGTCCAATGATGGGACATTGTATATGCTTGCACAGATAGATGCATGGGAAACAATATGTTGTGCGAGAAGAGTTTGAATGGGTGCTTCCAGGAGTGAACGTAGCTAGAGAAGCAAAAATATATTTGACTTCAAGAGCTACTGTTATTCACTAGAAGGGTTCTGGTCGGCGAGGTTTTTTCCACTCTCCTCATTGTGTTCATGTGCGTGAGTGTTTTCTGGACTACTCTGCCACTCCACCATTTAAAATAGTATACTTTGACTCTTATGCTCACCTCTTCCAACATGAGTGACATGACTTTATGTATGCTCAACTCTCCAGCTTGAGCGTATATATATTAGCTAGACTCATAGACCATAGAGAAAATATTAGACTTGAAGCTTGGGTTTGACACTTTGCTCATTTAGTGGCTCAGTTGTCCGACTCTAGACTCTTATGCCATGTATTTTTAATGGCGACTTGGACTTACTTGATCACGTCCTGAAATCCAATTCCATATGCTATTGAGGTTTAGGCCATTCTCTTTGGTTTGGTTTTGTGATGCCATTTTGTCAAATACATTGACAAATACCTGCTCTTCATGCTTTGGTAGCACACTGATGTTGCGTGGTGAGATAGGTTTTGAGGTTGAAGCAATGGTTGATGAAGTCTTCTTCCAGACCGTGTTCTTTAAAACTATGACTTCTTGTGGTAGACTAGTTGTGGGACTTTGTTGTTGCTTTCCGGCTATAGGTTTTGGAATCCAAGTTGTCCTTGGTCCTTGTGTGACCTGCTTTTCCACTTGCCTTGTTGCTTGTTTGTCTTGATGGTCCTTTGGCTTCAGTGCCCAAATATTGTTGTTACCTTTGTAAAAGCCTTGCTCCTATAGTAAATGACCAGGGATCCACCTTGGAGTTGTAGCACTCATGGTTGCGTAGTTGGGTTGTCGTTGTTGGGCATGTTGTGCTACATGAGTTTTCTTCATGATCTCAATGGAAGCTTTAATCTTTGGCAACCAAATTTGAGTGTTACCTGTATATTATCCTTGTGCTTCCAGTAGCTTGACTGGGATCATTCGTTGCACTGCTTGCCGTGTGACCTTAGCTTGACTTTATGGGGTATTTTCATCGCAGAGCTTTGACTTTGGTACCCACAACTGCTTCAATGTTTGTTGCTTGGAATGTCTTTGCTTCTTCTTCCTGTACCTATTTTTACTCTTGTATGAACAGTTAGACATGTGCTTGATGCCCTGTTGATCTTGTTGTGAAGAGATACCACATGCTGGGTATGTCCAAGTTGTTACCTTTGGTTTTTTGACCCATACTTTGATGTTCTTGTCATAGTAGCCTTGAGCAGTGATTGAACTGTTTGATGCTATCCAACCTGTGACTTTTGCTTGTCGTGGTTCTTTTGATGCTGGTACCCAAATTGGATCTTTGTCCTTGATATACTCCTTGGATACTAACACTTCGTTGACCTGCTTCTTTCTTTTGTGGAGGCTTTGTTGAGATGGAAACTTTGGTTGATAGACTTTGCGCTTTGGTTTCCATTGTGTTGTCGAGGGTTTGGCTTTTGATGTAGAGGCTTCTTTGTGTACGTGAATTGGCTGGGCTAAAGACTTTGACTGAAGTGAAGGATTTGGGTTGCAGAACACTGTTTCACTTGCTTTAGCTTTTCCTTTGTCGATAGTGGCCGAAGATCTTTGAGTTGTCGTAGGCTTAACCACTGTTGAAGATTCAGGTGCTTCTTCAAACATTTTCGCCCATTGCTTGGACAAAAACAAGTGTGTACTCATTTTTTGAGAGTCCACTACTAGGAATTTGTCTTTGATTACCTTTGACCGTAGTGTAAGGGTAGCTTTTGCAATCCCTAAACTTGTGACGGCTATTCCATGTGATATAGGAACCTGTACCTAAATTTCATACAGTTCTGGTTTATCTAGAAGTAACCACAACCCATAAGACATGACATTAGTCGTGGCAGTGCAATCTATGTCTGCTGTAAAATTGAATTTCAGTTTCTCATGCACATCCAACGAGAATTTAATCTTCTTGTTGGCTGCCAAGTAGATGATGTCTTCTTTGCTTTTGGTACTTTTCTTGGACTTTTGTGCCTTGGAAGCTTTGTCATCCTCTTGTATGTTGAACTTCTTTATCATTTGACTGGTTGTAGCATGTCCCAAGTGCTTACTATCTTCTGATCTATAGCTTTGGGGAAGGTCTATAGTGTTGGACGGATACGCTGCGACGGACGTCAGCACAGCGAGAACTCACCTAACATATAATGTTAGCTAAGGACAAAGCTCGACCCGCAGGCGCGTGGAAGCAAGCATAAGGTGTCAACCTACACTCGACCGACTCCTAACTAATTCCTACAGAGGTCTCTACCAATTGTCTAAGTCACAGCCTTCAAGAGTGCATAAGAGGAGACTTCCTACACGGACGTCAGCACAGCGAGAACTCACCTAACATATAATGTTAGCTAAGGACAAAGCTCGACCCGCAGGCGCGTGGAAGCAAGCATAAGGTGTCAACCTACACTCGACCGACTCCTAACTAATTCCTACAGAGGTCTCTACCAATTGTCTAAGTCACAGCCTTCAAGAGTGCATAAGAGGAGACTTCCTACAATGCTTTTTAGAGCCGAACACCCATCAAACAATCTCAAAACACCATAGAACTTGAAGGAGACCCTACTAACACCAATAGGTCGCTCTCCCTAAGGTCTATGAACCAAAATCCCAACTCAAAACATTCGGTGCAAAATCATGTAGGATGTTTGGCCAAAATCTGCAGGTCTTCGTTTCCGAAATCTAAAGTGCGTAATGTGTAGCTCTACTCAATGTGAACGCATGGATATGTTGCAATGCAAAATCGGACAACATATGCTCACCCAAACACCAGATGAAGCTCGTAGAAGGATCTCGCAAAACCGGACCGTACGCGCGCAATGTAGGTATCGGCGCGTAGCTCTCATCGGGGGCAACACGTTGCACTTCTTTGCACTTGATTCCGACCACCGGTGCACACGTAGCGTCAAGATGAAGCTCACACTCTCTCTCGTACACAGTACGCTCACTCACAGACTTCAAATTTTTTTAAAAAAATGACAAAAGGTTTTTTCATTAAGGTCAAAAAGTGGTATATATACCTTACAATTCTCAAACCCTAAAGTTCCAAAATCAACCAACTACTCAATCTAACTATCAAAACTGGGATACAATCTGGAAACTTCTGTAAGTCCCAATATATACAAGGTGAAAAATCAGGTTTTCCTCAATGAATGAATAATTACAAAAATAATAATCCTCCGAGTAGTTAGTTGCCGTGGGGTGTGTCCAGCTTCTAACACCTCCCCCCTCCTTGCTCATGTCGTCCCCGACATGGCCGCTGATCCAACTTCTTTATCGTATGGTCTCGCGCATCTTGATTAGTGATTCGTATCTTGCATGCAGGTTCATCATTGTTGGGCCAAAAATATTTGTGTTTATTGTAAAGAAGCCTATGTAGAACGCTTCTTCAAAGGCCTGGAGGTGATAAGATGGTAGAAACATTATCCTCTGATACATTGCATGTATCACCTCCTTGGAAGGCTGACCGGACAGATCATAAGCGCATCTATAAGTATCTTGGAAGAAAAAGATACTGTCTGTCACCTGGCCTGGCTTGAAAGTCTCAAATTCTGCTAAGAGGATTTTGCAGATTTTTTTCATCATGATGCAAGTAAGGTCAGGTGAGCCAGTGAACACTTTGATGGCGCCCGTTAGGGGTTTCACCATGTATTGGACACTTATTCTCTCACCTGTCTTCAAGCCCGACAGCTTAGGGTAATTCAGCCAAGTGGGTTGGCTTCTTTGCAGGATTTCCTGGGCTTTCCACGTCCTGATCCTTGGTAGAGGACAAAAGCTGAGGTTGTCTCTGATATTTTTCGATGCCTCTACCAAGTGGATTGTGTATTTTGGGTACTTTGTGAGCCAGGCCTTCCTCCATTTGGGCTGAGAATCAACAATTAGCCTGACCCCTTCTGGTTGTGAGGTATCTGCATTGTAAAGTGGTAGAGTCGGCTCTTCTCTTATCCGCTTGTCGATGGTGGCTGCTTCATATTTCAGCAATGGATATGGGAGAGAGGGCTGAAGCCATTCGCGCCTGAGGTTGCTGGCGTCGATCTTCTGAATGGTCATAGACTTGAAAACACTCTGCTCCCATTCAAGGGCTTCCTTTGATGTCTCTCTGATCTCCACCTCTATTGCTTTACGCAACTTTTCTTCCTCTTCCTGTGTTAGGTCATGTGGCTCTTGAGAGGATCCTTCAAGGATTTCCTCTTGCATAGGGGTGTCCACTGGATCTGCCACATTTTCTAAATCAATGCCCTCATTGGCTGCTGGCCCTGTGCCCTCTTGCTCTGCTGCTTACTGTCCTTTCAACTCCTCTATCTGCCTTAGGAGTTTCTGTTTTTCCGTTTCCGCTTCTTCGCCCATATTCACAAGGAGGTCATTTAATTCGGGGTTTATTCTCTCCGCCTTCTCGAGCTTTCTTTTCATACTTTCCACTTCCTCTTGTAGGGCTTTTTGGCCTTCTTCCATTCTTGTTTGCATGACGATAGACCCTTCTGCCATCATCAATCTCTGCTTTTTCTCTAGAGTCAGCTCCTTCTGAAGTTCTTGCATCTGTTCTTCATAGAGTTGACTCTCCGTAGTGATGTGAGTCGAGCTAGTAGCTCTGACTCTGGCAGGTGATGCTCGCAGCCTCTGGATGGTCTAATCTTTTATTTTGAGTTGGTCCTTGAGCTCAAGGACTTCATCCTGGCTGGCTTCTTGATCTATTTTAGCCTTTTATTTGGCATTTCTCATAGCTTCAACTTCTTTAGACTCTTCCACCAGATGTAGGGTCAGGTTATCTCTGTCCCTCTCGGCATCTAGCAGTGATTTGCTAAGCTGCTGACATTCTTCTTCAACTCCTTGCATTCTTTTTTCTACTGCTTGATTTTCTTCCTCCATTGCCTGGCATCTTTGCAGTGCCCTTGCTAGGCTGGCATGTAGCTCAACTTCCCTCTCTTTATGCCTTTGTCTTTGTCCTTGTAGAGTATCTACTTCCATCTTAATCTTCACTTCAGTGGCCTTGAGAGCTGCCATCTCGCTTTCCGAATCCATGGACTACGCTCTCAACCCGGTTAGCTTGGTCATCACCACATCCCAGTCATTGGAGGGTGGGTGCAGATCCACTGTATCTGTGGAAATTTCTTTTAATTCCACTAGCTTGATGCCTTGCATTTGTTCTTTCGGCCCAGTGCTCGCCAAGTCGAATGCAACTGTGGCGGCTTCTTCCTTCGTGTATCTTGCAGCTAGCAGGTCCAAAAATGTGTGATAAGAATCATCTGACTCTTGTTGCTCACTTCGTGGCTTAGCCTCTTCTTTTGGTTCCGGCTCCTGGCTCTACTCTTGCTTGGCCTCTTCCCGTTCTTCTGGCTTGTCTTCAGCCTCTTTCTCCTCTTGTGGAGGGCTGCTAGGAGGTGGTGAGGGCTATGGGCTGGGTTTAGGGCTGGCTGGTAGAGATGTAGGCTTGCCCTTTAAATCTCTGTCTGCTTTACTTTTTCTTTCTCTCTCTTGGCTCTCTTGATCATCTAGCAGTTTCTGCCGTATTTGCTCCACTTCCTCCTCTGTGAAAGGGACATGCGGTATATTCTCTGACGCGGCATCAAGAATCTCAAAATTCTTGATATAATCCTCGAATCTGTCCCTTTGCACTCTTCGGGGTGATCCCGACATTGACTCTAGAGATGGCTTCCAGAGTTCACTTAAATCACCCTTAAGGGCTCTCTCTGTTCTGAAGCTCTCCATCAGCCTCTCTAATCTTGCCGCTTTTTGTGACCTCGTTTCTTTTGCAGGCACTTGGGCAAATTCCTTCTTTCCTTTCTTTTGCTCTGGCTGCTCCTCTTGAACAGGCTCTATCCGTCTTTTCAGTCTTGTAGCCACCCTTGGTTCTCTTTGTGGCTCATCCTCTTTGTCTTCTTTTAGCCTCAGCCAGTCATTCTGGGACGGGGGATCAGGCCATCTTCCTTTTGCGTGCAGTGCCCCATAAATCACCTTTGTGATTAGTTCTCCTGGCACAATATATGTTGGCTTCTTGTTACCCATCTTTACTAGGTTTTCATGTATATACGCTGCATAATTGATTATCTTTGGGGTGCCTTTCGTCATTGCCCAAGTGAATGTAGTGGCAATTGCACCCGGCGGCATTCTGTACTTTTGTGGCCTCTTTGTACACATGTGGAAGTATTGGTTGTACAACTGGCTCATGATTGCCACTCTTGGATTGGAAATATCTTCAAAGGTGTAGTTTCCTTTCTTCTCATTGTACACCTTAACCTCATCCCTTCTTTTCGTTACACTATCCCCCTTGTTGGAGAGGTCTAGTGCATCTGCTACAACCTGCTCAGTGATGATTATTTCCGTTTCTGGCCTACCTTGTAGATCTGTTACTTTGGCCACTCCATCTTCTTTGATGGTTGTCACAAACTCCTAGACTCTCTTTATGTCCACCCCTGCCGGTATTGCTTCAAAGTAGTTGTGGAGATCAATCTTCTCCAAGTACTCGGCCATCTTGCTTCTTACACACTCATTGAGTTCTCACGGCAGCATTGGTAGCTTGATCACATTGCCTTCAGTGTCTTTGAACACTCCTTGGTAGATATTTAGGTCGTTGGACTCTAACAGATCTTCTTGGATCCATGTGCTGGTGGGTTTTAGTGTTCCTTCTGGTATGACAAAGGACTCCACTTCTTCTAGGTAGTCCTTGATGGTCATTCTTTTCTTCTTTGCTGGTGACTTCGTGGCTGCCATAGATCCTGTTGCACTCAGTAGTCCGAAGTTAGCGTTTTTTCCATATTAGCTGAGAAACTGAGTTTTAACTATCCAAATGACTTGAAAATTGAAAATAAAGCTTAAAAGGAACTTGTGAAGCTGTGAATGTGCTCACAGTACAAATCTGGCCAAAAATTTCCATTTAGACATCTATGCGTAGGATGTCTTTTTCATCAGAATTGGTTCATACTTGGCAGGTTGGTAGTGCATGGCTCATGGAACATGGCTACATGCTTGGATTTGGATTTGGATATCAGAAAGTGGATTTTTGGGCTGATTCAGGCTTTAGGTCACAAATTGGGTAGAAAGTCCATCATAGATAGCAATTGATGTCCAAATGGGTTGAAAATTGGTATATGGGCTCATTGCACCATGGTCTTGGCTCCCATGATGTCAGTCTTTGCACAGAAGGCCTAAATTATGCGACATCCTACGCGTAGGATGTCTATTTTAGCAAAATGACATGAAATTTGTTATGTGGGTAGTCCTTGGCCTATGGAACATGGCTATACTCTTGGATTTAATTTTGGACAAGGATTGATGCTTGTAAGAGCCTGGTTGGTGTTTTTGGGCTCCAAAAGTGTATCTTGAAGGTGTTGGGGGTCAAAAATGATTAGAATGGCTTCAAAATTGATATATGAGCTCTTGATGATGATGGGATTGGATCTGAGATGAACAACCATCCTCTGCAGGCCAAAAAAGTCAAATAGACATCCTACGCGTAGGATGTCTACTTTACCAATTTTTGCTTCTGACCACACAAATTGGTTGTTGATGTGTTGGTGAATGTGTTGTGCAAGTTTCATGTGATTTGGACAAGATTTGGTAGGTCTATGGTCCATTATTGCCTCTATGCCCTAACTTTGCGTTTTTTCATGCATATGAGGTTAATTTTGGTCCAAATGTGATGAGACTTGGTGGATAGCATGTGAAGGTCATTCAAAAAAAGTGTATGATGAAAAATGTTGGAGTTTCTGCCCAGAAGTGTCCTTGAGACATCCTACACGTAGGATGTCTATTGATGATTTTTTCATGGATGGTGCTCCTAGTGCCTGCCCTTGGTCCCCCTGAGTCCCTTTTAAGCCTAATTTCAACAAAAAAGTCAAATGGATAGAGAATAACACCCTATGTGGACTTCAAAGCCTCCGAGTCGTTTTCTGACTTTTGGAGTGCTTTTTGGCGATGAAATTTCTTGATGTTGGTCTCCATAGTTGCCCGACCCCTTGGGGATCCTTGCCGTATGGTTTTTGTCAACTTTGGCTTCACCGGAGCTTCATTTGGCAATTTGTTGCTCTAGAAGCACTCGTGGTTGCATTTACATACCTTCCATGATTTGTGGTGGTCTACCACCATAGGACTTGGTTGTTGATGGTCTAAGAAAGTCGCTCGTGAAGTTTGGTGGCAAACAGGCTTGCGGTTTGGCCGCAAGAGCAATTTGACGCTTTGTGTGTCTAATGCTGTTTCTGAAGTTTAGTGCCGCCTCGGGTCAATTTTTGGTCATGCGGGTCACATAGACTTGTTGAGCATGTCGAGATGCTCCTACCCATGAATTTTGGTAGCATTTGGTCACCGTTTCGCCGATTTCCCATTTGGTGGCCTCTTGCGGGTTTCTAGGAATTAGGGTTTTTTTCGATGGTTTTCTACTGCCTTTGGACATCCAGGACTGGTCTCCTAGGCTAGGGTAAGCTGCCGATGAAGTCTTGTTGCTTTTGGGTTAGCCATTATTCCGCCGTCTCTACTTGTAGGTCTCTACCGCCCGCTTTGTGTGTGAACCCTACGCTAGTTTTCGCGACAAAACGACAAACATGTGCGAAAATCTCAAGGTGGTGAGCCTACACCTCTCATGTGTGGAGCTCGTCGGGTAGTCGTGCGCGTTGTAGAAGCTGCTGGAAGGTCCGTCCGCTCTAGGTGGCAGAAGCTCTCTCCACAAAGTCAATAGTGAGAATGAGCTAAAAATGAGGTGAAAATTTCTTATAATGGAGGTTCCCGAACCACTTTTCATGAAATTTGACATGTGCTCCTATCTTCTTGCGAGATGCGGTTTAGGCTCAAAAATTTCTTGATTTGGACTCCATTTGCTCTGTTTACCAGAAATTTAGCATTTCGGTCAAAACCTGGCCAAAACACACTTTCCGCTCCAGTCTCATAATTGCACCCCCATTGTACCATACGTTGTCCTATAGGCACTGATAATCCCCATATTTTTTGTTTTTCATTACGACCGTTTTTCACCTGCTTTTTATATTTTTAAAGTTTTTCTTCCGAAAATTAGCAAAATTAAAAAGAAAATAGCAAATCACACCCTGAAAATCCCCAAAAATCATAATAAATCACAAACGTCACCGCAAAACATTATATACACTCCATGCAATTTGTATGGCCAGACTTCTCCATTTTACCAATATTTTGCCCGAAAAAGGCTATTTCTACTTATATACACACACCTAGGGCCTTGATTTGGCGTTTGGCCCCATATACCTATAGATACATGATGTATAAGGGCATATGTACTTGGGTTACTCCAAAAAATTTCGCAATCAAACAACAACCCTTAAAATAGTCGAAAATCATGCTCTTTTTTGCTCTTTCTGCTATTGGTTCCACATTTGAGAATGCCTCCCCCCCTCCTAGCCGGAGTCCTCCCGGACGACAAGGTATCGCCTCGGAGTATGTGCCGTGCATAGGTTGAAAAAGTTGTGCTAATGCTTGGCCGATTAATGTGGCCCTATTTTATGCATACTCGGTCAATGCATGGAAAAATTAATGCTGTGCAAGAGAAGGGAATAAGCAAGATGCTTATTGGCATTCGCCGTCGAGGTTTCCTGTTTTCTTTGCAAGTAACAACTGTAACTCTACTGCTCTCTGTTTAATTGTCTTTTTTGCAAAAGGCAATTGCTTTGCTGACACTGTTGATAGAGCCGTAGCTGTTTCTATGGAGAGGATATGCTTGGCCGGAATGGCTATGGGCCGTATTGCCTTTGCTTTCCATTGGTATTTTTCTTCTGCCGGTTTTTGTAGATGTTTGGCTACTTCCTTTGTTGTTACTGTTTTGTTGCTGATTGGCATCCACATAAGTCGGCTGTCCTTTTTCAAATGCAGTTGTCTGCCTTCCGTTGTTGCTTTTACTGAAGGGAGTCCCTTTTGCTTTGGTTTTGGTATCCAAATGCGAGTGACATTTGGGTTATTACTGAGAATTTTCTTTGGGATCCATATTTGTTTTATGCTCTTGATTTGTGGTTGAACTATCTGCTTCGTTGGAATTCTTTGGTTGCACTGTTGTTTGTCTGCCATGTCATTTGTATCCTTCCGCATCCATACTTGCTTTAGTTTTTTTGGTAACCTAGAACATTGCATTGCGGCCGTGACTTTGTATGTCTGTAATTAGCATGGTTGGCCTTTACCTGATTGTTGGTCTCGGGTATCATATTGTTCTTTGGTGGCATTTTTGCTTTTGGCTCTTTTTCCAGTGATTACATGGCTTGCAGCTGATTATTCTAGTATTGCTGAGCAAAGGCTATCACCTATTGTTCATGTGCATGCTAAATTTTGACTACCTTTGCATTCCAATCTATCTGCACATTGTACTCTTTTTGCCAAGGTTGCCCCAACATCATTGGATGTTGTGTGCTTTCATCCTCCACCACATAGAATTTGTGTGGGTAAGTATATTGGTGAATTTGTACATGCAATATAGTCCATCCCAATGTCTTCAACGGGTTTGATGTACTACTTTCCAGCACTTGAGGAGTAGGATGAAGTTAACCTGTGGATTTGAGCTATTGGTATAATCCGTAAGAGATCAAATTTTCTTGAGCTCCCGAGTCAAGCAATGCTATCAATTCAACTTGATTGTTGCCCACTTTGACTGCAATTATTGGCTCCACTGTTTCTTCATTCAACTTTGTCAGTCGAATGGCATTGATTCGCAATGGTGCTCCACTTTGTCGTTGTTGTCATAGAAGTCTTCTTTTTGCAATGCGTTCCTTTGCTTCTGCCTGAGCTTCCTCTCGTACTCACTGTTTTTCCTTCATTCGTTGTTTTCCTTGATGCATTTGTTGGAGCATCTCTTGTGTGAGTGGTAGATGATATTTCTTCAATCGACCTCCACTAATCCAGTTTGGCATTTCTTCACCTGCTAATGTAGCAAGCTTGACAACTCCACTTTGTGATAGATCACTAGTCACAAATGGTCCCATCCCTCGCTTTTTAAGTTTCTTGGCATGTTGCTTCAAAGTATAAGCAAGTATGTAATCACCTGTTTTAAACTCTTTAGTGCGCACATGTTTGTCAAAAAACTCTTTTTGTCTTCTCTTTTTAGCTTAGCTCTCAAGCGGAGTTCATCTAGCTTTTCAAGATCATCTATTCTTGAAGAGAGCTCATGCCCTGTCCATTCTAAGCGTTTTGCTACTCGTAGTTTGGAATTAAAAACTCTATGGGTAGTATAGCATTTAGGCCAAACACCATGTTGTACGGTGTTGTTCCTATCGATGTTTTGTAAGCTACCCTGTATGCCCATAGTGTTGAGTGTAGTTGTTGATCCCAATCTATTCTTGATTCTGACACTATTTTAGTGAGAACCATGCATAATGTTTTATTTGCCTTAGCTTGTCCATTGGCCTGTGGATGGTATGGAGCATATTTCCTATGTATGACCATGAATTTCTCTAGCAGATATTCAATGACTTCATTAAGAAAATATGTTCCACAATCACTGACAATTTCTATTGGCAACCCGTATCGTACAAAAACATTCTCATACAAAAATTGTGCAGTGGTGCGTGCATCTGCTTTTTGCGTTGCCTTGGCTTCGACCCATTTTGTGAGATAGTCCGTAGCCACAATGATATTGGGTATGGGTGCGATATGCAGGGGGTGAGATAGGTCCCACAAAATCAATGCCCCATTTTGC
Source organism: Adiantum capillus-veneris (assembly GCF_014529385.1). NCBI lineage: Eukaryota > Viridiplantae > Streptophyta > Polypodiopsida > Polypodiales > Pteridaceae > Adiantum > Adiantum capillus-veneris. The sequence goes on from NC_140954.1 coordinate 16,587,735, forward strand.
AAATGCTCTTGCTCCCATCATTGGACGTAGTGGCATTTCATCTCTTTTTATTGGCACCTTGGTGCGCTGACATGTGTCACAACGCTTTACAAACTCTTCAGCATCCATGTGCAATGTAGGCCACCATATACCTACGGTTAAGACAATTTTTGCCGTCTTATCGCCCGAAAAATGGCCTCCACTTATTCCGCTATGTGCATGTTCTAGAATCTGTAGGTATTCGCTTTCACTTGCACAGATTCTAAGTTGATTGTCCTTTCCTCGCTTATAGAGTTGGTTCCCAATGAACTGAAAGTCACGAGCTTCCAGCCCTATAGATTTTTTTTGTGCTCTTGTGATGTTCTCAGGGAACGTCCTGGTGGTTAAGAAATCAATGATATATTGACTCCATGCAGGTGCAATGTTTACCTGAAACAATGTCGCGTGATCCACTGGTCGTTTGGCACTACATATAGTACAATTGGTAACATAAGAATGTGAGTCCGTATACATAGTTGGCCAATAAACCCCTAACTGTTTTAGTCTCTGGTGTGTTTTCACTGTTGAACAATGAAATGCACAATCCTGGACATGTGCTTCTTCAAGGTAGCACTCAAATTCTTCCGGATTTATACATAATGGTAGGATTTGGTCCAATCCTAGTGACGGACGCAAAGCAGACCCCGAACCCCGACGGCCTCTAAAATGCCAGGGGCCGAATGGCTTGCCTCGAGCCTGCCACGGTAAAGCGAACAGGGGGCACCACCTAGCTTTGAGCGGCTAGGATGCAAAGCCCAAGATGATATGAACACCGCAATCCTACACACACACACACATAGAGAGAGAGAGAGAGAGAGAGAGAGAGAGAGAGAGAGAGAGAGAGAGAGAGAGAGAGAGAGAGAGAGAGAGAACACTCGCAATTGATGAAAAAAACCTCGGGGGTGTGAGGGTGAATTATTTCTGCAATATTTACAAGGTCTCATGCCGCGGTGGTAGAGAGGTAGGGGGAAGAGATGGTGCAACTTACTTGGTGCGTTCTCTAGGGCGACTCAATGACTGCAAATGTTCATTGCCAAGAGCGTGCATACATGTGTGCATCGACCATTGGAGTCGAGAGATGGGTGTGAGTCCCTTCGCATGGTGAAATTTCCAAGGAAAACCCAACACACAAGACCCTAAACCCTCTCCCCGTGATGGTGATGGTGTCAATCCCTCCCACTACACTCTACCCAATGCTTGGTTCCACATAAGTTGCCCCCCCCCGATAGTGACCTCTCAGTGCCAATTCATAGGTGTTGGCTGCTTGGATTATGGTAATCCCAGTGTGGTTAGGGTAATCTTAATCGGGGAGACAAAGCAAGTGGTGGGCCCGGAGTGGTTGACCCTTGCTTTGTTTTGGGGATGGTTATTAAAAGATGGGAATCTCTAGGTGGGCCTTTGTTACCCTCACCTAGAGAGAGGATATTTACAAAAGGGAAATTTACAATGGCTTGGGTGAAAACTAAAGATAATGGTAAAATAACCTAAAATTACTGAGATGGCATCGAGGTTGCGTGTTGCCGGCGAATGGCGAGCTGCCGGTGCGTTGGTGTCGAGCGTACTTCTTTTCCGAGTCGGCCGGGGCATGCCTTCGGCGCATTTTCTGTTTTTTGTCGTTGGCGGCGTGTGCTTTGGATCCTTCTTCTTCCGTTTGTCGATGTCGTAGGCGTTTATGCATGTGTGTATGTATGTATGTGTGGGAGCATGTGTGTGTGTATTTTCTTTTGTGGGTGAGTGCGTATATGTATATGTATGTGCGCATACGTGCGTGGGAACACGAGAAAGGGGGGGTGGAGTTATATAATGTGTATATATATATATATATATATATATAATTTATATATTTTTTCTCTTTTTTTTCCTGTGGCGGATGGCGGACTGTTTGCGCATGGCGGAAGGAGAGGGGGGAGGAGTGTGGTGGGGTGTGTGTGTGTGGGTGTGTGTGTGTGTGTGTGTGTGTGTGTGTGTGTTTCAACTGCTGCCGCAAGGCGAGTGTGTGTGGGTGTGTGGTATGCTGCGGACTGCGCGTGAGAGAGTGTGTGTGAGTGAGTGGCATGCTGCGGACTGCGCATGGGAGAGAGAGGAGAGGTGGGGGGAAGGTGTGGTGGGGTGTGTGTGTGTGTGTGTGGGTGAGTGTGTGTGTGTGTGTGCTGCTGCCGCAAGGCGAGAGAGAGAGAGATTTGCGCTGGCGGCATCCGGATGAGAAAGAGAGAGAGAGTTGGCGTGCTGCCGCAAGGCGTGAGAGGGAGAGGGGGAGGGTGAGGGGTGAGGGGATAAGGGATAGAGAGAGTGTGTGAGGGAGAGTGAGGGAGAGAGGGGGTATGGCGGGGCATAGGTTTGTGTGGGTGAGAGGGAGAGGGGGAGGGTGGTGTGTCTTGCATGGGCTTAAGGACGAAGGACAACTAAGTCAATGGGGGGGGAATATATCCGCGGGCCGGGGGGGGAGAGAATGAGGCCGAAGGAGGGTGGGGAAGAGGGAGGGGGGGGTCGGGGGAGGGAATATTGGTGGGCCGAAGAGGGGGGGGGTAGGATAGGGTAGAGGGTAAAGGGTAATGGGAGAGGGGTGAGTGTAAGAGTGAGGGGGGGGGGGTGGTCTCACGCGGCTCACACCGAGGGAGCACGAGAGAGGGGTTGGGGGGTTTCTTCTTAATTTCTGCCTGGCCGGGGAGGGTAAATCGGGGGGGGGGGGGAAAGGAGTGGGAGGAGGGTATGTAAAGAAAATGTGGGGAAGAGAGTGCGAGAGTTTTATCTGATGCCCGTGGGGCGGGAAGGGAAAGATGAGTTACAGTGGGGGGGTACTGAGAGTGGGGGGGGTGAAATGAGTTTTTTTTTTTTTTTCTTTGATTTTCCGAAAGCCGGCTATCATTAGCCCTCTCTCTTTTGGCTAGAGGCATTCATGATTCTAGCCCTTCTTCAATTTCTTCAGTTGTGGAGTTAGAGGGTTCTCCCTCTTCTGGAATGTCTAGCACGAATTCTGGGTCAAACCTAAGAAAATACCTCTTTAGTCTCCATCCATTGACTCTAGTCTTGTGAATTCTCCCATCTGCCTCCATCAGCTTATAGCTGACATTGTCGTAGCGTTTCTTGATGATGAATGGTCCTTCCCATCTGGGCTGCAATTTCTTATCCTTCCTGGTATCAAATATGTTGTCGTATCGTAGCACTAACATGCCTTTTTCCAGTCCTTTCTCTTTAAGCCCTTGATTGAAAGTGAGTCGGCGTCTTTCTTCCTGTGCCGCATAGTGATTGATTGCTTCTTCCCTATCCAGTTGTAGTCTCTCTAGATCCAAGATGTGGTTTCTAAGGTTTACGATTAGACAGTGGGTTTGGCTGGCCAAGACTCGTAAGCTGGCTATTTGTACCTCAATGGGTAAAATTGCCTCCTTCCCATAAACTAGATGGAAAGGGGTGAAACCTAGTGATGTTTGGAACGTTGTTCTGTAAGCCCAAAGAGCTGCCATAAGATGTTTATCCCAATCTCCTGTATGGTTGTTCACCTATTTGGTGATGATCTTGCAAATCATTCCATTTACTTTCTCTACTAGACCATTGCATTGTGGATAGTATGGTGTGGAATGCCGACGTGTGATGCCTAACTTCTTCATCAGTTCTCCTACCACATCACCTCTGAATCCTGGTCCTCTATCTGATATTATTTCAAGAGGAGTGCCAAAACGGCAAACGATATGCTCAAAAATGAACTTTTCCACCTCTTGGGCTGTTATGCGGGTGGTGGCCATTGCTTCTGCCCATCGCGTCATGTAGTCTACCCCCACAATGATGTACAGTTTACCTGATTGGGCCCTTGGTAAGGGACCAATTGCATCTATTCTCCATTTCTCAAACGGACCATATGAAATGATAGGGCTTTGTGGCTCGTAGGTTAGCGTGCGATCACTGGCCACTTGACAGGCCTTACATGTTTTACACCAATGGTGTACATCTCTGCTCAAACTAGGCCAAAAGTATCCTGCTTGTAGAATCTTCCTACTGGTGATATCTAGAGAAAAATGACCACCGCAGACGCCGTCATGGTAGCTTGAGATTACCTTGGTGATTTCACTGGAGGTTGGCACCCACCTGAGAATTTGATCTTTGCCCTTACAATACAAGTGGTCGTCTATAAGGCGGTACCTAGTAGCCTTCCTTACCAGCCATTGTTTTTGGCCTTTCGTGTGTCCTGTTGGACATTCCCTTGTATTCAGAAAGCTGATGATATCAGGCATAGCGTCACTGCCTTGAAAGAGGGGTAAATTTAATTTGATTGCTCCTATGGAAGCATCTTGTATTCTTTCTTTAGCTAGTGCATCTGCCTCTTGATTTTCTGCTCTGGGAATGTGGAAGAGTCTTATCGCTTCAAACTTCTTCAGAAGGTCCTTAACTTGGGGAAGTTGACCAAGTAAAACCTGATTTTTGCACTCCCACGTGCCATTTATCTGCCTTATCAAAAGTAAAGCGTCGCCGAACACATTCAAGCGCTGAATTTTTTGTGAAATACATTGTTCCAACCCAAGGATTAGGGCTGCATATTCTGCCTCATTGTTAGAGTGGGAGTGTGATAACTGCCCCATGGAGAATACTCTTTCCTGTTGTTCATTGAAAATGACCATGCCTGCTGCAGACTGATCCATTGTTCTCTTGTATGCTCCGTCAAAGAAAAGAGAGTGAGCTCTCTCTAGCTTAGGGCTCTCTTTATCTGGTGTTCCTTCCTTTGCTTCCATGTTGACCTTCAGCTTCCTCTCCTAGTGGCGATGAGTGAGAATTCCTGCCAGACTAGCCCTGGTGGAGTTTTCTACTTGCATGGTGTAATCAAACTCTTGTAGTCTAATTAACCACTTTGAGATCCTAGATGAGACATCCATGTGTCGCATTACATAAGGAAAAACCTCTTCCATTGTCAGGATTACAAATGGTCTAGGCAAGAGATAGGAGCGGAATTTCGTGGTAGCAAACATCAGTGCCAGAACCATGTGTTCTACTTCGGTGAATCCCTTCTCTGATGGGGTCATGACCCGACTAGAGAAGTAAATAGGGCGCATGAAAGAAGTTTTGGGATCCTTTTGCATTAGTACTGCTCCCAGAGTATCATTTCCCACACTAGGGTTCACATAGAATGGCTCGTCCCACTTGGGGGGTGAAATAGTGGGAAGCTTAGATAGGACTTGCTTTACCTCAGTGAACTGCTGTTAATTCTCTTCACTCCATGAGAAAACATCCCTTTGGGTGAGTTGTTGTAGGGGAAGGACCACTTGAGATAGCAGGTGAATGAACCTGCTTAAATATCTTACCTTCTGAAGGAAAGAAACCAACTGCTTGGCGGTGGTGGGGGATGATAAAGATACTAGAGCCTGAATTTTGCTAGGGTCAGCCTCGATTCCTTTTGCTGAAATTACATGACCAAGGAGAGTGACCTTGCTCTCACCAATGTGACACTTGTCCACGTTGAGTTGGCCACCCAGGGTTTGTAGCCTGGTTAAGCCATCATAGACTTTGCTTAGATGAAGGGCTCATGAGCTATAGATGCAAAAATCATCTATGAAAACCCGTATTGATGTTCCAAAGTAGGGTTGGAAAACAAAGGTCACATAGCATTGAAATGTGGCTGGGGCGTTGGTGAGGCCAAATGGCATCACTCTGTAGGCAAAACATCCCCAAGGTGTGATGAAGGTTGTCTTCTTCTAATCCTCCTCCGCAATGCTAATCTGGAAGTATCCTGAGTAGCCGTCGCATACTGTGTAGCGTTCGTGACCTGCCACTTCATTGAGTATTTCATCCTGGAACTTATTGAGAGGTTTATAATCCACACAGACTCTCCATTTACCATTTTTCTTCGACAGGGTAGATGAAACCTGCTTGTAGCAAACTCCTTACTTCTTTAAGAAATGCCTCTTGTTGAATCACTCCAAGTCTTCTGAGCTTCTGTTCTACAGGTTTACTACCTTCCTTGAGCTTTATGTGGTGCTGCACTACTATAATTCCTGTGATCTTATCATAGCCATCAATGAACAAAGTAGTGAAGTTGCCTAACATAGAGACATACTCTTTTCTCTCTTCATTGGTTAACTCATTTGAGAGCATTTTTTGTAGCTTACTTGCATCCTCCAATGACTGCTTACCTGATGGTCCCTCTTCGTTTGCTGAGGTTGCTTCAAATTGTGTTAATCTGTTTGGGTCTTTAGAACAACTCCCATTACTTCGATGCAACTGTCACTCCCATCGGTGGTGGTTGTGTCTTCTCCTGAGGTAAACGAGGAGTCGCTGGTGGACTCGTCTTCTGAAGCCTCCAAGATCATATTGCGCTGCTTCCCAGTCCTCATGTCGTAGAATATGGACTTCCCTTTAGCATCCTTCATCTGGATCATCCCGATGCTCTAGTCTTGTTTTGCTTCCATGGCCATAAGCCAAGGCCTTCCAAGAATGATGGGGTAGCCCTCCCCTTTGTGTGGCATGACAAAGATGTCTACCTCCACTTCCGTAATGAATGCTTTTACTTTGACCGCATTTACAATGCCTACACATTTTACTCTTACATTGTTTGCCATCTTTGCTCGGCAGGGTGCCGGCCTACTTACCTCTAGACCTAGATGGTGCATCATCTTTTCACTCATGACGCATATTTGCGCGCCACTATCTATGTAGACATTTGAAATCCGCTGCCCTTTGATGTGAGCATCCATGGTTGGCAAGATGTCGTCGAGATCCCTCCCAGAGATAGCCCCAGCTATCCGTGGTTTTGATTTCGTGGTACTTACCATTTTCGTCCATTGCCTCCTCATTCTGGGTGCAAGGTGGAGTAATTGGGGCCACGTTATCTTCGGGCCCTGCATTAACACATCCTGAACTAAGTCATAGGGTTGTGCCTCCTCACCTAGTGACAAGTCCACTATGTCTACCTTCCGCCGCGGTTTAGCTGCTTGTTTGCTAGACTCGGCTTTCCCTTTCATCTTCTCTTCCTTTTGAGATGCCTCCTTGTGCCTCGCACGTTTCACTCCCATAACATCCACTTTTTCTGCCTTCGCTTTTCCTTTGTGCTTCTCTCGAGCTGACTCTTCTACCTTTGCCTTCCCTTTAGCCTCTAATCTAATGACACTCACCGCTTTGTTCACCGCAGGTGGTGGGGGTAGTGGCGGAATGAGAGGTTGGGGTGGTGGTTGCTGTTGTATAGGTGGTCGCAGGATTTGGATTGCTGGGATTGGTCTTGGCTGTCTTGGTGGTGGTCTTACTCTTGGCGGAGAGATCTGATTCTGTCTCCCTCCTCTATTAAAATCTGCCTTCTTGGGTGTGGGCAGTAGTACATTCCATGGCCGTCTTCTCCGCAATTGTAACAGTGGTATTCTGGGTTCTACCTTCGTTGTCCTCTTCCTTGTTCTGGATTTCTGCCAGATGCCTACCCTTGCTGCACCAGATGCACAGATAAACTCTCTAGTTGGGTGGTGATGCGAGTCAGCAGGTCTTGGTGCTCCTCTGTTGTCTCCTGTGGTTGGACTCTATGGTTGGCTATTGCAGCCACTGGGGTTGGTCGGGCCGAGCTTGTTTCCTCTGACTCGTTTACTCTTGCTTGCATGCGCAGCTTCTTGTCTTTAAGGCGGGCTACTTTGACTGCCAACTCATATGTTGCAGGAAACCTTCCCTTCACCTTCTCTCTAAGCGACGACCATAGACCAGCAATGAAACGGTCCCTCTTCAGGAAATTAGGCGCTCCTTCGCCTTCCTCCAGTGTGGCAACCCATCTCTCCCATAGGTCCACAAACTTTGATTCATAGGTGGCGTACTCCAGCAGGCCTGCCTGCTTTAATTCTGTCAATAGCTGCCATAGCTTCTCCGAGGTTGTGCCTCCACCAAACCTCTTTACAAAAGCAGCCCTTAACACATCCCATGCATTCTTGGTAGCCTGGGGCAATGCATTGTATCAGGACTTGGCCTCTACTTTCATCAATAGAGGAAAAATTCTAAGTCGTGAAGCGTCGTCATCTTTGTTGGAGACGACACAAGCAATGTCAAAATCATCCAAAAAGTCGGTGGTGAGATCTTCTCCCTTCTTTCCACTGAACGTGGGGAAAGAAAAACTTGCCATGGTGGTAACTCAGGAAATTACAAACCCTTTTTTTTTTTTTACATCAACAACAACTGCTCATAGGAGTTTCTTACAGGGGCGAATGGATAGGCTAAAACATGATAAAAATAGAGACATTAAAGGAATGATGGTAATCTAGTATGGGGAGAATGATGGGGTTCGGGGAATTGAGGATTTCTCCTAGTTCTGCTGCACCAAATAGGTAGACGATCTTCTGTTGGTAGAAGACTTTCCTATCCACATAGATGTTCACATGCATATGCTGTAGGAATCTGAACGAGAATGCCGTCGGCCCATTTTTCATTATGCACAAAGGGTGAAATACCTACTTACACTCTTATCGTGCCAGTGTTGATGAGTCGGCACATCCACAAGAGGTCATTACCTTTCATGGGTTCTACCCTTCCTTCGTTGCTCAGCACGTACGGGGTGATGGCGACGCGTCTGACCACTCCCAGTCTCTTGGCTAACAGCAATTCTAGGTAGTTTCCGTAATCGGCGTGTTGCATGAATTCTACTCCATTCAGCTACAGCTCATCTCCAGCCCACTGGGTCTCTCCCATGGTAGAGAGCTTCTTCAGGATAAGTTGTACAGGGAGGGGAGGAAGGTCCTCCACTCGCTTCCCAAAACAGCGAGAGCAGTAGCCGAACCACTCCTCTCTAGGACATGTGAATCTTCTCACCACTTCTTCTTCTGGATTGTCTAAGTAGATTGGTAGCACTCGCATGCGTTGATAGCCGTTTTTCGGCTTTCCATAATTGCCATAGTAAGCTACCTCACCCTACCAAATTCACCCAAACACTATGGCTATCCCTGCCATTTCACTGTACATAGACGTGTGTGAGTTAGGGGGGTTTTTCCATATCTTCTTAAAATCCTCATCTAGCTAGTCACTGGGCTAGTTAAGTCAAAAAAAAAAAAAATAAAAAAAAAAATATATATATTATGGCCCATTTGTGTGTAAATATTGCATTGTATATATGGCCTAAATATAGGGATTTTTTATAATTATTTTGGTATATTTATTTAAATATTTCTACTTAGGTGTGTGTTTTATTAAACCTATGTACACCTTCTTTCATCCTCTTACACCATAAGTATATTTTTTGCCAATATGTACATACTCTAACCTTATATTTTTCCTTTATACAAATCACTCCCACATTTTCACCCTCACCCTTGTGAAAACAAAAAAATGATTTCTACTCATTGGTCACGTTTATCATATTATTTACTTGCATACCTTTTCCTCTTTCACCCAAAATAATTCAAAGAGGGACCATATCATATGATTCCAATATCTTTCCATATCCATAACTCCTCCATATTTTTATTATTATTTTTACTCATTATTCTAACACCATGTGCTCATTGAGCTAAAGTCCATGAATAGTCCATACACTAGTCCCACCATGTATATATTTCTTTATTCACTAATAATCCTCCTCCATGCATGTGTCAAGGGAAACTTGTATGCTTTGTATTATGATATGACAAAGGAGGGGCTCACTCTTGGATGCATTGTACAAATTCAACAAAGGAGGGGGCCACTGAAGACTTTTTGTGAAGAAAAAACAGGTCTTTTGGTGGGATTTTTAATATCCATCTCCACTCCTAATTGGGAGCGGTGGTCAAAAGAGAAAATGTAGCCCACGCTTTGAATAATCACCTCAAATTTTTTCATGATTTTTGGAGCTACCAGCGGTGAGATATGATTTTTTGAGTGGACCCCAGTCTGCCCACTTTTCTCACAAGTAGCCCATAGTTTTCTCTCACCTCTTTCCACACTTCTACACACACACACACACATTCCTCTCAATCCCTCACTCAAACCTGCACCTTCAATGGTTTCTCTCACCTTCTTCACCATTAACCTCCCCACTTACTCCCATAGCTCTCATATGAGCTCTCCATGTACATACACCATCTCTATGCCTCTCTCTATTATCTCCAAAGTACAATTCCATCTTACTCTTTATATATATACATAAATTCAGCATGTGTAACATGCTTAACCTCTGCAAATCAAAAGATCTCATCAACGGAATTACCATTTTCATCACGATGATCAACCTTGGCGGCGGTGGCGTAAAGAAGAGAAGACGAAGAAGAAGATCGATAGTCATTTTGAGAACCTACACAAGTAAGTCCAAACCTAAGAGGGTATTGTGGTGAGAGGTCTCCCACACCCTATGACAATGTGTGTGTGTTTTGGCAATGTTTAGAAATCACTAAGCATTGAGTGAGTTTTGTACAAGCTCTACGATAGCATCATAACAAACCATCTCCATTTGCAAGTCACAAATAAGGTATTACGCAAGATCCTTTCCTCTCTCTCTTTCCTTTGCTCTAGCTCTCTCTGGTCCATTTCATGTGTGTCTTGGTGTGAGGTTGCTTGTGTGTGTTGTGTGGTGCATCTTCTTGGTTGTGCCAAAATCTCTCTTGCGTCCTAGTTCGCATACCATAACTAGGTGGTGCCCCTATCTTGTTTGGGTTTGGCTGTGGGTTTGCTGTTTTGTTGTGCTTGTGGTTGCCCCAGCCCCAATTGAGCAGCACGGGAGCCTTGAGGGGTGTTTAGAGGTCGCCTCTCTTGTTGCTCGCCCCGGACCGCCTCAATTATGGTGCCCCCACGGAGGAGCGATTGTGTGCTTAGTGTTGTTGTATTGCATGAATGCTTGAATTTCAGCATAATCAAGTAGATTTTATGAATCATGAAAACATGTATGACCGAGTTTAATTTCAAGGAAACAAAAATTGATCTAGAATATGGTTCGGATTATGCATAACATAAGAAAGGAAAAAAACATTTTCACATAAAAGTCTAGAATTCATGTTGAAAGACCTTTCAAAACTTTGTGTAGTTAGTTGATGATTGTTTGGAACTAATATTTGTGTGGTTCTAGCATTGAGGGACTATGACACGCTATACCTTTGATGATATCCCAATGTTCTTTGGAAATCCAAAAGAAGATGTTGATGATTTTCTTGCTGATTTTAGAATGGTTTGTCATATCCTTGGTAAAAGGGATGACATTGAAAAAGGGGATTTTCTATTGCTATGCCTTAGAGGCAACGCTGAGCAATGGTTTTGGAGTATGTCTTCTCAGATTGAAGATGGATATACCCAAATTTCCAAAGCTTTGAAGGCCAGATTCTCTAAAGTTCCAACAACGGAGAAAGCATGGGCTTCACTACGGAGACTTCAACAACATGGTGAAGACTACTATGCTTATGATGATATTTTTTCTCGTCAATGGGAAGGATGTGGATTTAGTTCTACATTTCCAGATTATGTAAAAATGGATCAATTTATTTCGGGTTTGTCTCCTTTCCTAAAGACTAAGGTTACTTGTAGTGGACCCTCTACCTTTGAAGAAGCGGTCACTATTGCCCGAAGGAAGTTTCACAAGTACTTCTACATCAAAAATGGTTTCCATCATGCTGGAAGAACCAACCATCATGAAAGTGTTTCTATCAAGGAGTCATCTCCTTTGCCATACTTGTCTCCTTCTACTCCGACAAATGTTGAAGAAGTTACTTACATGCCAACTGATTATTCAAGTGCTAAAGTGTGTGGCCAAGATTCAAATGTGGAATCTCTTTCTTCTACCTTTATCACAAGCATGCAAAAATCGACACAAGATATCTCAAATGGCATTGATGATTCAATAATGGATACATCCAACCTTTTGGCGGAGGATCAATTTCTAGTCCGAGCAGACAAAGCTTTTGTGCAACATGACTCTATGGAGAATGAAGAACTTGAAGGTAACCTTGATCTTATGGAATGTTCTGAGAGTGTATCTTGTCTGAAAGAAGAGAGTGAAGAAGAAGATGAAATCATAGGTGGAGAGATCATAGACCACATTGATCATAAAGAGATGATTGTGTACATGGAATGCCAACTCCAAAACAAAGTAGAAGAGTGTGAGTTGAATCCAGGTGAGGATAATCTTGAAGAAGTTTTTGAGGATGTTGAAAAGCATTGGGATGACCCATGTATGTTAAGCATAGAGGAATCTATCATGCAAGAAGCCAAATGTTTCACAAAATCAAACAGTATTCCATCAACCTTTGAGGTGGTACAATGTGAGGAGTTACAACCTTGCCAAAGGGGGGGCTTAGAAGGGGATGAAGAACATGGGAGAGTAGTAAAAAATAAAATCATAAAAGGAAACTATCAGAAGGGTATCATTCTCTCCAATGGTGTTTTAGTGGGTGGCTCTTCATTCATGGGACAATCTCTTAGCAAGAAAATCCAAGCTTTTGAAGCCCCAATCATCTTCACATTGGGTTTCACCTCTTCAAGGTCAACTTCTCCTCTCTTCACATATACCTTTCATCGGGGACACCATACCTTCTTAAGTGGAAGAGGACATGAATACTTGGTGATAAACGGATGTTTCCAAATCTTCTTCACTTGGTTCTTTGGTGTATGGAGGTCGCACATTGTGATGCTTCGGGTCTTCATCATAGATGAAAAACTTGTTGATTGCTACATGTGGATATTTCATCAATCAGTACCAAAATCTATTCTCTTCCAATGTGTTGGAAGCAATAGAAACCTTCATCTATTATCTACTTATGTGGTAAACTATCTGCAATATCTTCCAATAGCAGCTGGAAGCATGGATCAAGCTTTCCTAAATCATAAAGGTCATAGAATTTTTTACTTGATGAGCCTACCCAGGTTGAATGAAATTTATGAGCTACAGTTCAGGAATTTGCTCATACAAGCTCTGGAAGATCGTAGCAGATACATCAACTTTACACAAGAGGAAGAGCAACCAATCTTTTATATCACATTCATAGTGATAGATGCAATGATGGACAACAGTAAAATCTATAATTTTCTTCAATCAAAATCAGTAAGTGATTCCATACCATACATCTCGCTTTGGGAAAGATATTTCAAGATCTTTGATCCTGGGGGGTGCTTATGGAAACTTTCTCGATGGAGGAGATTTACTCTGTCACTTCATTTCATCCTGCTATTGGCTTGAGAACCTTTCATATCACACAAGGTTTTTTAATCATACAACAAAGGTTCTTCAAAGATCAGAGCAGACAAAGACAGACGTTACACAATCTACATGTTGTATGATCGGATAAATGGTACATGAATGTACCATTATCTAAGGGGGGGGGCTAATGATAGCCGTTTTTTGGCTTTCCATAATTGCCATAGTAAGCTACCTCACCCTACCAAATTCACCCAAACACTATGGCTATCCCTACCATTTCACTGTACATAGACGTGTGTGAGTTAGGGGGCTTTTCCCATATCTTCTTAAAATCCTCATCTAGCTAGTCACTGGGCTAGTTAAGTCAAAAAAATAAATAAAATCAAAAAAATAAAATATATTATGGCCCATTTGTGTGTAAATATTGCATTGTATATATGGCCTAAATATAGGGATTTTTTATAATTATTTTGGTATATTTATTTAAATATTTCTACTTAGGTGTGTGTTTTATTAAACCTATGTACACCTTCTTTCATCCTCTTACACCATAAGTATATTTTTTGCCAATATGTACATACTCTAGCCTTATATTTTTCCTTTATACAAATCACTCCCACATTTTCACCCTCACCCTTGTGAAAACAAAAAATTATTTCTATTCATTGGTCACGTTTATTATATTATTTACTTGCGTACCTTTTCCTCTTTCACCCAAAATAATTCAAAGAGGGACCATATCATATGATTCCAATATCTTTCCATATCCATAACTCCTCCATATTTTTATTATCATTTTTACTCATTATTCTAACACCATGTGCTCATTGAGCTAAAGTCCATGAATAGTCCATACACTAGTCCCACCATGTATATATTTCTTTATTCACCAATAATCCTCCTCCATGCATGTGTCAAGGGCAACTTGTATGCTTTGTATTATGATATGACAAAGGAGGGGCTCACTCTTGGATGCATTGTACAAATTCAACAAAGGAGGGGCTCACTCTTGGATGCATTGTACAAATTCAACAAAGGAGGGGGCCACTGAAGACTTTTTGTGAAGAAAAAATAGGTCTTTTGGTGGGATTTTTAATATCCATCTCCACTCTTAATTGGGAGTGGTGGTCAAAAGAGAAAATGTAGCCCACGCTTTGAATAATCACCTCAAATTTTTTCATGATTTTTGGAGCTACCAGCGGTGAGATATGATTTTTTGAGTGGACCCCAGTCTGCTCACTTTTCTCACAAGTAGCCCATAGTCTTCTCTCACCTCTTTTCACAGTTCTACACACACACACACACACATTCCTCTCAATCCCTCACTCAAATCTGCACCTTCAATGGTTTCTCTCACCTTCTTCACCATTAACCTCCCCACTTACTCCCATAGCTCTCATATGAGCTCTCCATGTACATACACCATCTCTATGCCTCTCTCTATTATCTCCAAAGTACAATTTCATCTTACTCTTTATATATATACATAAATTCAGCATGTGTACCATGCTTAACCTCTGCAAATCAAAAGATCTCATCAACGGAATTACTATTTTCATCACGATGATCAACCTTGGCGGCGGTGGCGTAAAGAAGAGAAGACGAAGAAGAAGATCGATAGTCATTTTGAGAACCTACACAAGTAAGTCCAAAACTTCTTCAAGCTTCACCATCACAAGGATTTTCTCACTTCATTCAACCATCTTACTCCAACCATCCACCCCATTCTACCCATTGTAAATATATCATTAACTTTCTAGTGATTACTAACACTAACCACTAACATACTAACACAAAATAGCATTGACCTAACCATAAAAGACACCTCACCTCAAAACATGTACAAAGTAACTCTCTCTCTCTCTCTGTCTCTCTCTCTCCTTACTTACTTTCACCTTATCTACCATAAATATTGCTCTCTTTTGAGCCCACACCCATGACTCAAGCAGACAAAGAAGGCCCACAATGTTTTGATATTCAAAAAAATCATAATCCTGATTTGTTAGCTTGTAAATTAGGATTTTCAATAATCTTAATGAGGGGTCTCCAACCTATAAATAGGCCCCTCTCCTTCTTGTAAAACCTCCAACATCTCACATAGCACCCCAACACTCTATGCGTGAGGAGAGACTTAGGTGTAGCAACCACTTGTGAGCTTCACTCTTGGTGTGAGAGAAGCCTTCAAGCTACACATTGCAAGTGAGAGAGCGTGAGTTCCACAAATCTCAAAACCACTATTGTATATGCTCCTTCATCATCAATAAATTGAGGTTTGGTGCATCAAAGGCGTGATTCGACGTTCAAATCTTCGTCCTTCCATTTGTGCAATACGGTTTGGTGAATTCAAGGTGACTTGTGTATTTTGGGTTTTTATGGGTTGATCTTGATTTTAGAAAGTGTTTTAGTGTGTTTTTCATTGCCAGTTTTTTGTCCATTGTAAGAGGGTATTGTGGTGAGAGGTCTCCCACACCCTAAGACAGTGTGTGTGTGTTTTGGCAATGTTTAGCAATCACTAAGCATTGAGTGAGTTTTGTACAAGCTCTACGATAGCATCATGACGAACCATCTCCATTGGCAAGTCACAAATAAGGTATTACGCAAGATCCTTTCCTCTCTCTCTTTCCTTTGCTCTAGCTCTCTCTGGTCCATTTCATGTGTGTCTTGGTGTGAGGTTGCTTGTGTGTGTTGTGTGGTGCATCTTCTTGGTTGTGCCAAAATCTCTCTTGCGTCCTAGTTCGCATACCATAACTAGGTGGTGCCCCTATCTTGTTTGGGTTTGGCTGTGGGTTTGCTGTTTTGTTGTGCTTGTGGTTGCCCCAGCCCCAATTGAGCAGCACGGGAGCCTTGAGGGGTGTTTAGAGGTCGCCTCTCTTGTTGCTCGCCCCGGACCGCTTCAATTATGGTGCCCCCACGGAGGAGCGATTGTGTGCTTAGTGTTGTTGTATTGCATGAATGCTTGAATTTCAGCATAATCAAGTAGATTTTATGAATCATGAAAACATGTATGACCGAGTTTAATTTCAAGGAAACAAAAATTGATCTAGAATATGGTTCGGATTATGCATAACATAAGAAAGGAAAAAAACATTTTCACATAAAAGTCTAGAATTCATGTTGAAAGACCTTTCAAAACTTTGTGTAGTTAGTTGATGATTGTTTGGAACTAATATTTGTGTGGTTCTAGCATTGAGGGACTATGACACGCTATACCTTTGATGATATCCCAATGTTCTTTGGAAATCCAGAAGAAGATGTTGATGATTTTCTTGTTGATTTTAGAATGGTTTGTCATATCCTTGGTAAAAGGGATGACATTGAAAAAGGGGATTTTCTATTGCTATGCCTTAGAGGCAACGCTAAGCAATGGTTTTGGAGTATGTCTTCTCAGATTGAAGATGGATATACCCAAATTTCCAAAGCTTTGAAGGCCAGATTCTCTAAAGTTCCAACAACGGAGAAAGCATGGGCTTCACTACGGAGACTTCAACAACATGGTGAAGACTACTATGCTTATGATGATATTTTTTCTCGTCAATGGGAAGGATGTGGATTTAGTTCTACATTTCCAGATTATGTAAAAATGGATCAATTTATTTCGGGTTTGTCTCCTTTCCTAAAGACTAAGGTTACTTGTAGTGGACCCTCTACCTTTGAAGAAGCGGTCACTATTGCCCGAAGGAAGTTTCACAAGTACTTCTACATCAAAAATGGTTTCCATCATGCTGGAAGAACCAAACATCATGAAAGTGTTTCTATCAAGGAGTCATATCCTTTGCCATACTTGTCTCCTTCTACTCCGACAAATGTTGAAGAAGTTACTTACATGCCAACTGATTATTCAAGTGCTAAAGTGTGTGGCCAAGATTCAAATGTGGAATCTCTTTCTTCTACCTTTATCACAAGCATGCAAAAATCGACACAAGATATCTCAAATGGCATTGATGATTCAATAATGGATACATCCAACCTTTTGGCGGAGGATCAATTTCTAGTCCGAGCAGACAAAGCTTTTGTGCAACATGACTCTATGGAGAATGAAGAACTTGAAGGTAACCTTGATCTTATGGAATGTTCTGAGAGTGTATCTTGTCTGAAAGAAGAGAGTGAAGAAGAAGATGAAATCATAGGTGGAGAGATCATAGACCACATTGATCATAAAGAGATGATTGTGTACATGGAATGCCAACTCCAAAACAAAGTAGAAGAGTGTGAGTTGAATCCAGGTGATGATAATCTTGAAGAAGTTTTTGAGGATGTTGAGAAGCATTGGTATGACCCATGTATGTTAAGCATAGAGGAACCTATCATGCAAGAAGCCAAATGTTTCACAAAATCAAACAGTATTCCATCAACCTTTGAGGTGGTACAATGTGAGGAGTTACAACCTTGCCAAAGGGGGGGCTTAGAAGGGGATGAAGAACATGGGAGAGTAGTAAAAAATAAAATCATAAAAGGAAACTATTAGAAGGGTATCATTCTCTCCAATGGTGTTTTAGTGGGTGGCTCTTCATCCATGTAAATTTCTAAGAATATTCTTAGGTATTCCTTGAATGCGTGCGTCATTAACCTTTGGAAGGTAGCTGGGATATTAGTTAAGCCAAAAGGCATAACTCGATACACATAAATTTCCCATTCTGTGGCAAATGTTGTTTTGTGTTGATCCTCCCTTGCTATTTGCCAGTTGGTTGTATCCTGAAAACCCATCCAGAAAGGAATAAGCCCGTCTCCCGACCACCCGCTCGAGTACATGTTCTGTGATTAATCGGCAAGGGATAATTATCCCTTATGGTGGCTACATTTACCTTTTTGAGGTTTACACACACTCACAGTTTTCCATTCTTTTTGGGAACTACCACAATGGGTGACACCCAATCTGTATGACATTCGATTTCATAGATGAATTTAGCTTCCATCAGTTTATCAATCTCTTCTTTGATTCATTTAGCAAATGTGTCATTATATGTATAAGGACGTTGTTTGCTAGGTTTTGCATCTAATTTCAAAGGAATTGTATGTTGGCATATCGACGGATCAACTCCTTTGAGGTCTTTATAGGACCATGCAAACACATCTTTATACTTCTTGAGAAGTTGTGTCAGTCGTTCTTCTTCTTCAGGCTCTAAATCGTTTTCTATATAGACCAGTTGAGGCTTTTCACCTGGTTCTGCAAGGTCTATCCTTTTTGCATTTTCTGGCCCATCGTAAGATTCTTGGTTGGTTCTTTCCCTGAATGGTGGTGTCATGATGATTTTTCTATCCTGGATGGTAAATTTTCGATAGTGTGATGGTACATTCATGTTTCCGTTTTCTAAATCCCCTTTACCATCACTATCTTCTTCAGTAGTCTATATCTCGCATAACGATTGTTTCAGTTCTTGGTATTTCTATTTACGCTCCAATTTGGTCCACTCTTGGTCTTTTGTTGTTTCTTTTTTTGATTTTTGAGATTTTTGTGATTTTGTTTCTGTTTTAGCTTTTTGTTCCTGTTTTATTTCCTCTCGTGTTCTTTCTTTTCGATCTTTTGAGAATCTTCCTCATATGTGATCTTTTACACAATCCTCTGCTTTTACAAGCATCAAATAGTGAGTTTTACCTTTTATCCTGGGCATCAGGTTCTCTCTTGCTTTGTTTCTTGCTTGTTTCCTCCTATAGTGTTCCTGGCGTCTAGGGTGTTGATTAGCAAAATCATAAAACTTGATATTCTCGGTTTCCCTTCCATGCTCGCTTGAGTTGTCTGAAAACTCATTATCTGCATCATCATTTACTTCCAGATGTTCAGAGGAGTTATAAAACTCTTCTTGTTCCTGTTCCGGTGGTTCTACCGTCTCATCTTCTCCTGGTATAATCTTTACCATGTAGTAGGGTAGCACATCATAGCCATCCTTATCGCAAAATTTTGTTGTTGGACTATCTGTAATGGTACAGACATCCAATGTTGCTAGTATGTGTTCCCATTCTATAGGTTCCAAGGAATCTTCAAGGAAAAGTTCCAGAATATACTCCTTGTCCTCAATTGCTCTCTTTAAGACGTATTCCTCTCTTCTTAGGCTTCCACAATGTGAAGCTCCGCACATCCATAGCTCTTTTTGTTGCCCTAACCATGCCGAGAGTTCTGATCCTGCTACTGTAGTTGAATGAAACTCTTCCACAGGTGTTTGGCTCACATCTTTGTAAATATGGTCTTCCAGGTGTATTTTAGTTGTTTTCTCGCCATGTGTGAGGTATATATGGTCGTAACCCCAATTTTGGACCATCTTCAATTGTCGCATGAATGGTCGTCCCAAGATGATCTCATAATTGTTCTTTTTGTCAAAATCGACTATTGCAAATGTATGCTCATACTCGATTCCGCACGAAGTGACAATCACTTTTTCTAAGAGTCCTAGAGGCTTTTCCATGAACCCATCGGCCGATTGCAATTTCATTCTGGTAGCTCTCAAAGCTGGTTTTCCCCATTTTTTCCAAATTTCCTTGGTGGCGATAGCAACTCCCACTCCACTGTCAAGAAGAGCTTTGGAAACTACTCCTTGGAATTCTATTGGTAGCGTCGTGTTTCCATCTTCTCCCTCGCAATACTCTCCAAACTTGTTTAATGGTACTGGCCTAGTGTTTAGTTGAGGCCTGTCCAACCCTCTGATCTCTTCCTATAGCCTCAAGGTGGGGTCTTTCACTCCAAATTTTCCTAGGCATTTACCTACTGTGGTCCACATGTTTGGCCGTAACCTTAGGAGTTCTGCTAATGTGATGGTGCATGCCACCGGAGTGGACAACAACTCAATCAATCCTTGCGAATCCATCACTTTGTTAGAAGAAAGTCTTTGAGATGGGATTGATCTCACTTCCAACTTGGCTTTATACTCTCCTAGGTAAGAGGTTAAAGTTCTCAGCGAGTCTGGTTGGCTGTGCCCCGAACTAATTGATCCTTGGTCTCCCCCTTGTGAATGTATCTCAAAGTTCATTTGTGACCTTGCCTCAAATTCTTCAATAGGAGGTAAGGTTATATTCTCTTCTTTTCTCGTGCTATTCATGTGGTTACTCATCCTATTAGCCTCGTTGGCCTCACGGATTTGCTTCCACAGATCGTCTAGATCGTTACAATCCTTACCCATTTCTGTCAATATTTTAGGCTGGAACTTGTCACTTGCCTCATCTGTTGTATTTGGCACTATGATAGGCTCTCCTCTGGACTCATAGACATTAGTGAGTCTTTTCTTTGTTCCTACTTGTTCCTCTAAAGTTGGTTGGATAGGGGTTGGAGCCGGTGCCTCATGCCAATTTGCAGGTTTACCCAACGGGTCTTCCATCAATGATTGAGCTATTTCAATCATCCTTTTACACATTTCCAACCTTTGTTTTTCTATTTCCGCATATGGAAAAGTCATCCACCTTTGCTCCTGGGTTTGGTTCTTTTTAAGTCTAGCTTCATAAGCCTTTAGAAGCGCATCCAACTGCTCATTTACCTTGTCAGCCAGTACAGATCCTCTTGATCCCGCACTTTTGGGCTCTGCTATTTCCTTGGGTGCTATGGTTGCTGTGGAGTGTGAGCTTAAGCTAGCTGGATCCTCTAACCGCTCTAATCTATCCTTTGTATGTTTCAACTCCTCGGATAGAGCTGTTTGCTCTCGTTCCTTCCTGGCTTTCATACGTGCCTTTCTAGCTTTCCAAGTGGTTCTCTGATCTTTCGTTTCTGAACTTTGGGCATCGGTTTTTGGCTCCTCAACTATGGGTTGGTTCGTCATTCTTTGAGCTTGGGCTCGTGTTACTGCCTGAATAGGTATGATTGTTTCATTTTCTGACCCTCCACTGGAAGGTACTGTTTCTAGCATGTTCAAGGTGATTTTTGCTCCTTTGCTCGTGTTTTTAAGGCAATTGAGAATCAAATGAGTAACCCCACACTTGGTGCAATACGTGTTGACTCTAATGATTTCGTCATGAGGACAGTCTCTTAGCCAATGGTCTCCACCACACTTGTAGCAGGGTCCTTTGGGTTGTTGAGGTGCTCCTTGAGCTCCCCTTTGTTGGTATGCATGTCTCTGTCCGCCCATGCCTCCGTTGGCTATGAACAACAATGTTCGTTCATCTAAGCTATATCTTCCTTCTCCTCCTGCATGTGCAGCTGTTGGTGGTCCTGTACTTCCTAACATGATCCATGGTTATGGTGTCGAGGGTTCTTCCGGTGGATAATAGACAGGGTTTTCCACATATCCATTGGGATCTTCATAATATGCATGCATAGGCACCAAAGCCTTATCTTCGGATTCGGTTACGATTGGAGTGTATCTTATACCGACTGGTCGTAATCCTGGTAGGGGTGGTTGTTGCCCCAACACTAGTTGTGGTCTTTCTACACCTACAGGTCCTGGTAGGTTGCCTGCTTGATATCTAGGCATCGGTGGAGCTTGAGGAGAAGCTACCGGAACTTGGGGAGCGCAAGGTCTCTCTCTCACATATCCCTTGTTATAATAACATTCCTCGGTCCCATAGTTTGTCCATTTTTGTTCAATAGCACACCACTTGGGCTGTTTAGCCTGGGGTTTGACGTACAAGTTAATATTTTTTAGCACTTCATCTACAAGCAGCTCCTGGTTTACAACTACTTCTCCTTTCATTGCTGTCTTAGAAGACTTGCTTCCACTTTGTTGTGAAGATGAATCGTCATCAAGGTGCTTGAACTCCCCCTCTTTGTAGATCGCACAATTGTCCACAAGGTAAAGAGCTTCCTTGGTCAACGCATTCAACGTCGTGGTTCTTTTCAGATGTAAGTCTTTCTGGAGATCCGTATTCCTTAGTCCCTGGATGAATATCAGCATGAGCCTGGACTGAGTTGGCAGTTCTTCCACAGGACAAAACTTAACATATCCTTTTAGTCTTAGGGATGCCTTTCATATAGATTCTCCATCTTTCTGTTTGAATTTATGGATTTGTGAGACGGTATGATGAGCTATCCCCCTTTGTGAGAATTCCTCGATAAATTCGTCAAACACTTCCTCCATAGACTCAAAGTCTCTACGCTCTACAGAGTCAAACCAGGTGGCAGCATCATCCTCTAGGGTTAGTCCAAACCTTGCAAATTGGGTAGGGAAGTCTAACACCTATTTGGCTCTAATTACATGCACAAAGGTTGCTACATGATCTCTTGGGTCTCTGCTTCCTGTGTATTTCTTGTTTACCCATTTTTGCACTTGAGAAGGTCTAATTCTCCGATGGTCTACAAACCTCATCATTGGATCTCCACGTCCTAATCGATATACCTCCTCAGGTCTTCTGTAATAGGCTGGTTCCTCTCCCAGTGGTGCTCCTAAGCCATAATTTCTAACGGTTCTCGCTGGAGGTGGTTCATCTCTTCGAACTCGTTCTATGGGTGGTCCTCCAGGATCTGTTGACCCGTGAGTCTTTGGCTTACTCTCTCCTTGATACCTTGAATAGAGGGGTGGTTCTAGCAAATCCCTTAGCCCT
The DNA here is from genome assembly GCF_014529385.1 of Adiantum capillus-veneris. NCBI lineage: Eukaryota > Viridiplantae > Streptophyta > Polypodiopsida > Polypodiales > Pteridaceae > Adiantum > Adiantum capillus-veneris. The sequence continues at coordinate 16,610,248 of NC_140954.1, forward strand.
CCTGCGGCTTGATAACCTTCTCGGTTTCGGTCTCGTTCCAATGTTGCACTCTGTCGGAGCCATGCCTGCAATGATGGCTGGTTTACTGGTTGGTCTACAAACCTCATCATTGGATCTCCACGTCCTAATCGATATTCCTCCTCAGGTCTTCTGTAATAGGCTGGTTCCTCTCCCAGTGGTGCTCCTAAGCCATAATTTCTAACGGTTCTCGCTGAAGGTGGTTCATCTCTTCGAACTCGTTCTATGGGTGGTCCTCCAGGATCTGTTGACCCTTGAGTCTTTGGCTTACTCTCTCCTTGATACCTTGAATAGAGGGGTGGTTCTTGCAAATCCCTTAGCCCTCGTGCGGCTTGATAAACTTCTCGATTTCGGTCTTGTTCCAATGTTGCACTCTGTCGGAGCCATGCCTGCAATGATGGCTGGTTTACTGGTTGGTTTTGGTTGTTGAATGCTTGCGATCGGGTGGAATGTGAGGTAGCTTCATACTCATTAGAAAAGGGATCTGTCAACTTACTTGGGGTGTAGTTGGCTCTTGGCACTTCTTCAGGGGCATATGCTGATGCTCCTAGACCTGATGCCCTTTCTACCTCCTCTGGGAGAATACATTGGTATTATCGCCCGTATCTATCAACCAAAACTATACCCTTCCCCATGGCAGTTTCATAAGAGAATAAGTAAAGAACCTTCTCTTTGCTTAATTCGTTTACGTATGGTTCTTTGCTGCGAAAGTAAGCGACTATACCCTTACTCTCATGCTTGTAGATTCCCACGTTCTCGTTACAAGTTGGAACCCTTGTTGTTTTCTTATCATACATAAAAATAGCTCCAGGCGGATCAATGTTTGGTGGCAGTTCTTGAGCTTCTGAAACCATTTTCCCTTTCGCCACATTATCTCCATATCTGTTGTAATATTCAGGGTTACTAACTATCAGATAGTGGTTCCCCTTTTTGTCTCGGAATCTATCTCCATCATCATAGACTCGGATTATCTCCAATCTCTGAGCTAGCCTCTCTTCGATACAAATGCACTTGCGTCCTCGATAGTCAAAATAGACTAGGGCTCCCCTTGAGTTTGTTCCCTCTAAAAAGATCACAGTGAGTTTGGAATCATTCAAAGGATTCAAGGAGGTGCTTCCTCCTGGCATCGGTCCGTCGTATGTGAAACCTCCTGGCTGTTGACTATCCATCATGAAAAAAGATTTGTCTGACGAAGTGTCAGTATCACTGCCTTCCTCAATAATCGGTGCTAGCGGATCTAACCTTGCCTGAGTCACACTCTCTTCGGTGGACACTAAGCTACCTTGGTCACCTGTCACCTTCTGGTCTCTAACAATGTATCTTCCTAATCTTAAATTCATCAAACTTATCAATGCAATTTATCACAAATCCAACCACTCACCTGGCAAAGGATCAGTCTCCGCACAACTTCTTGCTTTGTTGTTGAAGATACCTGTACACAAGCGTTTAATTTCGGAAATCAAAACAAAGCATTTATCTGCTAGAGGTTATCTTAGTAATGATTGGTATAACTAGAGAGTTAATCTCAACCACTACTGTATTTTATACACTGATGATGTTCTGGATTAGGTCTGCTAATCTGAAACTGTACTTCCCTTGGATGTTGGTCAATTTACGCAGAAAAGTCTGAATTCAGTCTTTGCTCCGTCAAATGGACAAACAAGGTCCAAATTCACTTCTAAAAGAAGTTCTGGAACCCCTAAGCCAAATGGAATCTCACTGTCTAAGGTCAGTCAAATTTTCTCTTCAGTCATCCCCAGTAGACATCCTACGCGTAGGATGTCTCCTGCTTAGTTTTGCCTGGATTTTTGCACTATGATTTCCCCTTGATGTGCTGAGTCTACAGTTATTTTTACTTTTTGATTTGGACACCTATTGGCTAGTCAAAGAGTCAGAAATCTGTTCCGAGAGCCTGTTGTTGATCTTGATCAGTCTAATCAACTCCAATTTGGATCAAAATTGACTAGGAGGCTTGCCTTAGGCTATACAACACCTTGCTATGCCCACTGTCAATGTCAGGCTTCAATTCTTACTTTAGACATCCTACGCGTAGGATGCCTTTTTCATCAGAATGGCTTCAAACTCAAAGCACAAGCTCCCCTTGAGTTGCTGATCACTTTGGTATACTCACAATTTGGTTTGGAGTCCAAAATCACACAGAAGACATCCTACACGTAGGATGTCTTTTGGCCTATTTGACCCCAGACTTGTCCCATAGCTTCCCCTTGATGTCAGTAACCTAGTGGTATGCTTAGATTTTGGTTTGGATTTCAAAAGTCCCCAATTTTAGCTCTTCTTGCCTTTTTCAGTCAAAAGTGCTAAAGTCTGCTTTGAACCCAATTTTCTCACCCAAATGAGGTGAAACCCCTCTCAGTCACTCAATATATCATGCAAGACATGCTCTTGCAGCCATTTTATGGTTTTGGTCTCAAAATAACGTTTTGGCACAATTTGGGTAGGATGTCTGGCAATTTCAGTCTATATGGCCTTATCCTGTCAAAATATGGTCAAATTTCCACTTTCCAGTTGAAATTAGGGTAAACCCCACCTTCTGAACACACTGGTCAACTCAAAATCCCAAAATTCCCACTAGATTAGCTTGTAGACATCCTATGCATAGGATGTCTCCTGGCTTGAAATTAAATTTATTTATTTTTTGACAGAAATGCTCCTGATGCTCTGTAGCTCTATCAGAAACACTCACAGTAACTCTTGGATTTCTCTTAAGCTTTCAAACACACTTTGCATCTTTTTGCATCTTTCACAAACTTGTGATGACTTTACCAAGCAAGTATACATGCATGAAATGCTCTAGATCCTGAATCATGATGTCCTACTTACTCTACTCCTACTTATCATGTGAAATGGTGATAATGGTGTTTTGGTTGCTTTCTGGCCTCTCCGGACTCTCAAGCTCTCCTCTCACCGCTTCTACCACTCCAACTCCTATTCAAGAACTTGACTACTACCTAAAACTATCTTGGTCTACCTAATCTACCTAAGTCGAAGGATCTAGGCCAGACACACGCTTCCTAGACTCCCTCTAAGACCTAGAGAGTCCTCCACCTTCTGATCCTATCTAAATGTAAAACAAGACTCTTGGCAAGCCAAAAATCCCAATCCTCAAGGATTAGTCTCGGTCACCTACCTAAGGTTTTTGTCTCCGGCAGTGGCGCCAATGTTGGACGGATACGCCGCGATGGATATCAGCACAGCGAGAACTCACCTAACATATAATGTCAGCTAAGGACGAAGCTCGACCCGCAGGCGCGTGGAAGCAAGCATAAGGTGTCAAGCTACACTCGACTGACTCCTAACTAATTCCTACAGAGGTCTCTAGCAATTGTCTAAGTCACAGCCTTCAAGAGTGCATAAGAGGAAACTTCCTATAATGCTTTCTAGAGCCGAACACCCATCAAACAATCTCGAAACACCATAGAACTTGAAGGAGACCCTACTAACACCAATAGGTTGCTCTCCCTAAGGTCTATGAACCGAAATCCCAACCCAAAACATCCGGTGCAAAATCATGTAGGATGTTTGGCCAAAATCTGCAGGTCTTCGTTTCTGAAATCTAAAGTGCGTAATGTGTAGCTCTACTCAATGTGAACGCATGGATATGTTGCAATGAAAAATCGGAAAACATATGCTCACCCAAACACCAGATGAAGCTCGTAGAAGGAGCTCACAAAACCGGACCGTACGCGCGCAATGTAGGTATCGGCGCGTAGCTCTCATCGGGGGCAACACGTTGCACTTCTTTGCACTTGATTCCGACCACCGGTGCACACGTAGCGTCAAGATGAAGCTCACACTCTCTCTCGTACACAGTACGCTCACTCACAGACTTCAAAACTTTTTAAAAAACTGACAAAAGGTTTTTTCATTAAGGTCAAAAAGTGGTATATATACCTTACAATTCTCAAACCCTAAAGTTCCAAAATCAACCAACTACTCAATCTAACTATCAAAACTGGGATACAATCTGGAAACTTCTGTAAGTCCCAATATATACAAGGTGAAAAATCAGGTTTTCCTCAATGAATGAATAATTACAAAAATAATAATCCTCCAAGTAGTTAGTTGCCGTGGGGTGTGTCCAGCTTCTAACATATAGCCTGAGCAACTTGTTGGTCTTCATTGCTAGTTTCTGACTGTGAAGCCTTGACTCTTGATTTCAGAAGCTCTCTGTCACTATTTACTTCTTATAGCACTTGAAGGTAATTCAATGGTGACTTTTCTTCTTGGAAATATTTTGAAGTTTTTGTAGCAATATGTTGAGGTTGACTCTCTTCTTCTGATGCAATGGTCGCCGTGGCCTTTGGTTTCCATTGTTCCATGGGTTTTTGTAGAGTCTCTTCTCGAAAATATTCATTCATATCTTGTATTGCTTGTCCTTGGTAGTCAATCTTGGACTCAGTAATTTCTTGTTCTTCTGAGCATTCTATGTCTTCAGTTACATCTTCTTTTAGCTTCTCATACTCTTTGATTTGTTCAATCACCAATGAAGAGTCCACAGTAGAGAATTTATTTGGTAGACGTTCAGCTTCATCCATTGATTCTATTTGCATGTCTTCCACTTGTGACGTGGCACTAAGATTTTTTGTTACCACTGCCACCTCTTCTTGTGTTGGCTCACTATCGTCAGAATCTTGGCTTCTTTTGCTCTGGACCCTTGAACTGCGAGCTTCATCTTCATCACCTTGTGGATGCTTTGACTTGTCCTCACTGAGGTTCTTTAAGCAATCTTGAATCAGCTGATTCAAGATCTACTTCTTTTCAAGAGATCTCGTTGGGGATTCTTGCTCTGGTTCCCTTGTTGTCACTATCTGAACTTTGCTTTTGGCTTGTTGCTTCTTCTTTTCCATGTAGAGCTTTGTTGGGAAGTCCTTCACTAAATGACCAATGGCACATTGGTTGCAATATGTCGCTATCTCAATATGTGCACCCTTTGGATAAGGCAGCTCTCCATAATACTGCTGATAATGGTTTCCTGTGGTATCTAGATACAGATATGACCTCTTCTTTGCATGCATGAACCTCTAGATTACGACTGACTTAGGAGTATCCACTGGCTTCGTCTCTTTATCCTTCATCGTCTTGTCCTTGAGAAGCTGAAAATAGCTTCCATTATTGCTTTCATACAAGATCAAATCACTATCCATGCTTTCTAGCATGTGTAATGCTAATTCTTCCACCAGTGGTTTCTCCTCCGGCTCGACATCTTCCAATGCTTCTTGAAATTCCACTTGGGTTCCTGAAAACGACACTGCTTCTTGCAAAGCTGGACCTCTTAATCCCACTCTTGAAGATATAGGGTCTCTTTGTTGAGTTTGAACTCCCCCCATCCGAGAGGGTTCCATATCTGATGTTGGCATATGTTCAATGCCTGATGATATGACTTGTTGTGCTCTGTTAAGTAGTGAGGCCGTCCGGGGCGGGCAACAAGAAGAGCAACCTCTAGACACCCTTCAAGGCTCCCGTGCTGCTCAATGGGGCTGGGGCACAACACAACACAAACCAAAACAACAAACCCACAGCCAAATCCCAACTACACAAGGGGCACCACCTAGTTTAAGAGCGAACTAGGACGCAAAAGAGGAGAATCGTTAGAGAAACCCACAAACAAGCAAGGAATTTACACTAACCCTAACACCAATGGAACACTCTCACACACTAAAACACGAGAGAGAGAGAGAGAGAGAGAGAGAGAGAGAGAGAGAGAGAGAGAGAGAGAGAGAGAGAGAGAGAGAGAGAGAGAGAGAGAGAGAGATAGTGCTCGGGCTGCTTTGAAACGTATCGGCAATGATCAAGCAAACACAACTATATATTTAAGAAGGAGAGAGAAAGGGGGAGGGGGTGCTTGTTGCATTAATACCTTCTTACAAATCTGTCATGACAAATCAAAGTGAGATTAGTATTTGTTCAACATAGCTTGCGTAAATTTCACCACAACACATCACAAGAAAAGCCACCCTAATCACAGTCTTAAGGCCAGGGGATCCTCTCCACCCTGTCGCCCTCTTACAATATGTGGAATTTATGGTTAGATTGATGACAACACCAGAGACAAGCTATCAAGAACTTAACAAAAAACACCAAGACACTTACGCATCATTGTTGTCCATTACTTCACGTTGGAAGGGAGACAAAGTATCCAAGCTTAGTCCAAATCCACCCTCCTTGATTCAGCAAATGTTGGGCTTACACTAGTAGGAGAAATGATAGATTTCCTACTCTCAATTGAATGCTCACTCTCTCTCTTACAATGGCATAGAGTTCCCTTGCTAATCCCCTATTACAACACATGCACATGCATAAGACAATGAGCTTCCACTCAAGAGCTCCTTCTAGAGAGGTTGAGCTTGGCTTCTCAAGCTATAGCATAGTGCTCTTGCTTATGGCTCTCTCCTTTTGTGCTAGCTACACCCTCCTTTTATAGCAATTTTGAAGGCTAGGGTTACTCCTCTAACCATGGTTGGGTTAGATTTTCAGCAATTTATCTAATTTCTTTTGCTTGGAATTATCAAGAAGTTGGTGGGGAAAGAGAGATGAGAGAAATGGAGGTGATAGGACTTTTCATAGTGGGTTAGTGTTAGTAGAGTTAGTATTAATTTACAAATGGAATTGGATATTTACAATGGGAGTATCCATGTAGGATACAAATAAGGAAGAAAACTCTTAAGAGGTAAGAAAAGGTGGATTTCTTACAAGGTTGATGCTCCAAGTGTCTTGAGTAGGGCCAATTTTGACGCTTGTTGACGGTCCACTAGCTTTGACGGTACATTTTTTCTCCACTCTTGACCTTCCTTGAGAGACAAGGTAATTGAAGCTGAGTAATCAACCACCATGATGCTGTCTTTTAAGAGAAGAGGCTGAATTTTGTGGTTTTTTTTTTATAGATATGGGTAAATTGGAGGAGGAAAAATGAGACTAGGTGGTCAATTTTGGAATGGAATTGTGTGTGGGAGGTATGAGTACACCATGGTTTCTCTTATTCTTCAAGGTTGAGGAGAAGGTGAGTAGGGTGCAGAGAGGAGTGGTAAGAGATGTGGGGATGATGAGTGGAGAAGTGTGTGTGAAAGAGGAAAATGATAAAGTGGAAGAGAGAGTGTGGCTGCATAGCATGGGAAAACTGGGGTCCACTAATAAAATCATAGCTCACAGCTCGTAGCTCAAAAAAATATGAAAAAATTTGAGACAAAAGTTCAGCCCACGATCTACAACTTTTGTTTGTATTACCTTTTCAAATTCGGAGAGCAAGTGAATTTTAAAAATTCAGCAAAACCGACCGTTTTTTTCCACTGCACAAGGTCCTTGTGGGGTCCTTCTTTGGATGATTCTTTTGAATACCTCCAAGAGTGAGCCCTCCATAGTGCATGTATGCATGCCACCTACCCTTGACCTTATTTGGTAGGTCTATAATTGAAGATATTATTGAGATCATGATATAAGTGAATAGTACAACTAAGAAAATCAAATATTGAGGGGTCTAAAAAATATGTACATGTCAAATATAAATAATATAAGTGGAAAAAATATAAAGGGGTCAAAAGCAATCTCTCTCATTATGAGGCTACCATAAAAAGATAAATATTTTTGGTGTTCTAATTTTTTAGACAAAAAACAAAATAGATGTAGGAAGGGAAAAATCACAATAGTGAAAAAATATACACATAAATAAAACTAGTTTTTTTTGGATTTTTGTTGGGGTGGAGTTACACCAAATATAAGAGAAGCTTACATGAAAATATTTCTATATGGAATAGAGAGTATGAAAAATGGTAAGAAAAATTGTGGTAATGGTGAGGCAATGTACAGAGCATAAATAACACACACCTAGGTAGAAATATTTAAATAAATACCAAAATCATTATGAAAAAATCTTTTATTTAGGCCCTATATACAAAGAAATATTTACATACGCATGGGCCATAATATACTTATATTTTTTATATTTTTTATTTTTTTGGCTCAACTAGCCCAATGCCTAGCTAATTGAGGGTTTTTTATTTCAGTAAGGAGATATGGGAAAAGTCCCCTAACTCACACGCACCTATATACAGTGAAAGGGTGAGGGTAACCATAGCGTTTGGGTGATTTTGGTAGGGTGGAGTATCTTACTATGGCAATTATGGAGAGCCGAAAAACGGCTATCATAGCCCCCCCCTTAGATAATGGTACATTCATGTACTATTTATCCGATCATACAACATGTAGATTGTGTAACGTCTGTCTTTGTCTGCTCTCATCTTTGTATGATTAAGAAAACTTGTGTGATATGAAAGGTTCTCAAAGCCAATAGCAGGATGTAGTGAAGTGACTGAGTAAACCTCCTCCATTGAGAAAGTTTCCATAAGCACCCCCCAGGATCAAAGATCTTGAAATATCTTTCCCAAAGCGAGATGTATGGTATGGAATCACTTACTGATTTCTGTTGAAGAAACTTGTAGATTTTACTCTTGTCCATGATTGCATCTATCACTATGAATGTGATATAAAAGATTGGTTGCTCTTTCTCCTGTGTAAAGTTGATGTATCTGCTACGATCTTCAAGAGCTTGTATGAGAAAATTCCTGAACTGTAGCTCATAAAATTCATTCAACTTGGGTAGGCTCATCAACAAGTAAAAAATTCTATGACCTTCATGATTTAGGAAAGCTTGCTCCATGCTTCCAGCTGCTATTGGAAGATATTGCAAATAGTTTACCACATAAGTAGATAATAGACAAAGGTTTCTATTTCTTCCAACACATTGGAAGAGAATAGATTTTGGTACTGATTGATGAAATATCCACATGTAGCAATCAACAAATTTTTCATCTATGATGAAGACCAGAAACATCACAATGTGCGATCTCCATACACCAAAGAACCAAGTGAAGAAGATTTGGAAACATCCGTTTATCACCAAGTATTCATGTCCTCTTCCACTTAAGAAGGTATGGTGTTCCCGATGAAAGGTATATGTGAAGAGAGGAGAAGTTGACCTTGAAGAGGTGAAACCCAATGTGAAGATGATTGGGGCTTCAAAAGCTTGGATTTTCTTGCTAAGAGATTGTCCCATGAATGAAGAGCCACCCACTAAAACACCATTGGAGAGAATGATACCCTTCTGATATTTTCCTTTTATGATTTTATTTTTTACTACTCTCCCATGTTCTTCATCCCCTTCTAAGCCCCCCCTTTGGCAAGGTTGTAACTCCTCACATTGTACCACCTCAAAGGTTGATGGAATATTGTTTGATTTTGTGAAACATTTGGCTTCTTGCATGATAGGTTCCTCTATGCTTAACATACATGGGTCATACCAATGCTTTTCAACATCCTCAAACACTTCTTGAAGATTATCCTCACATGGATTCAACTCACACTCTTCTACTTTGTTTTGGAGTTGGCATTCCATGTACACAATCATCTCTTTATGATCAATGTGGTATATGATCTCTTCACCTATGATTTCATCTTCTTCTTCACTCTCTTCTTTTAGACAAGATACACTCTCAGAACATTCCATAAGATCAAGGTTACCTTCAAGGTCTTCATTCTCCATAGAGTCATGTTGCACAAAAGCTTCGTCTACTTGGACTAGAAATTGATCCTCCGCCAAAAGGTTGGATGTATCCATTATTGAATCGTCAATGCCATTTGAAATATCTTGTGTCAATTTTTGCATGCTTGTGATAGAGGTAGAAGAAAGAGATTCCACATTTGAGTCTTGGCCACACACTTTAGCACTTGAATAATCAGTTGGCATGTAAGTAACTTCTTCAACATTTGTCGGAGTAGAAGGAGACAAGTATGGCAAAGGAGATGACTCCTTGATAGAAACACTTTCATGATGGTTGGTTCTTCCAGCATGATGGAAACCATTTTTGATGTAGAAGTACTTGTGAAACTTCCTTCGGGCAATAGTGACCGCTTCTTCAAAGGTAGAGGGTCCACTACAAGTAACCTTAGTCTTTAGGAAAGGAGACAAGCCCGAAATAAATTGCTCCATTTTTACATAATCTGGAAATGTAGAACTAAATCCACATCTTCCCCACAGCCCATGCTGTCTCTGTTGTTGGAAATTTAGAGAATCTGGTCTTCAAAGCTTTGGAAATTTGGGTATATCCATCTTCAATCTGAGAAGACATACTTCAAAACCATTGCTCAACGTTGCCTCTAAGGCATAGCAATAGAAAATCCCCTTTTTCAATGTCATCCCTTTTACCAAGGATACGACAAACCATTCTAAAATCAGCAAGAAAATCATGAACATCTTCTTCTAGATTTCCGAAGAAGATTGGGATATCATCAAAGGTATAGCGTGTCATAGCTTCTTAATGCTAGAACCACACAAAGATTAGTTCCAAACAATCATTTTCTCTCATGACATCAACTAACTAGACAAAGTTTTGAAAGGTCTTTTAGCATGAATTCTAGATTCTTATGTGAAAATGTTTTTTTCCTTTCTTATGTTATGCTAATCCAAACCATATTCTAGATCAATTTTTGTTGCCTTGAAATTAAACTCGGTCATACAAGTTCTCATGATTCATATAATCTACTTGATTATGCTGAAATTCAAGCATTCATGCAATACAACAACAATAAGCACAAAGTCATTCCTCAGTGGGGGCACCAATTTGAGGCGGTCCGGGGCGGGCAACAAGAAGAGCAACCTCTAGACACCCTTCAAGGCTCCCGTGCTGCTCAATGGGGTTGGGGCACAACACAACACAAACCAAAACAACAAACCCACAGCCAAATCCCAACTACACAAGAGGCACCACCTAGTTTAAGAGCGAACTAGGACGCAAAAGAGGAGAATCGTTAGAGCAACCCACAAACAAGAAAGGAATTTACAATAACCCTAACACCAATGGAACACTCTCACACACTAAAACACGAGAGAGAGAGAGAGAGAGAGAGAGAGAGAGAGAGAGAGAGAGAGAGAGAGAGAGAGAGAGAGAGAGAGAGAGAGAGAGAGAGAGAGAGATAGTGCTCGGGCTGCTTTGAAACGTATCGGCAATGATCAAGCAAACACAACTATATATTTAAGAAGGAGAGAGAAAGGGGGAGGGGGTGCTTGTTGCATTAATACCTTCTTACAAATCTATCATGACAAATCAAAGTGAGATTAGTATTTGTTCAACATAGCTTGCGTAAATTTCACCACAACACATCACAAGAAAAGCCACCCTAATCACTGTCTTAAGTCCAGGGGAGTCCTCTCCACCCTGTCGCCCTCTTACAGTATGTGGAATTTATGGCTAGATTGATGACAACACCAGAGACAAGCTATCAAGAACTTAACAAAAAACACCAAGACACTTACGCATCATTGTTGTCCATTACTTCACGTTGGAAGAGAGACAAAGTATCCAAGCTTAGTCCAAATCCACCCTCCTTGATTCAGCAAATGTTGGGCTTACACTAGTAGGAGAAATGATAGATTTCCTACTCTCAATTGAATGATCACTCTCTCTCTTACAATGGCATAGAGTTCCCTTGCTAATCCCCTATTACAACACATGCACATGCATAAGACAATGAGCTTCCACTCAAGAGCTCCTTCTAGAGAGGTTGAGCTTGGCTTCTCAAGCTATAGCATAGTGCTCTTGCTTATGACTCTCTCCTATTGTGCTAGCTACACCCTCCTTTTATAGCAATTTTGAAGGCTAGGGTTACTCCTCTAACCATGGTTGGGTTAGATTTTCAGCAATTTATCTAATTTCTTTTGCTTGGAATTATCAAGAAGTTGGTGGGGAAAGAGAGATGAGAGAAATGGAGGTGATAGGACTTTTCATAGTGGGTTAGTGTTAGTAGAGTTAGTATTAATTTACAAATAGAATTGGATATTTACAATGGGAGTATCCATGTAGGATACAAATAAGGAAGAAAACTCTTAAGAGGTAAGAAAAGGTGGATTTCTTACAAGGTTGATGCTCCAAGTGTCTTGAGTAGGGCCAATTTTGACGCTTGTTGACGGTCCACTAGCTTTGACGGTACATTTTTTCTCCACTCTTGACCTTCCTTGAGAGACAAGGTAATTGAAGCTGAGTAATCAACCACCATGATGCTGTCTTTTAAGAGAAGAGACTGAATTTTGTGGTTTTTTTTTTATAGATATGGGTAAATTGGAGGAGGAAAAATGAGACTAGGTGGTCAATTTTGGAATGGAATTGTGTGTGGGAGGTATGAGTACACCATGGTTTCTCTTATTCTTCAAGGTTGAGGAGAAGGTGAGTAGGGTGCAGAGAGGAGTGGTAAGAGATGTGGGGATGATGAGTGGAGAAGTGTGTGTGAAAGAGGAAAATGATAAAGTGGAAGAGAGAGTGTGGCTGCATAGCATGGGAAAACTGGGGTCCACTAATAAAATCATAGCTCACAGCTCGTAGCTCAAAAAAATATGAAAAAATTTGAGGCAAAAGTTCAGCCCACGATCTACAACTTTTGTTTGTATCACCTTTTCAAATTCGGAGAGCAAGTGAATTTTAAAAATTTAGCAAAACCGACCGTTTTTTTCCACTGCACAAGGTCCTTGTGGGGTCCTTCTTTGGATGATTCTTTTGAATACCTCCAAGAGTGAGCCCTCCATAGTGCATGTATGCATGCCACCTACCCTTGACCTTATTTGGTAGGTCTATAATTGAAGATATTATTGAGATCATGATATAAGTGAATAGTACAACTAAGAAAATCAAATATTGAGGGGTCTAAAAAATATGTACATGTCAAATATAAATAATATAAGTGGAAAAAATATAAAGGGGTCAAAAGAAATCTCTCTCATTATGAGGCTACCATAAAAAGATAAATATTTTTGGTGTTCTAATTTTTTAGACAAAAAACAAAATAGATGTAGGAAGGGGAAAATCACAATAGTGAAAAAATATACACATAAATAAAACTAGTTTTTTTTTTATTTTTGTTGGGGTGGAGTTACACCAAATATAAGAGAAGCTTACATGAAAATATTTCTATATGGAATAGAGAGTATGAAAAATGGTAAGAAAAATTGTGGTAATGGTGAGGCAATGTACAGAGCATAAATAACACACACCTAGGTAGAAATATTTAAATAAATACCAAAATAATTATGAAAAAGTCTTTTATTTAGGCCCTATATACAAAGAAATATTTACATACGCATGGGCCATAATATACTTACATTTTTTATTTTTTTTATTTTTTTGGCTCAACTAGCCCAATGCCTAGCTAATTGAGGGTTTTTTATTTCAGTAAGGAGATATGGGAAAAGTCCCCTAACTCACACGCACCTATATACAGTGAAAGGGTGAGGGTAACCATAGCGTTTGGGTGATTTTGGTAGGGTGGAGTAACTTACTATGGCAATTATGGAGAGCCGAAAAATGGCTATCAGTAGCTCTTGAGACCGAGCTAGCTCTTTTTGAAGTTGTGCTATCTTCATAGTTGGTACTTTCGGTGTATTCCCTGTTTGTGCGATTTGGTGTGTTTGTGCTTTGTCTTGTGCTGGTGCGGTGCACGAGACTTGTGCAATGTCTTTCCATGTTGTGCCTTGTGTTGTGCCACCCATTTGTGCAGTGACAGCTGTAGTTGTTAACTCTTCTAGCTGCGTATCAAGAGGTAAAGCCATGACTAGATGATAAACATTACCACCTTCAGATTTGTATTCTTCCCCTCTTGATCCAAATATTTCAGATGCAAAATACTGGTTACTCTCTGCAGGATCTTCATGATTCATGGAAGCTTTGTAGTAGCGACCGTCCTCATCTACATAAAGGGTACCAATTTGTCGTTTCCCATCTTGAGCTTTGTACAGAAAAATACTTGGAGGATATGTGTAGAGTTCTGGAAGTTGATCCTTGTACAACATTTCTATCTCATTGTCGATGATTTTCTGTGCCTCATGTAAATTGATCCCAGACAGTCTTCCATGAAATCTGGATGTGGGTGTAGTGTAAAGAATGAGGATGCAAGAGAGCTACACAAGACAAGCACAAAGCACACAGAGATGGAAAGCTTCTTCTTCTTCTCCTAGAAAAGAGAGTATAAAATGACTAAGTGCTAAAGCTGAAAAGTAGCACATATGTACATGTGGTCACTAAGTGTGAACTCGCTAGAAGCGTACTAGGCTAGCACTATAAGTGTAGTCCAGCTGTAGAATCACTGGCAGAGATCCTCCATGTCGGTCACCTAACACGCCAGTGAGTAAATGCCGTAAGCGGCCAAGACCCGTAGTGGATGCCAGCTCAAGGTGTAGAGCTCGACATCTCAACACTCCCCCTCGAGCTCTGCATGTTGCAGAGTCCAAGCATAGTCCGGAAACGTCGAAGCTTCTCAGCTCCAAGGGCCTTGGTAAAGATATCCGCTATCTGCTCCTCTGTGCTGATGTAGACCAAGTCGATGTCGCCCTCCAACACTCGCTCTCGAACGTAGTGGTAATGGACCTCTATGTGCTTGGTCCTGGCATGGAATACTGGGTTCCTAGCCAACTGTATGCTGCTGAGGTTGTCACAATGGATGACAATCTGCTGGTCCACCTGCACTCCCAAGTCCTCAAGTAATGTGCATAGCCAAGCTACCTTGTATGCTGCGACTGTTGCACCTCTGTACTCGGCCTCTGTGCTCGATAAAGCAACCGTAGGCTGCTTTTTGCTGCTCCAAGTAACAGCAGCACTCCCAAAAGAGAACATGAAGCCACTCGTAGATCTCCTATCAACAATGCTACCTGCCCAATCTGCATCTGTATACCCATACAATGCTAATGGCGCATCTGCTTCATAGAACAATGCATAGTCAAGAGTCCCTTGCACATACCGAAGTGTGCATCGTACTCCATCCAAATGTGGCTTCCTTGGAAGCTGCATGAACTTACTCTCCAAGCCTACTGTGTAGCTCAAGTCTGGCCTCGTGATAGTCAAGTAGATTAGACTACCCACAATCTTCCTGTACATCTTGACATCCTCAACAACATCACCCTTCTCTGCACTCAGCTTTGCATTCACATCCAAGGGAATAGAAATTGGCTTACAATCAGCCATACCATACTTTGACAACATGTCCAAAGCATATTGTCTCTGTGACAGCCATACACCCTCTGGAGTCCTGATCACCTCAATGCCAAGAAAGTAGCGCAACTCGCCCAAATCTTTCATTTCAAACTCCTGTTTGAGAAGACCCTTCACATGGTCAATCTCCATAGCATTGTCACCCACAATAATAAGGTCATCTACATATATGGTAATGACCACAATCCCCACATCACTCTCACGTACATAGAGTGAATGATCAGCATGAGCTCTCCTAAACCCAATACTGACAAGATACTTGGCAATCATGTCATACCATGCTCTAGAGCCCTGTTTCAAACCATACAAATCTTTGAGAAGCCTGCATACATAATCTGGGTAACCTGGATCGACATAACCAAGTGGCTGATCCATATACACTTCCTCTTGCAACTCACCATTCAAGAAGGCATCTTTACATCCATTTGATGCATAATCCATCCTCTAGATGTAGCCACTGCTATGAGAGCTCTCACAGTCGTCATCTTTGCCACTGGAGCAAAGGTCTCCTCATAGTCTATGCCATACGTCTGTGCATAACCCTTTGCGACTAGCCTTGCCGTGTGACGCTCAATGTTACCATCAGCCTTATGCTTGGTTTTATACACCCATTTACAGCCAATAGCTTTCTTGCCACTTGGCAATGGCACCAACTCCCATGTGTCGTTTGCTTCCAATGCAGCTATCTCTTCAATCATTGCATCATCCCAATGCACATTTCTAACTGCATCCTCAAAACATGTGGGCTCCACATCCTGTATCACCTTAGCCATGTAGGCTTGGTGATGCGCTAGATACCCATCATAAGTCAATTTCTGAACTGGATTTCTGACTCTGTTAGATCTGCATGGTCCTGGGTCACTCCTTTGCCCTCTAGCATCTTCTTGTACTTTCCTTACACCAGGTGTCCTGACAGCCGGAATTCCAAATTCCTCATCAAGACTTTGTTCAGAACCATCTCAATCCATGTCTACATGTGAAAAACCTGATGATGCATCAGCCATAAAGGGAGGTTCATCAACCTTTTCCTTTTCTTTTCGTGATACATTCCCTTTACCTGCTGGTGGAGTAACCTACGTACGTAGTCTACCATTCCATGGCTTCTCAATAGAGCCACGAGAAGAGGACTCTTGTGGTCCACTCAAATGAATTCCCAAGTCAAATCAACTCCAAATTGGACCAAATTTGCCTAGGAGGCTTATCTAAGGCTATATGACAGCATGGTATGGTCACAAGAGAATTTTGGTCTCAGAATCATGCAGTAGACATCCTACGCGTAGGATGTCTTTTTGCCCAGAATAAACCCAAACTTGGACCAAAGATTCCCAGAGTCTTCAGCAAACCACTGGTATGCTTAGATTTGAGTTTGGATGTCAAAAGACCCCAAAGCTAGCTATTCTTGCCTTTTGTCTGTCCAAAAACGCTAAAGTCTATTCAATCTTCACTTTCACTGACCCAAATGAGATGAAATTTACCACATGCACTCAATACAACATTTAGAACATGCCTATGGAGTCATCCTATGGTTTGGTCTCAAAATTAGGCCTTGGACACAATTTGGGTAGGATGTCTGAAAATTCTCGTCTTTTGGCTTTAATGTGTCAAAATTTGGTCAAATTTCCACTTTCCAGGTGAAAATAGGGTAGAAACTACCTTCTAAACACACTGGTAACCTCAGTTTTTCCAAAAAGTGCCCAGATCACCCTATATACATCCTACGTGTAGAATGTCTACTGCTTATTTTTTCAGACTAAGGTGTCTCTGATGCTTCCTTATGCTCTCAGCAAGTGCAAGTATGCTTCACATTTGCAAAAAAATGCAAAAATCACTCAATTTAAGCCTATTCTGAAAGTTTACATTTTTCGACTCCGCCTTTTGGCTTTTGGTCAACAAAAATAGGGAAAAACACTCAAGTCAATATGTTACTAGGGTAAAACCTACCCTCTGAACCCACTAGTAACCTCAGTTTTCCCAAATTGCCTGCCAAAAGTACCCTGGAGACATCCTGCGCGTAGGATGTCTACTGTCTTAAAATGCAAATTTTTTCTGGTAGTAGTACTCCCTATGCTCTGTAGAGCTCTCATCAATAATCACAGAAACTTTTGGACTTCAAATCAGCTTCCAAACACAATTTACCATCTTTCCTACTTAGCGTTTTCCACTTCTCTGATGAGCCTAACAGCAAATAAGACATACATAAAGTACTAGATCAGCAATCAAGATATCCTACTTACCCTACTCCTACTCATCATATGAGATGGTGATTTTGATGTCTTGGTTGCTTCCTAGCCTCACACAGACTCTCAAGTCAACCTACCACCACATCTACCACTCCAACTCCTACTCTCTACACCACAACCTACTACTACCTAATGCTACCTAAGACGGAAGATCTAGGCTAGACACACGCTCCCTAGACTCCTCCTAAGACCTAGAGAGTCCACCACCCTCTGATCTTATCTAAATGTAAAATAGTACTCTGGCAAGCCAAAGGGACCTCTATCTTCAAGGACTAGTCTCGGTCACCTACTTAGGGCCCTCGTCCCGGTAGCGGCACCAATGTTGGGCGGATACGCTGTTACGGACGTCAGCATAGCGAGGACTCACCTAACATATAATGTCAACTAAGGATGGAGCTCGACCCGCAGGCATGTGGAAGCAAGCATAGGGTGTCAATCTACACTCGACCGACTCTTGACTAATTCTTATAGAGGTTTCTACGCAATGTCTAAGCTATAGCCTTCAAGAGTGCTTAAGAAGAGATTTCCTACAACGCTTACAAGAGCCAAACACCCATCATACAGTCTCGAAACTCCACAGAACTTGAAGGAGACCCTACTAACACCAATAGGTCACTCTCCCTAAGGTCCATGAACCAAAATCTCAACCCAAAACACCCGGTGCAAAATCGCGTAGGATGTCTGGCCGAAATTTGTAGGTCGTCGTTTCCAAAAACTAAAGTGCCTAATGTAGATCTACTCAATGCGAACGTGTGGATATGCTGAAATGCAAAAACGGACAACGTATGCTCATCAAATCACCAGATGAAGCTCGTAGATGGAGCTCGCAAAACCTGACCATACGCGTGCAATGTAGGTATTGGCGCGTAGCTCTTGTCGGGGGCAACACGCTACACTTCTCTGCACTCAATTCCGACCACTGGTATGCGCATAGCGTCAAGAAGAAGCTCTCACTCTCTCTTGTACACATTACGCTCACTCACAGACAGCAGATCAGATTATTAGAAGTCCCCTTACAAAGCTTTAGGTTTTGGCTTATATACTAAGCCTTAGAAAACCTAACGTCCGACCAAAATGACTTTATTTGTCCCTAGGCTTCTATAGAGCTTAATTACAACACCGTGAGCTGGCTTTTCTCATCCAACAAGCATTTGTGGCCAAAATACAATTGCCAACTTAAAATATAAAGTTCCTGTAAACATTACAAAAGTGGCCGTAATGGCCCAAAATAATAATAACGGGATATTCGATGATGTCCATGAGCTTGTATCTTCACATTACAACATCCATCTTCATCTTCATCACTTCATCAACATCTTTATTTGGAATCTTTAGAGAATCTTTGAGGAATCTTCATGGAATCTTTGTGGAAGCGTTGTTCAAAGGTTGACCTGTCAACACCGCTCACAAAGGCAAAATCTCATTTTATCAACAGTATTTGTTCAGTGTTTTATTTAAATTGAATGATTGTTGAAAGTGGCTAATCAAAATCTAGGGTGTTTGATGTTGAAGCTTCTGCATGCTAATATAAAATTATTTGTAAAACCATCTACAAATTCACCCACATTCGCTACTTTATTCACTCCAGGTCCTTACAGGGACACGATACTTCATAAGAAGCTAATAATTACCATGCTATCATGTTTGCAAGACTTTTATAGATATGTAGGTCAGTTGTTGTCACTCTTCCTGTTGAAATTTCTCACCCGTTGTATAAGGCTCTCAACACTAACAATTGACAGCTAGGTATTCTCACTTAGAACCTTCATTATTTGCATGTTTGTAGTTAAACTCTCCCACTTTCAATCCTAACTTTGCATCCATTTTACCATTATCAACTTTAACAATATTAATGTGCCATTTAATTATTTTTGGCACCTTGTCTTTTAGTAATACTTTTGCAGATAGCGTTCAACTACAAGGCTACAGTCAAAGAACCCGAAGCTATGAATTATGACTACATCCCTCTAGATAAATTCTCCCTGATAAGTAAGCTCCCTCCCTATATAACTTTCAATTTGAATGAAATATTACCTAATTCCCACCCCATTCCTTATTCCACGTACTTTCTTATGTTGGCATCTCCAAAAAAATTCACCTTTCCCTATATCTCCTTATCTGACAATCCTCCATTATAATTTAGAATGAGCAAAATTAATACTCTTTCAAGTTTATGTCTTTTGAGGGATCACTTTTACAGATATTCTCATACCCACCCACATTTAGAACAAGTAACGTGGGTATCATCAGACAATTTTGGACAACAGAGCCCTTCACTTATTTCAATTGTGTTACAAGTTGTCAATGTACTTATATTCTTTGAAACCTACACTGACATAATTGATCAGACAGCTACTTACATGAGCTCAGTCGGTGTGCGATGATCACTAAGATTTGGTACATGCTTCCACATTCCAATCTATTTCAACTTCATATCAAACAGATCATTTATTTTTCATTTTTATGCCATGCCTAGTCCATTGGTCTCACGGACACGCAGATTCATCGATTTAGGCAGTGTGTAGATACTCATCCTGTTGCAAAATCACCGATTTATGCAGCACATTGATAAATTGGAGATTCATGATTTTTAAACTTATACCAAATGCAAATTTGCCGATTTAGGTAGCACGTCTTATTAATGTAGATTCGCCGATTTAGGCAACACCAATCACAAAATCATGCTGCAGTGCTGGCCACCACTGTAACTCATATGATTTTGTTACCCGGTTATACAAAATAAAGAATATTTGGATTTGGATTTGAAATGGGTACATGTTGTTAGATGTTTGGATTTGGATTTGGATTTGGAATGGATATATGATGATTTCCTATCCCGACAATATTTATGGAATTGGATTTGAGTTTGAAGAGAATTGATTTTGATGATGATGAGTGTGAACAATGATACCCTGATTCATTAGGGTATGACATATACTGCTTATTCTAGTGGTATGGGACACTAGAATAGGCAGTATGTGGATGACGGAAGGCGTAAGCAATGTTGTTTAGTTTCATTATTTTTACTATATGCCATTTTTTTGACACAAATTTATAATCACTATTTTTGACAAGTATCGTTTGCAGATTTCTTATCTTTGCAACTGAGGACAGTTGTTTTCCAACGGAGAGGTATGTTATGGAATTTATATCTTACTATTTTATTGCAGCTGACACGTGGCAAAAGCATCAGCAGATAATGGATTATGCAGAAGGATAGTACATTTTATGTATCTTTGATTATTCAAGTGCTCTTTATGAGCTTTGGCCATTTATGTCTAGCTGGCCAGTTTGTACTCATTTTTGGGCATTCAAGAAATCTATGAAGAAATATGTGCAAGAGGAAAATGCTCACTCTTGCGCAGGGGGAGATTGAACCCAGTGCTTGTGTCTATTCTTCTCTCCTCTCCCCTCATTTCACTCATCGTGCCGGTGTAGCACTCCACTCTAGGAGGTGCACGAGACCTCTCGTTCTATGCCACTCTCTGTCTCTCTCTACTTGTGTGCAACTTGATTATGTGGAAGGATGGTTGACAGGTACGCATATTTTTTTGTTTCATCGATTATAGTATCTAGTTTTGGTATTTTGCAGGGCCTTCCGCACTCTTGTTTGTAGCAACACCAAGCTGCTTTGCCCCCCAAACCATAGTGTGTGGGAGTCTGGTTGGCTCGAGCATCACGCTCTTGACTATAGCATGGGCCCATTGCAGCTTGCTCGCACTTTTCTTGCATTTCCCACTCCCACTCCGCATCTGCCATGTTGTCTCCACGATAGCTCCTGTTTGGATTTGCGAGTTGTTTGTCTGCTGCATGCTGCACACTTGATTGCTTGGAAGGATGGTTGACAGGTACGCATATTTTTTTGTTTCATCGATTATAGTATCTAGTTTTGGTATTTTGCAGGGCCTTCCGCACTCCTGTTTGTAGCAACACCAAGCTGCTTTGTCCCCCAAACCATAGTGTGTGGGAGTCTGGTTGGCTCGAGCATCACGCTCTTGACTATAGCATGGGCCCATTGCAGCTTGCTCGCGCTTTTCTTGCATTTCCCACTCCCACTCCGCATCTGCCATGTTGTCTCCACGATAGCTCCTGTTTGGATTTGCGAGTTGTTTGGCCGCTGCATGCTGCACACTTGACTGTGCGTAAAAACGCTCATGGGGGACATTTGGAAATTGACCATGCAACACTTCCTTGATGTAGCGTGCATGTTCTGGTGGTTGGTCTTTGAATTTTACAAAACAATTCTTATATGTTGTGTATAAGAATATGAAGATTGCATCAAAATGCCCTAACATGTGTTGTACCAAAGTCCACCTCGCCACCATACTTTACTCTGTAGTAGCATCCATGCATGTCTGGCACGTGTGCATCAGTGTCCTTGTCCTCAACTGGCATGCTCTAAAATAGGGAACTCCATCCCCCCTCCACTACCAAAATAAGCAAACCCACAGGATCCCATGCCGATCTGCCTCTCACAACGCTCATTGCCAAGAAATATAAGTCCGCCATCTTCAAGCCAGGGAAATTTGAAAACCATAGTTGAGAAGGTAACCCTTGCCTACACCCATGGAAGCAACACTTCTTTCTGTTAGCATTGGCACCGTATGCAGGTGATGCATGGGTATCCCACATGTTATAGATGTCACCCAACTAAAATGCTTTCAAAGATAATAATAATAAAAAATGTGAAGCTACTCATTTATCCAGAGATGGTATCATTTACAAGGAAAAACCCATTTGAAACTCCTTTTACTTTGCAAGCTCTCATAAGATAAGGACGGAGATGAGTTTTATACGGAAATTTAGCCCCAAAGTGTGCCACATATCCCTGTTTCTTGACTTTATAGAGTTTGTCATTAATTGTCGCTATTTTTTCAGGGTCAGTGATAGTGCTCATATGTGCAGTCAATCTATACTTTGAAGTCACCTGTTTCAAAAAAAGATGTTAGTAAGTAGGTTCTACACTTTCCTAGCCAGAGTTGAAGCACATATAGGATAGTAGGTATAAGAGATACTATCCTAAATTCAAGCAACATATAACAAAAATATCCAGTGGTACCAAATATCATCCACAACTAGGAAAACTAGCCACCATGGCCCATACCCTTGATGTAGTAAGCAACCACTTATAGTTCCATGGGCAGCTAATTGCCATTATCTACCATAATCCATACATTTATATAACCATACTCTCAACCACATTCGGCCATAGTTAATAAAACCCAGTCCCCAACCAAACATTTAACCATGTACGTCCAAGTAGAGCAGTAATACATGGGATTACAAACCTAAGAAAGACTAGACCTTAATTCAGCAAGAATGGAAAGCTCAAAGCCTAGTAGCTCAAACTATATACGGCCAAATTGAGCAGCTTTCCAAGGGAACACAGTCCTCATACATCAAAGTCCTAATAGAGCAAGAATAATAAGCTCACAACCAAACACGAAGCGTGAACCAAGAGCGGCCAAGTTGAGCAGTTTTTCCAAAGACCACCATACTCAGACGGCATTGACCATGTTAGAGCAAGCATAGTGAGTGTGGCATCCAACCCAGAAACATATCAATAGTGGAATACCTACAACGACATTTTATTCAAAACACACAAACTAACAAGTAGTGATTTTCAACCCACCAAAGGGTCAACCTCCTCAAGTAGGTTCCTTCCCTAAGTGTTAATGACATCATCCATCATAATTTAACCTAAACAAAGGCCCAAGGTAACAACCTCTAGTATTGCAAGAGGATACCTCATTAAAAAAACCATGCCTATGATTGGTGCATATCTATGCCTTGCTGAAGTTACTCACCAATCAAGTAGGTCAACATTACCATATAGGTTCCTTTAAAAAACCATGCCTATAATTGGTGCATATCTATGCCTTGCTGAAGTTACTCACCAATCAAGTAGGTCAACATTACCATATAGGTTCCTTCACCAAGTGTTAAGAAGACCTTCACTCATATTTTTAAGCTTTTATAGGGCACCAAACACCCAGCATTACAGGCTGCAGTCCCCCTTCTATGTTAAAACCACCCAAGCCAAAGATAGGACCAATTAAATGTTTGTACCTTAATGTTTCAACAATAAATTGAAAGCTTTCCTAAATGTGAATGAACCAACCAAGCCATACACATAAAAGGCTCAGTATAAGTGACATTACAATCTAAGTATGAGGAATATCACCATAACTTCAAGTGAATCAAACCTTACCATTTGGACAGCAATAAATACTGAAAAGATTTATCATAAGTTTCCATACAAGTACCTCTACTAGCCTATGCATGATAAAACCAACCAGAGAATACCAACCCACGTACGGACAAACAAGAGTCCATTTTAATGCCAAAATTCATCTGAGATTGAGTCGGAGCGGCCAGCTCCACAATGGCTTGCTTCTCCTTGCTCTTTGCCATAGATCCAATACTTAACACTACCTCTTAGTAGGAAAGGTTGTATACAGTTGTTTGAGGACAGATCAAACGGGCGCCCAAATGGCCGGACACGTAGCCAGACACCACATTTGTAGTCTATTATTTTGCCGAGCTAGTGTAGTAATACTCTGTGTAAATCCTAATTCCAGAGTAGTAGTCAATTCCCTGAGTTGTAATTCTGTCAATAAAAATTGTAAAGGTCCATGTGAGTCGGCCAGTGGCCATTTAGAAAGCCCTAGGTATAAAGGTCAATAATTGTAATGTGAAAGGGGGCTTATCTTTAGAAGAAGAAGGGAGCTCAAAAAACGTACGCTCAAGCTACGAGCTGCTCCAATTTGTAATCGATGCAACTAATGAATGGGTAATCAGTTTTCAAATCCGAAAGTTGCATTGTGTTTCTCTCTCTTTGCTCTTTAATTTAAGTGTAAGCATTGTTAGTTTTGATGTGGTTCGCGACTACGCGTCTGTGAGCTATATTTGCAGATTTCAGTGCTTAAATCGTTGTTTTTAGTCGTTTTGACCATAGGAGAGTGTTCTTAGGCCATAGGATGACAGTTCTGTTGCAGTTTTTAGGACTTTTTTCATGATGGATCGTGATTTTGGTACCTTGTTGAATTGCGACCAGACTTGCTAGGATAGTGCCTCTAGGTTTCCTAGACCTCTTCCTAAAGTATCATTGCATTTCAAGTCCGTTCGAGTGCCGAAATGGCATGATGACCTAGAGCTCTGAGAAAGGACATAGGCAGATTTCCCTGATCATTGAGTGTTGGTTTGCTTGTAGAGTTGTTGTGTCTGCTTGTTAAGGTTCACTTTGTGAGATTGACGATCTCATAGAGTCTCTATGCCCCATCCGAGTCACTTTCCCTGAGTATTGACATTATCTTCGTGTCAAAAAACTATGCTGCAGACGTCCGTCACGTCGACCCGCTAACATTGGCGCCATTGCCGGGGATATGATCCTTAGATGGTGAGTGACCTAGTGCGTATTTAGAGCGTTCTTTTTCTAAAGATTTATCTTCCATTCCATTTACACCTTAGCAGTGCAGGAGCTAGACATGGGGTTTAGTGCTTGGTAGAGTATAGAAGTCGAGGACTTGCTAGATCTATTCTTGAGAAGTAAAGAGGGTTGTGAGTGAGATAGCCAAAAGCATTTCATTTTTCGATTTTCTCATTACTTTGAGAGTGTTGTTCCGTTTCCGTTTCGACTTTATTTTGTACTGCTTCGTTTGTTTTTGTTTCATGTTTCATTTCAGTACTTAGGAGTAGGATAAGTAGAAACTACTGCCATCAAATTTGGGCTAAAAGATTGAAAGAAATAAGAGTGAAAACCATATTTTGGCCAAAATGACCATAACTCTATTTGATGGTAGAGACCTCAAAAGTGATCCAAATTCAAAAATTTGTGGATCAAGGGCATCGACATACTCTCTAGAATCAATCTGGAAAGTTTGGCAAGAATCTGTGGAGGAACATGGATCGTGATCCATGTACCCCCAAAAACCATTTTTGGTGAAAAGTGACCAGTTACAGTGAGCATCAGTGGGAAACTGCTCTGATCAAGTTTGCTTGAAAGAAAAACTCAAAAATCACTTCAGAATTGGTTGTTAGGGCAAAAATAGTAAAGCAGGCATTGCAGACACAAAATTGAGCAAATCTTGAGATTTTGGGATCCAAATTCAAAAAGGGGTGAGATTTGGCTTTTACAGGGCATAAAGAACCAACAGAACAAAATTCATGAAAAAATAATGTCAAACATGGATCGCGATCCATGTACCTTTTTGACATTTGGGGCTAATATTTGACAAGTACATTCCTGATAACTAGTGGAACAACTTTGCCAAAAGGGGCCATGCCAAAAAATTGAAAAAAGTTGGTCAAAATACCCTAGTACAGAAACTAGTCAAAAACCGCAGGGCAGACAGAAAAACTCACTTTTGATTAGGAAAAAGTTGGCCAAATTCAAAAAGATTTGGGGAAGAGTATCAGCATAACATGGACTACAAGCTGACCAAGTTTCATTTCAAAATGTGGTCAAACATGGATCGCGATCCATGTAGCTCATGAAAAAATTTTGAATTTTTTTTAGGCTGAGATTTGAGCAATGGATAGCTGACACATAGACAAACAATTTTCCCAAAAGAACCAAATGCAAAAAAGTTGTAAAAAGTGGTCAAAAGAGCCAAAAACAGAGCATTGTCAAAACTGTCACAATAGACTGTAGAAGTCAGTTTTGATTGGGCAAAACTGATCCAAATCCAAAACATTTTGTGGAGCAAGCTACAAACAACACAAGCTATTAGCACACCAAACTTTCAGATCCAAAAGTGGTGGAACATGGATCGCGATCCATGTACCTCTGAGAAATTTTTGGTCAGGAACTTTTCTAGCTTGTAGCAGAGACCATTGTGAACAAAAGTCTCCAAAGGAGTTTTGTCAAATTTGTCCAAAAAAGTCATCAAAAGTTCCATAAAATGTTCAAGGTGAAAACTCTAAAACAGAGCTGTGAATTGACTTTTCCTTACCTAAACAAGTCCAAATCATACAAAAACCATATAGCAGGAATCAGGAGACCAAGGACAAGCTGTGTGCCAAGTTGCAGTGCAATCTGACACATAGGTACATGGATCACGATCCATGTTCCTTTGTCACAGACTGATAGCAAACGTGCACCATAGCTAGAGGACATCACAAGGAATCTAGTGGTCTTTTCAAAAGTGAAATTGGATATCAAATACCTATTCCAAAACCCAGAATTGCAAAGTACTATGTGCAAGTGCCAGAACTGACCTAGCTTTCAATCTAGAGGTCCATTTTTTTAAAAAATTGAAACCATAGGACCTCCTAAGCATGGTGAATCTGATGATACCAGGAGAAGTCAATTTGGGCTCCAAACATGGATCGCGATCCATGTACCCATAGTGACAGCTTGAGTTGAAACTTTCCACATCAGTAGTGCATATACAAAGAAACATATCCCCAGTTCAATTTTGAAAAAAATTAAGCAAATTTGGGTCAAAAGGGAGAAAAATATGTGACAGATAGAAAACCACAGTACAGACCTAGTGCTGGTCATTTGACCTGTCAAAACAAGTCCAAATCCAAAAAGATTTGAGATTTAGCTTGTAGACATAGACAGGAACAAACTCCTAAGAGGACAAGTCTAGATGTGGTTGAACATGGATCGCAATCCATGTACCTCAACCTCAAAATTTGATGAAAATTGGTATATAGCTTGCATATGACCTTGTCTACACATAGTCCAAATTTGGAAAAAATTGGAAAAAAAAATTGACAGGGAACACGGATCGCGATCCATGTACCTCTCAGCATAGTGGGGGTATCTGACTTGGTGATCTTGTAGACGTACTTGAGAACATCCCAAATCTCAAGTTTGAGCTAAAAATACCTTCTAGAGACCAAGATACAAGCCAAAGTTCCTGTTTTTTGGTCTTGAGAATGTTTTGAGTGCTGTTTCAAGTGCAGTTCACCAAAATTTCTCTAACTTTTGATAGACAACTCCAAATTGAGTCAGGTATAGCTAGGAAGAAAGCTTGCAAGCAATAGCACACACCTAGAAATCTTGCGGGTTTTAGAGCTGAATTTTAATAGGTTTCCTAAATCCAAATTTTTAGGGTACCCCAAGAGTAGTTTCTAGAGATCAAAAAGTCACAAATTTCTGACTTTTGCAAGACCTTACCAGGAGCAAAAAGGGATAAGTTGCACTAAGCCAAAGTAGGCTTGTCAAGGACAATCTTGAGAGATTTGAGTGGTCCTTAATCATGATAAATCATTCACCACCAGGGTTTTCTACTCCACTCAAAGACATGAAAAATGCTACAATGCCTTCAACAAGGGGATTGAGAGAATACCTAGAGGAGAGGCATCCTCTAATTGACAAACCAAACGTGAGATTCATCAAAGCCAATGAATCCAGGAGAGTGCTTACAAATTACACTTATGAGGGCTTGTATAGATTCACAAACGGGGATCCATATATCATTTATAAGTGTGTAGAGCCCTATGCTAGAGAGTTGACCACCCATAAGAACCTCTATGCATTCACATATACAGATGCCAACGGAGTGCAAGTTTTGATGGTAGATAAGTATGGAAGAGAGTACAAACTTGTTGATCCAATTGAATTATAAGGATACACATACAAGGGTACTCCGACCTCTACTTACTTTCAGCCAAAAACGATGCCAGAGCGCATATCAAAGAGGATTCCGTCGGGATTCTCTCCAAGACTAGAGGAGAGGACGAGAGACGTCTTTCCAAGAGACCACGAATTGGTTAGACTGGTGACTAAACCACAACGATTAAGACCATATCAAGTGGCTCAATGTGTCAAGAGAAAATACGATGGGTCGAAGGACCCATATGCTCATGTCTCACTCTTCAAACAAGTTTTGAGAGCTGAATATATTGCGGATTTCCATACTCAGTATGAGGGATTTGGGTTAACATTGGAAGGAACGGCCTTGACTTGGTTCCAACCACTAAATAGAGATGTTTTCCAAACATAGCACAACTCTTACAAGAGTTTGTAGAGGAATTCTCAAAAAGGGGAATCAACATAACATCGTGTCCCAAATCTACGCTTTCAAACAAAAAGCGAACGAAAGAGTGAAGGAAGCTTTGCTTCGCTTCAAACAATACATTGATAGATGTCGTGTGAGAGAGTTACCGCAAGATGAGAGATTGTTAGTTCTCTTCATAGAGGGCTTGAGGAATGAAACTCTCAAAAAGGACCTACATTTGAAAGGATGCACAACATTAAACCAAGTCACTAGAGAAGCTCTATATCTAGTTGACAATTGCAAGGCCTACGGAGAGGTGACTGAAGATACAGACAACGGGACCAGTAGTGCATCATCTCTGAAGAGCAAGCCCACCACAAAGCAAGATTTTCAAACTCTTTGGGAACCAATCATTGATCAAGTGGTTGAGGGGGTAATTAGAAGAATAAACCAAGGCTACATACAGAACCCGAATGTACAACAACCTCAATTGAGGATATGTAGTACTTGTGGAGGGGATCACCCCACTCCATGGTGTAACACTCAGCCAAAGCCACAATGTGTGCTAGGGCAACAACCACCTCTTCTGAATAATGGTAGAGTGGTATTCAACTACACTCAACCAGTGTATGTGCCACAACCCGTGAAAAACTAGTACTCCATGGATGCAAATACTCTCATGTTCATAGCCAATCACTCACAGGAGTATGGTTCAGAGAACATCCTCACAAGGCAAGAACAACCATTAGCTCAATCACCAGCTGTAAAACAAGAAGGTCCATGCTATGAGTGTGGAGGTGATCATTGGGCACAAAGTTGTCCAAACAAGGGTCCACAAATCGAATTATTTGTATTCTGTGAACGTTGTGGGATATACCATCTACCCCAACACTGTGCTAAAAATCCAAACTACAGGGGAAAAGCAACAATGAACGTTTCAGGCGTAATGCCTTCTTCAAGCGGATCTAAGGTAGAACCCGCCATTCCTTTAAACGTGATGATTCGAGCTCAAGCTCAAGAAGCTGAGGAAGCCACATTGCCTCTTCAAATAGAAATCGAGAACATATCGATGAGAACAGGACAAAAGTCATGGAAAGCCAAACGGGATAAAATGAAAGCAAAGAGGCTGCAGGAGAAAGCTGCTTTGGAAACTAAATTGAATCAAACAAGAGAGCAGCTTAAACAAGAGCAAGAAAGGAACAAAAATGCAAAGGGACCTTAAGAGTCAAAGACTAACTCGAGAGGTTCAGTCTTGGTAGACAAAGTCTTTGAACCTTTAGACGGAATTTTGAAGGCCTATGAAGCTAGACTAAAATCCAATCAAACCCAAGAGGATAGATGGCTGACGTATCCTCATCCAAAGTATGAAAAAGAGAGGTTGCAAATGTGCAAGGAGCTCATTCAGAAGGCCCAAGCTCTTATGGAACTAGTTCCAGATGCTCCAAAAACAAAGGTGCTAATCCGCCAACAAATCTAGGAATTGGAAAGTCGTGGTATTGTAAACAAAGAGGAAGAGCCAAGAGTTGAGGCACCTTTAAATACAAGGGAAGTAGCCAATACCACAGATGGGTGGGATCACAAGCAGCGATGCCTATTCTGGAGGTAGACGAACCGTGGCCACAATCCTTTTGGGAATCAATCAAAAACCGAAAGGATGGTAGTGCTACATTACAGTCAGCACTATCCCTAAGATAAACATGGATCATGAATTTTTCCCATAAGATACACGATCTCTATATGGGGATGTTGGGTCTATCGCATCTAAAGAGAGTAAACCACGCTCCCTAAAGACTTTTCCATCTTTCATAGGAGAACTTGAAACAAAATCAGAGGTTAAAATGGTACCTTCTCAGTAAAAAGCCACACCAAAAATGATGGATACCAAGATCTTGCATGAGTTGATGTCTTCTCCTATACAATGCACACTTTATCTCTCAGAGCTACTAAAAATTAGACTGCATCTATGGGGCCAAATGGGCAAACACCTGAAAAACATGGGGCTGAAAATCCCTTCACATGACCAATTTGCATATGAAAACATGGATGACACCTTGCCTAAGAAACCACAGACAAAGCCAGTACCAGTAAATAAGGTGGGTGACTACTGTGAAGGAGAAGAAGGAAACACCACCTTACCACTTGAGTACAAAGGCGTAAAGACGGTTGCTATACTAGATAGTGGGGCAGGAATTGCCATTGCAACCGAAGAGATATGGAAAAAAATGGGGAAAGCCTGCTCTTAGGAAAACTCGAATGAAACTGCAATTAGCGGATGGATACAAGGAGAAACCGATTGGAATATTAGAAAAAATCATTGTATCCTCATGTGGCATCGAGTATGAGCATACCTTTGCCATAATGAATTTTGACAAGAGCAACAACTTTCATATCATATTGGGCATACCATTCATGCGTCAGCTCAAAATGGTACACGACTGGGGCTATGACTATATCTACTTGAGACACAAAGAGGTCACAACAAAAATTAGTGTCAAAGATCATAGTTATAGAGATGTACTGCGAACCCCGGGGGAAGACTTAAACTCCACCACTAATTTGGAAAGAAAAGTGCATATTTGGATGTACGGAGCTCTTGAGAGTGGAACTCTTAGAAAGCAAGATTGCATTTTAGAGCGTTCAGTAGAAGATGAGGCATATGTACTAGAGCCATTTCCAAAGGAGTTATTTGAACCCTTTGGATGGGATCAAATACTAGTGAATCTTGATGTGTGTGTGAATGAGGCGACCCTGACTAAATTTTGCAATGAAGATGGGTATGATATAACTCCCTTATTTACGATAAATTTGTTGTAGGAAGCTAATGAGATTTGTGAGTGTGAAAGCAGAAAAGGTCAGACAGATAGCTACATCATGGACCATGATGCCAAAGTGCAAATGAAGGAAGCAGAGCAACCACGAGAATATGTCATCATTGACATACCTGAAGAATCGATAAAAGTTGTTTCAAGGAAGTCGACTCCTAAAAAAGAGTAAATAAAAGCAGAAGAAGGAAGAAAATTTTCAAGCTCAACATCAAATGTTCAGAAAATGCAAGATCAAAAGAAGAACAGGGATAGAGAAGAAGATCAATTGTCTCCTACGACGATCAAATTCAGCATACGCTGAGAAACAGGACTCAAAATCACATGTTTAGCTATGATAGATCCAAAAGCGACAAGAAATCTAATGACTTATGGAACATGGATCATGATGGGAAAGCCGCCAATCACTGAGCTAGAGGAGATAGTATACACAAAGCTCAAAAATTCCAATTCCTAGCTTCGGAGTGGCAGAAGTCGTACTCAAATTGAGTACCAGGGAGTATAAAGATACTTTCTATAATCGACTCCCATCATATCAAAGAGAGTCTGATCCTGACAAAAAGCTGGAGGAACATCTTCTTTCAACAACAATCAAAACCTTCAACAATGACAACGGTAAGACTCCATGAAGCTTCTCAAAATCCATGCAGAGAAGAAATCGCCAACCATCACGGAAAAAGGTAAAGCAAAGGTAAACATTGAAGTATATCAACCTCGCTAGACGACTTTACCTTCAACGAGCTTCCATCAAATTTCCTACGAAGCCTCTACATCAAGAGTCAAACCATCGACAATGCAATGGAAACCAAAGCACAAAGTCTACCAACCAAAGTTTTCATCACAAAAAAGCATCGAGAAGAATCCAAAGAATGTCAACCAAGTGTTGGTATCCAAAGAGCACATCAAAGTCAAAGACCCAGTTTGGACACATGAAGCACAAGTTCAGCCTCAACAAAAAAAAGTGACAGGGTGGGTAGCATCAAATGAGTCAATCACTGCTCGGGGCTACTTCCAAGGAAACTCTAATGTTTGGGCCAAAAAGCCTAAAGTAATAGCCTGGACCTACCCACCTCAACTAGCGTGTCAGGACACCGGCAAGGCCGGACTAGACAAGGGCAGGGCTAGGCTAGGCGGTGTGGAACGGGGAGTCCAACTAGGGCAAAGGGCCATGGGCTTGCCTATATAATGGGTGGTTGGGTGGTGGACTCTCAGGCTCTAGCTTCCCTTGTCTTACACTGGTATAAGATCTTGTGTCTATTTTGGGAAAGGGGAAGGCGTGGTGCTTTCTAGCCACTCAAGCCTTGCATATCGGGGTCCAACACAGTGGGGATCACCCCTTGCTAAGGAGGTTGACGAAGATGCAGCCCATGGGCACGCTAGCTTGGCAAGGGAGAGCCGTCGGGTGCAGGAGCACCAAACAGCCGGCACGTGGGCTTGTTGCAGGTGCAAGGGCCTGCTCAATGTCTTTCGACA
Source organism: Adiantum capillus-veneris (assembly GCF_014529385.1). Lineage (NCBI taxonomy): Eukaryota > Viridiplantae > Streptophyta > Polypodiopsida > Polypodiales > Pteridaceae > Adiantum > Adiantum capillus-veneris. The sequence goes on from NC_140954.1 coordinate 16,642,794, forward strand.
TAGGGCCGAATCCCTTCGGGCTTGGCATCATCCACCCCAAGCGTTGCAACCCCCTGTGTGTTGCCTGCTCAAGGCCATAGCCGACTGTGCGTTCAATTTCCCACTTGAGGGCGCCCAACCCCCTTAGGGGTAGGGGCCATACACCAAAATTGTAAATCTTAAGGGGTGGTACCCACAATGGGTACCTCACCCCCCCTACTCTACTACGTGCGAGTACGGTAAGGTCAAAAAGGACGGCATCAACATATCCGTTGCACATTCTGACAAAAATTTTATGTGTATTACGCAAAAACTCAGAAATTTCAAGACAACCAATTTGGCGGAGTTGCAGTACAAAATGCAGCCAGAGCTCTGCAAACAAGCTTAACTCTGGAAGGCAAGGCCTACAAATGGTGGATGTCTCTCAAGGAGAAGAACATCATACCACAGAGCTGGGCAACTTTTGAAGCAATGTTTAGCAAGGAATTTTTGCCTACAAACGAGGCCGATCGGAATTGTACGGATTGGGACACATGTTCCATGCACCAATACCCATCACTCCTTGAATATATCTCTCACTATCGGGACGTTATTCTCAAGTTGGAAGGCTTAGATACCTTTCAACAAGTATGGGGGTTCATACGAGTTCTGACACCCGAGCTTAAGAAGTATGTCAAGACCCAAGACCCTAAAACATTTGAGGAAGCCATAGTGAAAGCAAATATTCATGATGATCTTGATGAGAAGAAAACACACAATAGTCATGTGCCTGCTAGTATACATGGTAATACATGCACTCAGTATGGGCACAATAAACAAAACACACAATAGTCACGTGCCTGCTAGTATACATGGTAATACATGCACTCAGTATGGGCACAATAAACAAAATTTCTAGTTTCTAATTCAGATGCATCTAAAAAACCCAAGGGGTCCAACGGTCCTCTCTCTCCTAAGGATTTTGATAAAGCCAAGAAAGAAAAGTCATGTTTTCAATGTTTAGGAAGAGATCATGGCAAAAAGGATTGTCCCAAGGGGAAATCTACTGCTCAGGGAAAGGAGAAAGCAGTGCACACGGTGCAACTATGGCCTCTTGAGTCTTCCTCAAGATTCTCTATAGTGGAAGTAACACACACTGAGGTGGTGCATGAATGCTGTCTCACAGCTTCCATGTGGCAACCAACCTTTGGACCGCATGAGTTAGTACATATGCACGGATATCTGCAAGGACACAATGTGCACATCTTGGTAGATGACAGTGCTACTCACAATTTCATCAATTACGGATTGGTGAAAAAATTCAACTGCCTCAAACTCCGAGTACCCACCGCTACAAGGTAGCAATGATGAATGGACATGATACTAAAATATAGGATACTCAATGCCGAGCTGTTCCATTGGAAGTACAAGGTTACTCTATATGATTGTATTTTCAGGTTATGAACATGGAAAGGGCAGATGTGGTTCTTACGGTAGGGAGTGGTTGCATAGCCTAGGACCACACTGAAGCATAGCTATGAGCACAACATCTTGATGTTTGAATCCCATGGCGCACATGTGTTGTTTTTAGGAGAAAAAGATATACCTTCATCACCACTGATTTGTACCGATGAGCTTATGAAGCTCGTTTTTTATAATGAAATAGATCAGGTTTTCTTGTGTTACTCACTGCCTCATTTTCTTTCTAACATTGAGTCTGTTGAACATTCCTCAACGCTGCATGCTTCTCTCTCCTCTATTCCACCAAGCACTAATTCTAAACAAGAAAACATTGCTAGTCAATTACAGAAATTATTAAAGGAATTTCAAGATGTATTTCCTAATGATTTGCCATCAAGATTACCGCCGACACCAATACAACATAGCATTGACATGGCTGCAGGTTGTAAATTTGTTAGTAAACCACCTTACTGTATGAGTCTAAAAGGCAAAGGTAAAGCTTTTCAGTGGGGATCCACTCAACAACACAGTTTTGATATGCTCAAGGATGCATTAGCTACAGCTCCTATACTGGCTATTGTAGATCCTTTGAAACCATTCATTTTGGAAACGGATGCCAGTGACTGTGCTATTGGAGCAGCCTTGTTACAAGACGGACGGTCGATTGCATTTGAAAGCAACAAGCTTGATGTAGCTCAGCAGAACTATTCTGCTTACGAATGCAAGCTCTATGCAATAGTGTCTGCCTTAAAAACATGGCGGCATTATCTGTATGGTGCTCATTTTGAGATTGTGTTTGACCATGAAAGCATCAAATGGTTTATACAACAAACAGATTTAAAGAGTCCAAAAGCCAAGTGGGCTGAGATCCTTCAGGAATATGACACCAAGCTAAGGTATCGCAAAGGCTGATACAATCTAGTGGCAACCGCTCTAAGTCAAATGCCAGAGATCAATTCGCTCTTGTTCACGGAACTTTGTAGTGAATTTTTAGATTCTCTCAAGGGCAAATATGAGCATGATGAAACATAATTCAAAGTGTGGAGCCATGTTCAAAACAGGGATCCTTCTCACTCCAATGACGATAGTATACAGTTAACCTCCACACCTAGTTCTCCTTTATCAAGTGATGACCTACAGTGATGGAAGCATTTTACCATCCCCTACTCCACAAGGGGAGAGTTTGTGTACCGACAGACATAGACATTCAGCGCCAAATTCTTTATGAATGTCATGATAGTCCAAGTGCAGGGCACCCGGGGATTACAAAAACTTATGCTCTCGTACGACGATAGTTTTACTGGCCAGGCCTACATGGCTTTGTTCAAGCTTATGTCTTGCATTGCCAAAAATGTCAAGTTAATAAGGCAGAGCGTCTGAAAGCAGGAGGACTCATAAGGGAATTTCGGAGGTCATTTGGAGGGCCTTCTAAGAAAATGTATTTTTTGCACTCTCTCTCTAGAAAAAGTGGCAAATAATAGAGCTGGGTCTTTCATAGTAAAAGTTCAAAAAGTGTACTTTAAGTAGATTCCTTACTCTTCTGAACATTTGTTCATAGTTATTGAGGGATAATCCTCTTTTCAGTTGCATTGAATGAACCTCGTCAATATGGAGGGAATGAGGCTAACATGGAGGGACAAAGGCGCAGCCGCTATTCACTTTCCATTAAACCTGCACATTTGGCTAATGGTGCACTCCTCAAATGGCACAAATGTTACCCAGAAACGATCCAAATATCACCTTCACATTGATTTGGACAATGAGTACCAACCATTGATTAAGCGTAGTAAAACAAACACACATATACCTCCCGCTTCCATAGACACGCTCAGAGCTCAGGGAGCTAAACACATAGATATCTCAATGAGAGGCTCTATCTACCCTAAGAATCCAATGACTAATGCGTCTCCACCGTTTGTCAATCCTACAAGCTTATTGACCTTTGCTGGTGATGGAGAAAAGGGCCTTCTGGGTTATTGTAAATCCCTTACAAGAGAAGCTGAAACTTACAAGGGCATTCTCCAAGCTCAACAATGTGAGATTGTTCGCCTTTCACATTTACATTCTACAGATCAGGTTACCATTTTGCAACATAAAACAGAGGTACAAGAACTGAAAGGAAAGGTGCGAAGTTGTCAAATGAAGGACACCATCTTGGGTGGTCGTATTCGAAAGAAGAAATTGTGCAATCTTGAAACATTGCAGGTTGCATCAGGAGGTCTCAAGAAAAGAATCCGAGCATTAAGGTGATGCTTCTTGGTTGTCTACATTGTCTTAGTTAAGTAATCTTTTTGTTTTTTCTTGTTATGCATTGTTTTCATGTCCCTAAATAGTGTTAGTGAAGCAAATTTTTTGTTATTTACTTATGCATTGTCTTCATGTAGAGATTCAATCTATCCTGACAAGGAAAACATTGACCCCAAAGCCAATATAGGAAAGAGATTGAAGCCACTTATAAGTAGAAGCCTAGCAGCAGATATAGTACATGACAAGAAGTTTAAGGTCCTACAACAAAATGTAGTGGACCGCTTTATTTCAGAGAACTCAGTGCCTGCAAAAGAGATACAAGGCACACTTGATTCACTTGGTGTAAGCAAAAGAGGATATTCGGCTATCCAAAAGTCTGTCTCATCCATCTTTGTTAAGAAGGGTATAAAATCCAAACTTCTACCATCAGCCTCAAGTGTTTGGAAAGAGAGGCTTCAGCTTAACGAGGCACATGGAGACTATCTTGGACAGCCCTTTCATATTAAAGCAACTTACAGTGGCCATGGAGCAAACATGGCATATGATGAGTTCAATAATATTTTTATGGACCTGCGGATATTACAGAAGAGAATGGTGGAGTTTTACAACATCACATTTGAAGAGTCACGAGGGGTATTACATTTTGTGTTAAAACTAGATGAGTGTGAGCTTGTTAAAGAGAAAAAGCTAGAGCATTTTACTATTACTTTAATGAATAGAGCCCTCTCAAAGTGTCCCAGTGATGATCCTTTATATTTTAGTGTTCAATCAGAATCTAACATATGGTGGCTTGGTGCGTTTGAGGTAATCGAGATTCTCAGGTAAGCTCAAATGTTCACATCTACTTAAGTCTCATTTATTTTGTGTTGCAGGTAAAGAAAGAAGATCATGAGATTCTATATTGGGTGTTCCATCGAACTAATATTCCGGAGGTGATTGATCGACAGACTTACCAGGGAGAGGTACTACGTCTAGATGGAAGGGGAGACTTTCAAGTTCAGTGGAATCTTGCAGGTGACCTCAAAACATTAAAGTGCATGTATAATTGTGGAATGGGTGCAATGGCAAAGTCGCCGTGTTTGTTCTGCATGGAGCCTGCAAAGGTCATGGACCCAAAGTGGTGGAGAAAAGCTCCAACACGTCACATTGAGGATCCTGCTTTTCGACCGGTTTTGAAAATACTACTTGTGAATGTCCACATTTGTACAATGCATGCCCTTTGTAGAATTGTGGAGAAATTGGTCTACTTATATATCGGGTTTGCTTGGAAGATTAAGAACTCAGCAGAACGACAAGTAGCCCTGCAGTGCTTAGAAATGGTACTGTCGGATATGGGGCTTCATGGTGGCAATGTGAAAATCCAGCGGGATGAAAAGAGATCAACTGCTGAGAAGGATGTCCCATGCAAACCATCCATCGGTGGGGTGAAGGCACGGAGGTTTTTATCTAAACCCCAAGGTACAAGAGATCCGAAGCTAACAAAACATGGAAAAATATATAACACATCTTATGTTAGCAAGGTAGAGTATCAGAGCTGGAAAAAGCTACATATTGCAGTCAAAGACCAAGAACCAACTACTCGTAACGCGAAGGCTGAGGTTTGGCGATCAATAGACATCCTATTTTTGATGTGCGACAAAGATGACTGGTCACAAGGTGATATGAACAAGTTCAAGGAGAATCTCAACCTTCTGAAAAAATCATTCAAGACAGCATGGATAGACACCCAGATTACTCACTACATGGTATTATCGTGTATTTCATTATCTCTTATGTGCAAATATGTGAGTGTAAAACATTATAACTAATCTGTTTTCATATCCAGCACATCATCTTCAATCATTTACCATATTTTATACAAAAGTATGGGAACCCGGCAATATGGAATACCCAAGGGATGGAAAAGTCTCATTACATGGCGAGAAATGCTTATTTCAGGCACACACGACATGGTGGCTCTCGAATCAAGGCTAACAGTTTGAGAGAACTATTTGAATGGTTCTATCGTAGAATCATTCATCGAATGCAGGCAAAAGAAGTCTTGGCAAATTTAGCAACAGCACAAGCCATCAAACATTTACAACAACAAAAAGTTAAAAGATCAATGGCATACAACAACTCCGGAGCTCGTGAAAGTCAACGAAGGTGGAGAGAGACAATGGTGTATGTGAATCACAAGTGGAAAAAGATACTCTGAGTGGATGACATTGTACAAAATTTATGTAATACATGATCTTATACAATTGCTACTTGAAGTGTATCAAGATTTTGAAGGTTCAATTTTGTTTTTTGGCACGTCACCCTTGTAACGAATCATGAGATGTTTGCCATACTCTAAAAGTTCATCTGGGTTTTGTCTACCAAGAGCTAGTGCCATTGCTGTGTAGGTGTAGTAATATGCTGCCCGACCACCTGTATAGCCCGAGCAGTAACCAAAACAATCTCTAGCAAACACTTTGTCCACAAGAATGACTTTATCTGCACTTTTGGACAACACGGGTCCACCCAAGAAGCGTGATAGTGTCTTGAATGTGTAAGTTTCTATTGAACCCTCTTGTGACATGGAATTGTGAAAAACTACTATCGGCGACTCGCAAAGATTTGAAAGGTACTGCGCTAGGGCCGCATCCCTTCCACGATACTCTCGAGTCCGCTGCCAAAGGAAGTCATCCTTGTCAGCAATCCAAGACTGCACATATCATGTCAGAAGTGACACAAAGAGAGAGAGAGAGAGAGAGAGAGAGAGAGAGAGAGAGAGAGAGAGAGAGAGAGAGAGAGTTACCATGAAGCTGTCATCTTACAGAAAGAAGTTTTCCTGCCACAGGTCTACAGATGTAGTTGACCCCTGACCTGAATGGTTAAACCAATCCTCCACTTCTTTGTTACTTGTTGATGGTCTTAGGCTTTGTCTTATTGCTTGGAAGGTGGCTTCATCAGGTAGTGTCTCCTTGTATTTTTCAGCTTTCTCAAAGCATCTTCGGAGGCATTCCATTGGATTCCTGGATGTTTCCATTGCCTCATCATCACTACTATCCTCTGAAACAAATCCACTCCTCTCCTCTTGGACTCTGGAAATAATAGCCAGGGAGAAATCCTCCCTTAAATAAAAGATGCTTTGCACATCATGTAAGAAGATATAGGTCCTGTATCCAATCCTGAAGTCAGGCACAGCAGGCAACATCATCTGAGCATGCTTCTCATTGAAGTTACTGACATCCAATGGAAGTTTGATTTCTGTGGTTTTCACAGAGAGCATCTTACTTCTTTGTACTTCAATTGCCTCAACCTCAAGGTCGACTGTATCTTCAACCTCCTCGACTTCTTGTATATGAGTTGTCTCCTCGCATTCTTCATCTGGTGCTGCATCCCGCTCCTCTAACACCTCATCAGGATTGTGCATGAGGAATCCAAACAGGCTGTTTAGGTAAATCATAAAGCCAAAGGCTTCCTGAATGAGTTTGCATTCTTTTTGGTGTAAGGGGCAGGCTGAATGTCGGCAAGAAGGTGGTAATTCCCTATACTTCTTCAGTCCCTGTCCCTTTCCATCACAGTCATTTAAATGCCCAAGAGTCATAGTGGGCTGAACAACCCTCCCTACCTGCACCATCACTTCAAACTTATCTCTGTAGGACTGCAAGAAATTACTGTGTTGAGCTAACAGGTCTTCAATGTCAAACTTTGGGTTAAACATAGAATGAACTAGATCAAACTTGTCCCCAGCACCACAAGATGCTGCAAAATCAAACAGCCTCTCATCAGTTGCAGCTGGGTCTTCCAGAGAAGACACGTCCTCTTTGGCTTTACCTTTAGTTGCACAGGGACTACTTTCTGGCACATCTGCATTATCTGAGAAGTCTATATTCCTCTTTCTTGTATTTTTCTTGACAAGTACTGTACAGGGTGAGGGAGCCTTGTAGGGTGAGGGATCCTCTTGGCCTGGTGACCTCTCTGATTGATCTTCACCAATTGACTCTTCTTCAGATATGTCCTGACAAAAGTCAACAGTTCTTTTGGCAGAAACATTAAGCAACTGAGCCTGCAAAGGTTGAAATCCTGGCACAAGCTCTGGGTCTGGTTTCAACCTCTTCTGCCTACTAGACCTTAATCCTATTCATCAGGAAACATGACAAGTCTCTCTCTCTCTCTCTCCATATATATATATACATATATATATCTCTGTCTCTCTCCAAAGCACAAACAAAAACACACATAGTCTCTCTCTCTCTCTCCCTCTCTCTCTCTCTCTCTCTCTCTCTCTCTCTCTCTCTCTCTCTCTCTCTCTCTCTCTCTCTATGTGTCTCTTTGTACTAAAGGCGCGCAAGGACGACAACATACTTTTTGCAACTCTCTACGCGTGCCTTAAGTACAATTGAGAGAGAGAGAGAGAGAGAGAGAGAGAGAGAGAGAGAGAGAGAGAGAGAGAGAGAGAGAGAGAGAGAGTCATAAGTATACTATAGGCGCGCGGGGAGAGCTGCAGCCAGTGTTTGGTTGGCTCTGCGCGCCGTTAGTAACGGGGACAGAGAGGGGAGAGAGAGAGAGTGTGTATGTCTCTGTGTGTGTGTGTGTGTGTGTGTGTGTGTGTGTGTGTGTGTGTGTGTGTGTGTGTGTGTGTGTCTGTGTGTGTGTGTGTCTCTGTCTATGGAAGTATGTGTTGAGGTGTGTGTGTGTTGAACAACAGTATGGGTTTTTCTTTGTTTACACACACACACACACAATTTGTACCAACTGTTGGAAATACAGAGAGAAAGAGTGAGAGATCACCTTTTGTTGGTGGGGTTTGCAGAAACTCCAAGGGGGGTGTCTCCTCCATTGCTTTTTGTCTGTCAAACTGACTCTGTCTCTCTCCCTCTCTCTCTTTGAGAGTAAGGAGTCCCTCTCTCTATCTCTCTCTCAATTTGTCTCTCTTTCTCTCTCTCCTTCTCTCTTTCTATGGTTCTCTCTCTCTCTCTGTCTCTCTATCACTCTCTCTCTATCACTCTCTGGCAGTAATGAGGCTCTCTCTCTCTCTCACTCTCTCACTCTCTCTCTCTCTGTCTCTCTCTCTCTTTCTATTGTTCTCTCTATTTCTCTCTCTCAAAATCACACTTATAACGGATACACACGGCGGCGCCCCACGTGTTACTATAAAATAGAGTATAATTGCATGTTGTCGCACGTGCAGTCATTATTGAGACCGTATACTTTTGTACGTCATATATAGAGGTCATGAGAGAGAAAAACCACACCTCGTGAAAGAGAGTGAGTGAAAGAGAGAGAGAGAGAGAGAGAGAGAGAGAGAGAGAGAGAAAGAGCCGTCGTTTGCGTCTCCAACAGCAAGCCGACCCATCTTAGACATAACGAAGGTCTGCGTCCTCAGGAGGTTTGGCTCTCTCTCTCTCTCCCTCTGCTTCTGAAATTTCCCTCTGCCTTTGCCTCTATCTCTCTCTCTCTCTGTTTATGTCACAGTATATTGCATATCTAGCTCTATCATAACAAACAACACACACATACAGTCACAAACACAACACACACACACACACACACACTCACAAACACACACACACACAAATAAAACATACACACACACACACACACATGCAGACACACACACACACACACAGAAACAGACAAATATAACATACACACAAACACACAGAGACACAAATATAACATACACACCAAAGACACACACACTCACAAACCCAGAGACACACAAATCTAACATACACACACAGATACAGACAAATATAACATACACACAAACACACAGAGACACAAATATAACATACACACACACACACACACACATACAGAGACACACACACACTCACAAACACACACACACACACACACAGAGCCTCTCTCTCTCTCTCTCTCTCTCTCTCTCTCTCTCTCTCTCTCTCTCTCTATATATATATATATATATATATATATATATATATATATATATATATATATATATATATATATATATATATATATATATATATATATATATATATACTAAAGGCGCGCGTAGAGAGGCATAACCGGTGTGCATGTCTCTATGCGCGCTGTTAGTACTGTGCATCGACCAGTGTATGTGTGAGTGTTATAGAGAGAGGATGTAAGGCGGGGGAGAGAGAGAGAGAGAGAGAGAGAGAGAGAGAGAGTGAGTCTTTCTTTTACCTTATACTAACGGCGCGCGGAGGTGTTTTTTGAGGTCAAAACATGCTCCACGCGTGCCTTTAGTAATGGGAGTCTCTCACTCTCTCTCTATTTAAATATGCTAAGCTATAGAAAGGAGAGGGAGAGAGAGAGAGAGAGAGAGAGAGAGAGAGAGAGAGAGAGAGAGAGAGTCCTCTTTTTGTATACAGTGAAATGGCTAGAACAAAAGCCACTGCAAGGAAGGGAGGCAAGGGACCAAGATTAGCAGCTAAGGCAAGTAGCAGATCTGCAACCCCAAAGAAAAGACCTAGAAAACCCAATAAAATTCTGAAAGGTTCAAGGGTGAAGAAGTTACAAACCTGCATGGGACTTTTCAGAGAAATCAGAAAGGCACATAAATGTGTAGATTTATGCATACCAAAGCTGCCCTTTCAATGGATGGTGAGGTCCATATGTGAAGAAGCTACCTGGGGCACCAAAAGGTGGAAGGTGGTGGCATTAATGGCTCTACAAGAAGCAGCAGAGAACTTCCTACTGGAGTACTTCAGTGACATCACCATTGTTGCAGCCCATGCCCACAGGGTTACTATAATGGACAAAGATAGTGAGACACTGAAAAGAATAAGGTGGAGGTATGACAAACTACTGGTCCCCAATGTCTGCAGGGATAAGAAAATGAGGGAAATTTTGTTATACCCCCCTGAGCTAGTGCCACAACTCACAGTTGTAGATGTCACACATGATGTGAATACAAGGGCAAGGGCAGAGACTATTTCTCGCCAAACAGAGGACATGAGGGAAGCAGAGCTTAAGGAGAAAGCAAAAGTAGCAGTGGAGTCCCAGAGGCAAACAGAATGCAATGTGACCCTGTACATAGAGGCAAGCAATCAAGAAACTCTACTTTCAATGAAGGATGGTTTCCTTGCAGAGATACCATTTGTAGATGGAGCCAGAAAGCTACCTCTGGAAAAAGTAGACATTAATTTATTGCAGAATCCAGATGCTCAGATTTCAGACACAATTATCTATGCTTGTCTTAAGTAAGTGTTACTATCTTGCTAGCTTTGAAAACTCAGATAATAGGTTTGCTAACTCAGGTAAACTCTCTGCAGCCTGATCAAAATTCAACTTCCACTGCACACCCACACAGAGGTGTTTCTTCTTGATCCACAAATGTCAGTGATTATTAGACAAAAGAACAGTCCATCTGGGACCTTTGAGAGTTGGTTTCTCCACTGCGCTATGCTGGAAGTTACTGTCATCATCTTTCCATATGAGAACAACCATCACTGGAGTCTCATATGCCTTGATGTTGACCAACCAGCAGTGTGGGTGTTCAATTCAATAAAAGGAACCCACCCTGAAATTAGGCTGTAAGTGTTTTGTATCAGAAAGTGTTTCTTATAGATATCCATGTAAATTTGAAGCCTCATGCTAACATCTTGACGCTGCTTTGTGCAGTTGTATAAAGAGGTTGTTGCTTGCCTATGGCAAGCTATGTGGAAGGTATGAACTATACAAGGCCCCGATCAAAGATGTACATGTCCCAAATCAAACCGATGGAAATTCTTGCGGCTAGAGATGTCTTCTCCATGCAGAATATGTCTTGCAAAGCTACTTTGCATTAAAACCTTTCATGACTAAGGTAGCCATTTGGCAATGCATTCAGTCAGTTTTGGTTTAGTTTATAAAATAATTCTCACCATGTGGTCTTTCAATTTTGCAGAGTGCTTTAAAAAACTACACATATGATTATTTGCAAAGATACCGAGTAAGTTTAATACAACACCTGCTTACTATGTCTAGCCCCAGAGAGCTTGAAGATAGCGGCTTGGATGACCGCACTATTGATATGACAATACATGACGTGCCACCATGACAAACCCCTGCATCCGATACAGTGGAATCACAATGGGCCGAGGGGGTCATATCAGCAGAAGATGAAAGAGCCGAGGATGAGGAAAGGTCAAATGAGCATATGGAAGGTGCTAGTGTACAACCAGAGGAGACAATGAAAGAGCCAAGTCAGCCAGTGGAGGAGCCAAAAGAGCCTATGGATGAAACCCAAGATGAGGAAAGCAGGCCTATAGATGAGCAAAAGGATATGGATGAGGAAAGCAGGCCTAGGGATGAGCAAACTGATATGGATCAGGCAAGGATGTATGAGGCAAGCCGGCCAACCGAGGGAGAGGAAAAGACCTTGGAGGAAACCTTGAATGAGGCAGAAAGATCCATGGGGGAGACCCCTGATGAAGATGTGAATGATGACTATGAAGATGTGAATGATGAAGCTAAAGCAAAGGAGAGCAACAACGACATCAACACTACAAAGACCCAGTATGGACCCTTGCTACCTGTAGATACGGTTGTTCCGGTAATGTCTATTCAAGTATGGAAAAATATGTTCAGCTTCTAACTACTTATATGTACTTGTCAACTTTTACAGAGGTTGATTATCTTGGACGTCCATGGATTGCTACTGATGCGCGTGCCTCTCGGTGACACAGAACCCTTTGAGGATTTGCAAACGTTTCGGATGGGAACTTGTCGAGTCGTGGTTCGTCCAAGAACCAAGGAATTTATTCAGTTTCTTCTTCCGCGCTTCAGAGTTGCCATATGGTCTTCAATGCAAAGGCAAAACTTGTCGCCACTAGTTACAATAGTTTGCAGTGTATGCGGCGCTCACACATCAGATTTTGCCTTTTTGTATGATCAAAGAAAATGCGTTACCGTTGAGGGCCACTACCACCCTAAAAAACCACACTTACCTCTTTTGTACAAACCGTTTAGCCAAATCGGTGTACCCTTTGATGCAACTAATACACTACTGATTGATGATACTCCTGAAAAGGGAGAACTAAATCCACTGGGAACAACTATCTCACCACCTTCTTTCGAGGGGCATTCCTTCGATTTTTACCTTGAAGACATTCTGATTCCATACTTACAAAAATTGTATCTCAGTCCATTGTTCACGGACGAGTTTGTACTTTCTAATGAATTAAGATGACTCTTCTATCATGTCTTTGTCTTGTCTAACATTGAGAGAGAGAGAGAGAGAGAGAGAGAGAGAGAGAGAGAGAGAGAGAGAGAGAGAGAGAGAGAGATTTGACATGGTAAAGAAATGTATTTCAAGCACACTTTTTCATAGGGCACAATTGACAAATGAGCTCAATAAACTTCATGTATTGAAAGTCATTTGTATACACTTGGGTTCACAAGAATATCTGTTACATTGACACTACTTCAACCCGACCATCCAACTCTTTGCACAAAATATCTTTTTCCCTTCGCCGCATCACCTTACGGCCAGCTAGGAAAAAGGAAAAATCTGATAGGTCCCTGTCCATTGACTCTTCAATTATGTCATGCCGCAAGTGCTGAAGACTGCATAGCTCCCTTATTGTAACCACCAACAGTAGGCCATGCTCTTTATCAATCACTTCCACATCCACAGCAGGATTATCTTCCAAACCTGCGGAAACCTGGTCCATAGGAATGTACTTACCATTGAGCATTTGTGATCGCATATACCAAAACGAGAGTAACAGTGATTGGCTTGCAATCATGTACTTGACAACTAGAGTATCAAGCGCGACCTCGCACCGTAAACCAATCTCTTCCTTTACATACCATCCTTTGTCAAGAAGTTTGTCACAGGATGACTGCTGAAATGACTTGCACATGAACATAGTTTTCGTAACACGGATGTTGTAGCTATGAAACAACTCTATGAAGAGTGCAACAGGACAAAAGTTTGCAATTCTAACCAGTTTGGTGGGAATAGAGCTATGTAGAGACCTCTGCATATCCTTGTAGAGCTTACTTTGCATTGCCTCCACCATTGTTTCCTAGGGAACTGGCCAGTCCACAGTGTTCCAATCGGTTGGTAGAGGCACTTTCACCAACATGCCATTCTTATTCCCTGAGCTGAGTTGGTAGAAGTGGTCATAAAAAAATATTCCCTCATCAGCCAGGCTTTTGCTGCTCCTCCCTGAATACTATAGAGAACCAATGTGGGCATGAACAACATGGAAGAGGCCTATTATGCACTCCACAGGCTCCCATTGCTCATAAGAAGAGGGATAAACATCTGCAATATATATAAGAAGAGTTAAACTAAGAGTATCAATAAGTAAAAATGACAAATCTAATGTAATTGAGTTGTGAAGAATGGAGACATTGCTCATAAGAAGCAGGAGAAACATTGCAAAATATATAAGAAAAGTTATAATGAGAGTATCAGTAAGTTCACATGTCAAGAGTACTTACAATTGCAACGTGGTTGATGTATATCTGATACATTTCCACCGTTTGCTATCACCTCTGGATGGGTAAACACATGCTGAACAAGAACTTTCTTTACAGATCTTTTGCCGATTTCAACTTTGAAATCCAACACTCTGGCCTTCCATGCTGAGCGGTAAACGTTGATACCACTAGACCTCTTGGGTCTTCTTGGTTGCATGAGGACCCATGAACCTTTGTTTATCCTTTGTCCAACCCATTGGTTCTCTGCACTTATTGAAGTTGATATTCTAATTGAGGATATGCTACTACTGGGCCTTCTAGGCAAAGTGCAGCTGTTGGTTGTTGGTGTGAGAGATAGTAAACACCTGGAGCTTCTTGGGCGAGAAGACGTGGAAGCCATAGCTCTTAGAGAAAAGCTTTAGTGGAGGGAGATTCACTTTGAAAGCATTCTAATGGAGGGAAAGTGTTTTAGAATTCCAATATCTTGTGCGGGCTTAATGGTCACCCTCCAGTACGTTAATGACCATAAGAGAATATCAGAAGTGGGACCACATGCAAGCACCTAAAAGCTCGGTAAAAGGAAGGAAATTACGATGCTACAATCCTAGATTCGTGAAAGTTTTATGCTATTTTCCTATTTTTTGAGTCTTTCCACGTACTTTCCTACGTAACGTAGCCTTCGTGCTCATTGGACGCGCTCTATTTTTCTCTCTCTTCATATGGCCCTCCAAATGACCTCTGAAATTTCCTAATGCTTACATCCTTTGGAGATTCCCAATGGAAAATGGGAAAGCATCTCTATGGATTTTATTGTAGGTTTACCAACCACTGTACAAGTTCATGACTTAGTATGGGTGGTCATAGACAGGTTGCCTAAACTATGTAAGTTTATTCCGACCAAATCAACGGTTAAGACACCAGAACTAGCCAAGTTATTTGTGGACAATCTATACAAATGGTATGGTTTGCCAAGTAACATTGTTAGTGACCGTGATCCCAAGTTTAACAGCCACTTTTGGAGATCTGTATTTAAACGATTGGCTACACAACTAAACCTCAGTACAGCTGATCATCCAGAAATGGATGGTCAAACGAAACGGGTTAACCAGGTGCTAGAGGATATGCTACGAGCATACGTCAGTAAAAAACAGTCATACTAGGAAGAATACTTACCTATTCTCGAGTTTGCCTATAACAGTGCTAAGCATGTCACAACAGGTTTTAGTCCTTTCATGCTCATGTACGGGTTTCAACCTAGGTCACCAGTTACAGTGGGGTTGGCAACCGAAAAACTCCAACAGGTTAAGGATTTTCTCCAAGACCACATGGATATGCTGAAACTTGCTCGTTAGAATGTCCGACAAGCACAGGATCGGTATAAGAAGTACGCTGATGAGAAACATCGGTAAGTTACCTTTGAAGAAGGAGAGAAAGTATTTTTACGTGTGCCAGAACATTCAAAAAGTCTGAAAACTGGGCCGACACCTAAATTATCTCCCCGATATTGTGGGCCTTTCAAAATACTCAAGCGAGTACATGATCGTTCCTACAAATTCTTACTACCTTCACATTCTCGCATTCATCCGGTGTTTCACGTGAGCCGTTTACGTAAGCGATTATATGGGGATGACAATGTCATCGACCAACAGGTTTTGGTTGATTTTATTGAACCTCCTACCCTACCACATGAACCTGAACGTGTTCTTGATTATCATGAGTTGCGTACACGTCATCACGTTGTCGAGAAATTTGCGGTCTTGCCAGGAAAGCACCGGGCTTATGGCTGTGAGAGTTTGTGAGAGAACTCAACAAAAACTTTATGAAGGATTTAAACCATAGATGCCATGAAGACTAGGGTTTGGAAAGAAGTGCAATCAAAGAAGACTCACTCTTTCTCTCTTGCACTCACACACACAAAGAAAGAACACAAAAGAGAATGTCAAAACAATACGAAAATGAAAACATCAAGGCTATGGTCATATCGTATCATGGGTAATATGAAAGGGTTAATAGATGAGTTAATGGCATTCAATCTTGGCTGACCAAATAGGCTACGAATTGTTCTTTGGAATTGTAGTTTTGTGCTTACCATAATATATATATTTTGTCTAGTGATTGGGATTAATTGTGTGTACAAATCCTCTTGGTTCATAGCAAGATAACTACGCTTACATCAAAAGAAAAATTATAGTCTATGAGAGGTAGTATGATGGGATCCGGTGATAGAAGTATTTCATTAAGCCTTTTTGGGCCAAAGAGAAACACTATACGTTGTTGAAAGTGTATTTTTCGGCTCATCCATACGTTAATTCTAATAGATCGTACAGAGTGAAAGCGATAGAAATGATCATCATGTGGGTTATTCATCTAGGATAGTATGTGAGAAATGTAGATATGAGAGAAGTGACGAGATGAGAAGTTTCCCTCCCAAGCCCTATTCTTGCTCGTAGGCAATAAGGATACTGCGGGGAGAGATGTACCTGTAGCAAAGAGAACCTAGAGAGGATGAATTACTAAGAATGAGAGAGATAGGTTTGGTTAAGGAGATGAGATTAGATACATATATATATGTTGGATTAGAGATGAAAATGAAAACAACAAGAAATCAAGAAAACATTAATGTAGAACACATCTTACTTGAAACCCTTCGGCACCATTATTGATGGGAGAGAGAAGAAGAGGGGAGAATTCAACGTTGATTGATATGCCAAGTACAACACCTTCTTTGATTAGAGTTGATCTTCCAAGGATAGCGTACAAGAATGGCTAGTCTTCCTCTAGGAGAAAGTGTAGGCTTGGGCTTATGTTAATGGGGCTAAGTACAATTAGGCATTACTACTCACTCCCTCCAGAATTCCTCTCATCAATGGCTTGAATGCTTGAGTTTTTTTTCAAGGAAGAAGAGGTCCCCTTTTATAGGTGAAGGGAACCCCCAAGGGTTTACACAAGAAGAGAGGAGCCAGTGTGAATAGGAATTGGAAAAGTTGAAAATGAGCTATCCCTGCATGATGTGGGCAGACTGGGGTCCAGTATTTTGATCATATCTCCTCAACCGTGGCTCCAAATAAAAAAGTAAAAATATGGACAGAAACTTCAGCTCATTAGCTACGATTTTCATTTTAAAATCATTTTCCAATTCGGATTGGAACCTTGTGTAAAAAATTCATCAAAATAGGGTCCATTTCTGGTAGCAAAAGTCTTCCCGTGGTCCCCTTAGCCTAGACTTTCATTTAATTCCAAAGGACACCTCATGCCATATGAAAGCATGACATTGCTCCTTGACAAAGTTTTGTAATCATGCTTGCAATAATGCATTAAAATAAGTGTATCTTTGAAATCATGCCACCTAGTGTCCCACTAGGATTTGATTCCCTCCTAGTAGCTATTTAAAAAAATATATAAGAAAAGTATAAAAAATACATAGAATATATATATATTGGAGTTTACCCTAGATATAGGATCTAGCTAGGGTGTGAGATGATAATGAGATAGTAGAAATAAAGAATCAATGCTTTTTTCCCCAAGTTAAAGAGGCGGAGCTATTGATGCTTTTCCCATAGTATTTTCTGATGGTAAAGTAAGGATAGGCTACCCTTGAGAAAAATAATAGGATGAGATAGAAGGCTTATTATTATACTTAAATATGCATATGTACATTATAGGAAAGATAATTATGTATCTAAAAAGTTACAAGATAGATCTTGTAGCATGCGTTCCCACTATGTACGTGTCACAGCACGCCATCCACCCCCTCTAAACCTGCACATCCTCCGGTATGTGCCACATTATTTCTTTGTAAGATCATCCCTCTTGTACATCTTCCTTGCTTTCTTCTTCACTGGATGATTCCAAATCTTCATCTTCACTTTGATCTTTACCTGTGGTTTGCTCTTCTTCCTCATCAACATCTTTTGGATCATTGTCTCCTCTTCTCTTAAACATTTTGATCCTTTTTCCTGCAATGGGAATCTTTACTTCTGTACCATCTAGTTCAGACAAGCTGTAAGTAGCATTTTCATGCACATGCTTTACAACATACAGTCCAAACCATCTTTTTGAAAACTTACGCATGACTGTGTGCTGGTTATCAAGGCTACTATCATACACCAAAACCCAGTCACCTTTGTCAATTGCTTTGCTCCTGAGTCGATGTCGCTTATCAAAGTATTCCTTGTTTTTCAACCTTGCATTTTTGAGTCGTTCTTTTGCAGCTTCAATGTCTCCAGGACTTCTCTCTAGCTGCCTTATACGCAGTGCAAGGAGATCTTCCCTGCTAAGCCCCTCTTGCCAAGGTAGTACATTCCATGTGGGAATTGCATCTTCAATCGGCATCACTGGCTTTTGACCATACATTAGCTCCGCAGACATGTAGCCAGTTACTGAGCTATGTGTTGTACGATTAGCCCATAAAGCATATGGTAACAGTTTTGGCCACTCACCAACTCTTCCTTCGCAAGCCTTGGCCAAAGCTTTGATGATAGGACGATGCCCTTTTTCACTCTTTCCATTGCCTTCAGGGTTGTAAGCTGTAGTAAGAGAAAGCTTGATTCCTAATCTAGAAAAGAACTCCCTTGCTTCTTCGGCATCCAGTTCACCTCTATCTGCAGTGATTTTTCCCACACAACCATAACGGCAAATCACCTCATCAAGAAGGAATTTGCACACAGCTTCTGTGGTTTTAGCTCTTAATGCTCTTCAATCAACCTGGTTAGTTAGGTCCTCTCGTGCAGGAACCAAGTATCTCATCTGCCAGAGTCCTGATAGCGGGAAAAAGAGCAGTGCAATCGGGTGGCCTCTGTACTCGTGCACACTCCACAAACCACGCCTCATGCAAACAAGCAAAGAACAAAACAAAGGGGGCACCACCCTAAATTAAGAGGTTTAGGGACCTCACACATAGTGCACATAGGCAAGTGAGACTTCAGGCATTATGATGGCATCAAAACATATGGCAAAACACATAGAAACGAAGTTTAGGGACCTTATGTAGCATATATATACACAAGACATCAGCTTAACAATACAACGGCATCTGATCATACATAACAAGGATATAGAGAAGCAAGCCAAGGATGGCATAATCCCTTGTCAAAAAAAAACAATCAACCCAGATTGTAGGTATGATCCTACTAGCAACACATCAATACCTTAGAGAATGATGGCGAGGATGGTGGCCATGGAGCATGAGAGAAGACTCTTTATTTAGGTTTTAGGGCTAGTAATGTAGCATACTAGAGGGAGAGAGAGAGAGAGGGAGAGAGAGTAGAGCTCCATCCATAGCTCCTCGTTGTGAGCAATGTCGTCATAGCTTCGTTGCTTGGTGAAGTGGGTGAAGTGTTGGTTTTGAGTGAGAGAAGGCCTCCTTATATAGGTTTTTGAGAGGGTTTAGGATTAGGGATAAACATGCTTAAATCCGTTGATTGGGGTTACTTTTTGCTTAGGGTGGTCAATAGATTGAGGTCACCTGATATGTCACCATCAAGATATTCTCTAGAGTGATGTGAGAGGGGAGGGTAAATGCTGATTTTTCTGATTGTGACACATGGGGATAAGGCCTTGACCAGCATTTAAGAGCAGGTAAGGTGGCTATTGAAATTGGCGGTTCTGCACATGTCAGGGGGGGACCTACTGGGTCCTCCTGAATATCAAATTCTCAAAAAAATCTCAACCATGGCTTCTTTTGACATGTGTTCTTTGAAAAAATCAGCATGTCTCTTTTCAACTCAAAAGTCTTTATCCCTGTTGACTCACCTTTACCATAAGATTTTCCCCTTTTCTCCTCTTGTAACTGCATTGTTGATGCCCAATCACTGCTTCTAGTAACAGTGAACTGTTACCTACCAAATACTTATGGTGCAGTAAAAAATATTTACCATGGGTAAAAAAGTTACTGTAGCTAAAAAGTGATTTGTATTTACCATGTAGGTGAAAAATATTTACTGTAGGTAAAAAATATTTACTGTCGGTAAAAAAGTGAAAACGGAGTATGCTGTGCTGTGAGTCCACACGAAAATCCTCGTGTAAATTTCACTAGAAATTCACACCTAGAATGGGCTATTCTGTAAGATATAGGTTGTAGGCATGCATAAGAGCTCGTTCCCACGTATCTTCTGTCCATGGCACTTTTTACTCTTTGGTGCTTGTGAAGTAGATTTTTCTTCTCTTTCGAGATCCCTTGGACTAGAGTATCCTCATCTCCCCAACAACTGACTGTGCCTTTATTGCATCTTCAGAAGGGGTCCTAAAAACCATGCATCATATAGCCCTCCCCCTTAAGCTAGAGGTATTTGATGCCTCTAGCTGTAGGTTGTGCTACAATAGGGTTCTCTTGAATACTTACCTACCTGGTACCAATTGAATTTGCCATGTTACTGCTTTCTTGGCTGATGCACCCTGTTTAGTCCTTTCTGATGAATGATTGTATCCATCCATGACTAACAACTGGTCTCCTAGACCCTTGAAAGCCATACCCCATCCATTGTCAATATCCGCTTTCACTGGTAGCATTCTCTTTTTTCTTTTTTTCTTCTCTTTTTTTTTGTTTTTTTTGAAACGACTATGTACATGATTGTTACCTTAGTTGGAGCTCGAATATGATGAGCTCTCCTCTGAACCATCCTTAGCATTGATTTCACCAGCATATGGCTGTGAAAGACGACATTGGTAGGCCTTCAATCGCCAACCATTTACCGGGGTCTGATGTACCTTACCATCTAGGTCGCCTAGTTGGTAACTACCATTTGAGAACTTCTGTATCACTACAAAAGGGCCTTCCCACTTAAGCAAGAACTTTCCATCCTTCGTGCGATCAAAGCGATTGTCGTATCTGAGCACTAAAGAACCTTCCTTGATACCTTTCTTGACAAGGTTGCGATTGAACTTCTTTTGTTTCTTCTCTGCCTGGGCTGCATAGTACTTCACTGCTGACTCTCGATCTAGCCCTAACCTCTCCAAATCGATGATTCTTCCTTCCACCTGCTTCTCTTGACTATCCTCTTGATGTGCTTTTAGAACTCGGAGGCTCGCTAGCTCCACTTCTATAAGCAATAGTGCCTCTTGCCCGTAAACCAAGTGAAAAGGTGTATATCCCAAGGATGTTTTAAAGGATGTTCTGTAGGCCCCAAGTGCTGCATCTAGGTGTTTGTCCCATGTATTAGGATGTAAATGCACTTGATTAGTGATGATTTTACATATAAGACCATTTACCTTTTCCACAAGACCATTGCACTGAGGGTAGTGTGGTGTAGAGTGCCTGCGCTTGATTTTTAACTTGCTCATCAATTGCCCGACTAAATCAGCTTGAAATCCCGGTCCCCTATCCGAGAGAATCTCCAAAGGTGTGCCAAAACGGCAACAAAGGCATTCAAAAATGAAATCACTCATGTCCTTGGCTGTGATGCGCTTTGTGGGACGAGCTTCTGCCCATCTGGTCATGTATTCCACCCCCATAATGATGTATTCCTTCCCTGATTGAGTGCAAGGTAGTGGCCCTATTGCATCTATCCCCCATTTTTCAAATGGCCCATAGGTTTTGATTGGATGCTGATTTTCATGGGTAAGACGCCTTGGTCCAGCTTTTTGGCAAACCTCACATGTGCGGCACCAATGTTGTACATCTCGATGGAGGCTTGGCCACGTGAACCCTGCTTGTAAAATCTTTCTGCTAGTAATCTCTTGTGCAAAGTGGCCACCACACACACCTTCATGACAACTAAACAAAATATCCTTTATCTCTTGGGATGCAGGAACTCTCCTTAAGACAGCATCTTTCCCTCTACAATACAAGTCCTCATTCACTAAGCTATAGCTGGTAGCCTTTTTTGCCAACCACCTACATTCACTTTTACTCATACCAGAGGGTGCTTCACAATGCTCAAGAAAGTAAAGTAAATCATGCAGCTCCTCCTTTCCCTGGTATAAAGGACTTTTCACAAGGATAGCACCTACTATGAGAGTTTGTAGTTCTTCACCTGCTAAGGCATTTGCTTCTCGATTTTGATCTCTAGGTACAAAGTGCACTCGAACTTCTTTAAAACCCTTCAACAAGGCCTTTGCTTCCCTCATCTTAACAGACAATTTGTCATTTTTACAGGCCCATACACCAACCATTTGCTTAACAATCAACATGGAGTCACCAAAAACATTTAGCTTTGTGATGCCCTGAGAAAGACAACATTGCAACCCTAAAACAAGGGCATGGTACTCTGGCTCATTGTTAGAATGAACCTCTTTTAGATGAAACCCTTTTGCAAAGATCTTCTCCTTCTCTGGACCTAATATTACTATGCCTGTTGATGCCTTGTCTTTGGTCCTCTTGTAAGCCCCATCAAAATACAGACTGTGTGCTCCCAGTAGAACTTCAGGCTCCGGGATAGGCGGTACCTTACTAGGTGCCTCTTTCGTGGCCTTCTCATAACACCTTTGTGTGAGGACATCTGCCAAAAAAGCACGGGTGGAATCCTCTACTTGTAGTGTGTAGTCAAACTCTTGAAGTTGCACCACCCACTTTGCTATTCTTTGAGACAATTCCATGTGTTGTAGGGCATATGGAAAAACCTCCTCAGTTGTGATCACCACAAATTGTCTCGGAAGTAAGTAAGCCTGAAACTTCTCCACTGCAAACTTAAGAGCTAGCACCAATTGCTCAGTTGCGCTGAAACCCTTTTCAGCAGCTATCATCACTCTACTAGAGAAGTAGACTGGTCTCATGAGAGATGTCTTTGGGTCTTTTTGCATCAAGACAGCTCCTAGAGCTTCTGGACCTACACTAGGATTTACATAGAATAATTCACCCCATGTGGGTTGTAGGACGACAGGCAATGAGCTCAAAATGGTTTTAACTTCTTGAAAGCACCTTTCACCCTCCTCACTCCATGTCAATGTAGTGTGTTTAGTGAGCTGCTGCAAAGGATAGATTGCCTGAGAAAGGAGATGTATGAATCGTCCCATGTAGCGAACCTTTTGAATGAAGGAGATTAGTTGCTTCACGTTTGAAGGAGTAGGTAAAGCTAGCAATGTCTTTACCTTTTCAGGGTCAGCCTCAATACCATCTTGAGAAATAACATGGCCTAGTAGAGTGACCTTGCTCTCACCTATGTGGCACTTGTCTTTATTCAATTGCCCACCCAATTGGGCCAGACGGGTGAAGCCTTCATCAACCTTGGACAGATGTACTTCCCTAGAGCTGTAAATGCAAAAATCATCAATGAAGACTCGTATGGACTTACCAAAGTAAGGTTGAAACACCAAGTTCATAAACCTATGGAAAGTAGCTGGGGCATTAGTTAAACCAAAAGGCATAACTCTATAAGCAAAACATCCCCAAGGTGTTATGAAGGTAGTCTTTCTTTGGTCTTCATCTGCAATTCTGATTTGGAAGTAGCCTGAGTACCCATCACACACTGTGTACCTTTCATGACCAGCCACTTCATTTAGTATTTCATCTTGAAAAGGCAAAGGAAAATGGTCCCTTTTTGTGGTCGAGTTTAGAGGCTTGTAATCCACACATACCCTCCACTTCCCATTTTTCTTTGGTGCTACCACAACTGGAGACACCCACTCAGAATCTTCCACTAGGTAGATAAATCCTGCCTTGAGTAATCTTTTTACTTCTTTTAAGAGTGCATCTTGTTGCACTAGCCCTAATCTCCTTAGCCTTTGCACCACTGGTTTGGCACCTTCCTTTAATTGGATATGGTGTTGGGTTACCGTCACTCCTTTAATGTGCTCGTAATCAGTTATAAAAAGGCCAGCATGCTTCTTTAGTACCTGCAAATAGGGTTCTCTCTCTTCTTCTAGTAGGTCCTTAGCTAGCATCTCCTCTAAGCCTGTGGCTTCTTCCTTGTTTAGAGATTCTTGATCACCTTCTCCTTCTGGGTTTCGCAGTATTATACCCATGACTTCCAAAGAGCTAGCATCCTCCTCAGATGACTCATCCTCAGATGAAGAGCAGCTGCTTGTGCTCCATTCATCCATAGAAGTCTCCATCTCTAGGTCTTGTTGTCTACCCTGCTTCATGTCATACACAATTTTTTGTTGCTTGCCACCTACCTTATGATTTGGTCGCAACTCAAGGGAACCTGTCTCCCAATCTTGCCTAGCTTTCATAGCCATAATCCAAGGTCTTCCAAGGATTAGCGGATAGCCCTCCCCCTTAGTTGGGATCACATAAGCATCAATTGAGATTGCCACACCAAAAGCTGAAACCTTCACTCCATTAACCTTTCCCACATAAGCCGCCCTTACATTATTTGCCATCTTAGCTTGTAAGGAAGTTTGCTCGTTTACTTCCAAACCCAACCTGTGCATTAATTTCTCTGTCATAACACAAATCTCGGCTCCACCATCTACGTACACATTGGAGACTCGCTGACTCTTAATCTCTGCATCAATGACTGGCACGATATCCTTCATGCCTCTTGCACTAATAGACCCAAATGACTTTGCCTTAGCCCTCCTGGTGCTGACCATCTTAGACCAGGTTCTACGCATCTTTGGGGAAAGGTGGAGGAGTTGCTGCCATGAAATCTTTGGTCCTTGCTTACTCACATCTGCTACCAGGTCGTAAGGTATGGATCCTACCCCAAGTGGAAAGTCTTCTACTCCTATGTGCCTCCTTGACCTACTCTTCCTTTTCTTGTCTCCTATCACTTGGGAGGAACCCTCATTCCCTTTATCCGGCTCTGAAGCTTCCATTTCATGAGTTCTTTGTCTCCTAACTCTCTTTATTGGCATGGCAATAGCTTCCTCCATTTTTTCTTTCCCTTTATCCTTACCATTGTCAAGACTTATGATAGAGACAGCCCTGCCCTCCCCTCCCGATGGTAGTGGAGGGATCTCTGCTGGTGCTTGTGGTGGTGGAGGAGGGGGTCTCAATATTTGGATTGTTGGAGCCACGTGTGCATTTTGTCCATTTAGTGGCCTAGGCCGTCTTTGATTACCATTTCCTTGATAGCGTCGTGGATGGGGGCAATAATACATGCCGTGACCTACCTCTCCACAGTTGTAGCAAATGTACTCACGTGCTTGCCTTTGTCCTTCGTTCATTTCCTGGCTAGGGAGCCCTTACACCTTGAACCAGATTGATGGATAGACTCTCTAGTTGATTGGTGATTTGTTGAAGTAATTCTTGTTGAGAGGACTCTTGGTCTGTTGCTCCTGTCCCTGCTACTACCCTTGCCGTAGGTTGAGCTAGCGGTGGAGGCTCCATTCCCCCTTGTAGTTGAGCTTGGAATTTTAACTTCCTATCCTTCTCCCTTGCATAAGTCATAGCTTTATCAAAGGTATCTGGGAATTTACCTTTTACCTTTTCTCGAAGGATGGGGTAAAGCCCTACCAGGAAACAGTCCTTCTTTAGGCATTCCGGCGCCCTTTCTCCTTCACCTAGTGATGCACACCATTTCTCCCACAGGTTGGAAAACTTTCCTTCATAGCTTCTATAGTCATTGGGTGATGTTTGGCGTAGCTCTAAGAGCTGTCTCCATATCTCCTCTGGAGGCTCATGGCGGCGAAATTCTTCGATGAAGGCCATCTTTAAGGACTCCCAGTCTCTTCTTTCTTCAGGTGCCAAAGTTTGATACCATAATTTTGCACCTTCCCTCAAGACCAAAGGAAAGGCCCTTAACTTAGTAGCTTCGTCATCCCTTCCCGATACCAGAAAGGCCATTTCCAAATTATCCAAAAAGTCTGGAGCAACCTCCCCAGGCTTACCATAAAAATTAGGGAAGGCCATAAGTGAGAGAGTAAACAATTACACAAACAGCTCCAATTTATTTTAAAATAGAGTATGGTAATTACAATTTGGAGCTTTAGCACAACTTAGCTCAAAATAGGATGAAGATCGACACATCAAAGGAATGGTAATAGTCTAGTAAGGGTAGAATGACAGGATGAGGAGAGCGCAAGATTTCCCCAAGTCTCTCGGCTCCAAACAACAGGGCTATTCTTTGCTGATAAAAGATTTTTCTATCAATACAAATATTCACACGGATATGACGCACAAAATGGAAAGGAAACATGCGGGGATCATCATTCTCATTATTGGCATCCATACTTACACACAAGAGCCTAGCTTAGTTGCACCACCTTGGGACCAATGAGCCTGATCAGCCACAGAAGGTCAGCACCTCGGATCACTTCGACTCTTCCTGATGCATCTGTGAAGACGTAAGGCGTGATGGCAACACTTTGTACAATGCTGAGCCTTTTAGCAAGCAACAATTGGATGCTATTACCATAATCAGCATGACGAATGAAAGTGACACCATTAATGTGCAGCACATCATCAACTAAGATAGTTTCCTTAGATTGAGATAACTTCTTGAAAATTAGCAGCAAAGGTAGAGCGGGGAGGCTTTTCACCCGGTCTCCAAAGCACTTTGGACAATATCCAAAGTGATCTTCACGCGGATAGGAGGTTGGCTTGGGATTGGTGGTGTCTGGATTCACAAAGTGCACTGGGAGCACTCGCAGACGGGCGGCAATCTTGTAGGCAAGCCTTCGCCTCTTTGCTTCAGGAGGATTTAGGGGTGAGAGTCGTGGTTGCAAGTTGGAGGTTGAAGTTGGTTGCTCACTAGCCTTTTTCTTGCCTGTAGTGGTCATGTAATCCTTATTAATGAGATTAAGCCAAATGTTACCTTACGCTTGAGCACGTGCTGCGGCCTTGGGCCACTTAGGTGTAGAGGTGATCTTCCTCCTCTTAGTCGGCTCCTCAGGAAAGAGAGGTTTGGTGATGCTTTCTCTTCCCTTAATGTGTGTCACAGTACCTTCGTGTATGTTGATGTAGAATATTTCAAGCTCGTGTGCGTTGGAGGTTTCTGGAGCACTCATAGGTTGAGAGGAGAGGTATATCAAGCTCTTCTTCTCACTCTCCTTCGTTGGCGACGATCACGAACAAGGCATGTAGAAGAACTTACTTCTTGAATTTCAATGACACTGCAACCTGGTAACAAGACCTCGATGAAAGCTTTTAAGGCCTCTAAAGCCTCCTCCTCTTCTGTTCTCCAATTTGCAAACTCCTCACGCCATTCGTCCATGTTGTAGATTGCACATCTTCATTGCTTGTGGACTGAAGGTCTGTGTAGCCCTCCTCAGTGGGGGCACCAAAATGATAGCGGGAAAAAGAGCAGTGCAATCGGGTGGCCTCTGTACTCGTGCACACTCCACAAACCACGCCTCATGCAAACAAGCAAAGAAAAAAAAAAAGGGGGCACCACCCTAAATTAAGAGGTTTAGGGACCTCACACATAGTGCACATAGGCAAGTGAGACTTCAGGCATTATGATGGCATCAAAACATATGGCAAAACACATAGAAACGAAGTTTAGGGACCTTATGTAGCATATATATACACAAGACATCAGCTTAACAATACAACGGCATCTGATCATACATAACAAGGATATAGAGAAGCAAGCCAAGGATGGCATAATCCCTTGTCAAAAAAAAACAATCAACCCAGATTGTAGGTATGATCCTACTAGCAACACATCAATACCTTAGAGAATGATGGCGAGGATGGTGGCCATGGAGCATGAGAGAAGACTCTTTATTTAGGTTTTAGGGCTAGTAATGTAGCATACTAGAGGGAGAGAGAGAGAGGGAGAGAGAGTAGAGCTCCATCCATAGCTCCTCGTTGTGAGCAATGTCGTCATAGCTTCGTTGCTTGGTGAAGTGGGTGAAGTGTTGGTTTTGAGTAAGAGAAGGCCTCCTTAATAGGTTTTTGAGAGGGTTTAGGATTAGGGATAAACATGCTTAAATCCGTTGATTGGGGTTACTTTTTGCTTAGGGTGGTCAATAGATTGAGGTCACCTGATATGTCACCATCAAGATATTCTCTAGAGTGATGTGAGAGGGGAGGGTAAATGCTGATTTTTCTGATTGTGACACATGGGGATAAGGCCTTGACCAGCATTTAAGAGCAGGTAAGGTGGCTATTGAAATTGGCGGTTCTGCACATGTCAGGGGGGGACCTACTGGGTCCTCCTGAATATCAAATTCTCAAAAAAATCTCAACCATGGCTTCTTTTGACATGTGTTCTTTGAAAAAATCAGCATGTCTCTTTTCAACTCAAAAGTCTTTATCCCTGTTGACTCACCTTTACCATAAGATTTTCCCCTTTTCTCCTCTTGTAACTGCATTGTTGATGCCCAATCACTGCTTCTAGTAACAGTGAACTGTTACCTACCAAATACTTATGGTGCAGTAAAAAATATTTACCATGGGTAAAAAAGTTACTGTAGCTAAAAAGTGATTTGTATTTACCATGTAGGTGAAAAATATTTACTGTAGGTAAAAAATATTTACTGTCGGTAAAAAAGTGAAAACGGAGTATGCTGTGCTGTGAGTCCACACGAAAATCCTCGTGTAAATTTCACTAGAAATTCACACCTAGAATGGGCTATTCTGTAAGATATAGGTTGTAGGCATGCATAAGAGCTCGTTCCCACGTATCTTCTGTCCATGGCACTTTTTACTCTTTGGTGCTTGTGAAGTAGATTTTTCTTCTCTTTCGAGATCCCTTGGACTAGAGTATCCTCATCTCCCCAACAACTGACTGTGCCTTTATTGCATCTTCAGAAGGGGTCCTAAAAACCATGCATCAAGTCCTAGAGGCATTGTGACTAGATCCACAACCCATTTATAGTGCATGGCTAGTGGATATGTAGGGTGCAATCCATCACGATGTCGAACATTTGAATACACTTGACAAGTTACACATGTCTCTACAAACTGAGATACATCTTTATACATACCCTTCCACCAGTATTTTTCTTTCAACTTGGAGAAGGTTTCCCATACACCCTTGTGTCCAGCCCATAGACTCTCATGAAACTCTTGCATGAGCTTTACTTGAGTCTCTTTTTTACATATAACCCTTTGTGGTGTAGCACCCTTTTGTTTAGGATGCTTCCACAAGTAACCATCCCTCATAACTCTCTCTTTATCTGTGGATAGTTTCTTTGGCGAGCACTTAGCACCTTTGCTCCAAATCTTACCACATACATGTGTCCTTCTTTGTCATCTTGCCCTATTGCCCATCCAATCCCTATAGGACTGGTGTCTACTATCACAATTACTGGCCTTTGACACTCATAGTCTACCTTTCTCAAAGTTGTTGCTGACTGGAGCAACTCCTTTAGCTTTTTCATGGATTTTACGTGTGCTTCTGTCCATTTAAACTTATGATTCTTTCTAAGCAGCTGATAAAGAGGATCAGCTACATGTGCATAATGTGGAATCCAAATAACATAGAAGACACATGCTCCCAGAAACCTTCTAACCTCAGTGATGCTAGTGCACGTTTCTTTCATTCTTTGGATGGAATCTACCTTTGTTGGACAAGGTTTCCTACCATATGGCCCGCACATGTGCCCCACAATAATCACTTCATTGACACCAAACATAGACTTTTTCCTTGACAATGTAAGATTCACTTCTTCCAACCTAGACAAAATTTTATCACAATCATTTATGTGATTTACCACAAACCTGCGACATCCCTTGAGATCCAAAGCTTCATCTTTGTCACTTTCTTCACATCCTTTGATAGGCAAATCATCAATGAAAGGCATTGTGATTTGAGGAATAAAGTCATGTAAGACCTTATTCATCCCATTCATCATATGTGCAACCGAGTTGGTTGCTCCCTGTGGCAAGGTACACATCCTTACCAAACTCAAAGGTGTCCTCATGGTTGTCAAGTCTCTGCTTTCGATTGCAAGCTGAAATTGATCATACCCTGAGTAGAGATCCCCCATTGAGTAGATTGCCCTCCCTGCAAATGCCTCTGCAAACTCATCCACAATTGGACCTGTACCTACATTTCTAGTTGTCACCTTGTTCATTGGTTGCATATCTTGGATGAAGCGTAGAGAACCATTCTTCTTCGGAACTGTGAACCACCTGTTTGAGTATGGAGCACAAGAAGGCTCCAAGATTCCCATTTTGATTTTCTCATTCAGTAGCGCTACTAACTTTGGCAAATGAGCCTTTGGAACCGGAATAGGCCGCAGATTCCAAGGCACATGAGGTATTGTGAAAATTACCATAGGAGCTACAATAGAAGGATCAACACATCCTATCTCATGCCTCTCAAATGCAAAAGCCTTACCATGCTTTGAAAGCATTTCTTTGAAGCACTTTGTCTCCTCCTGTGTTAGAAACTCCTCGCAACTAATCTGAAACTCTTGAAAAGACTCCTTTGTGAAGGTATGCCCAATCTTTTTAGGATTCCTCAAACTTGGTTGTAAAGAAGCCTGCTCAATCTTTTCCCTGTTGTTGGGTGGTAAGGGTGAAGCTACTGGTTTTACCTTCTTCGCTACACTCTTGTATTTAGTTTCAACATGGACTTTTGGGGCAACTGTTTGGCTTCTCTTAAAGGCTTCTATTACTTGATACATTTCCATAGAGCAAACTTCCACAACTTCATTTTCAAGATGCAAATTAGACCCCATTATAGCATCAAGCTCACCCATAGTATCTACAAAAGAAACTTGTTCACACAAACCCAAAACATTTTCATTAGGATCTAGCAATCCACTCTTTTTCATGCCTATTTGTACATTATGCACATATTGCCTCTCACATCTCTTCAAATCTTCAAGTTTTGTAAAACATACTGATCCATTCCTTGTTACCAAGGAGCTCATCGAGAAAGTTTCACCTATTTTTGGATCAGGCGAGACCCTTTTTCTTTCTGTACCACTTCAATCCCGCTTTACAATGGTACTTGGCCAAAACCCATCATTTCTCTATGATCATGAAACTCTTTGCTTACCTTTGGTAGAGGATGTTCTCTGAGGTTGTCATGATTTCTTTCATGGTTTACATAGACTGTGAGAAATTGGACAGCTCGTTTACCATCTTTGCTGCGTATTCTAGCATATGCTAAACCATCGTCCATTACCTTTGTTTCCATTCAAACTCCCACAATGTAGGGTTGTCCAAGGATGAGATGATATGAAGATGTATCCTGTACAAAGAAGTTTTGGTCAATCTTTACATCACCTATTGTTACCTTCAAACCTGGACATGCTGCATACAATTCACCGGATGAATTGTTTGCCACTTTTACCATCCAGCCATGATCTCTGTCCATCGGCCATTTGCACTTGTTGTAGAGACTCTTTGACATTATGTTTATTTCTGAACCATGGTCAATCAAGGCAACAAATGGCTCTTCAAGATCACCTACCTTGACCAAAGTTTCTATAGTAGCCCTTGCCCAATGACATCGTGAATAGTAACTCCTAGGAATATCTTCAACTTCTTCATCATGATTTGAGAAATACACTTGCTTCACTCTCCCACTAGATTGGTAGCATCCTAACACAGCTCCATCATTCTCCTTATTTTGCAGTTGCATCCCTTGTGTCTTTGAGGTTTCCCCTTCAACCTGTGGACGAGAAACTTCAGCAAGGGTTTGCCTCTTCCTCTTGATGATGTCAATGATCTCCTCATGGAATTCATGCTTTGCAATGCCAAGAACTTCTCCCAGAGTAAACTCAATCTTGCTATTCAAGATCCTTTCCTCCAAGACTTTCTTTAAATCTGTAGCAACCTCAATATCAGATTGTAGTTTATAAGTTGGGCCTTTTGTCTTACCTTTCGTTGGCTCTGTACCTGGAAGGTAAATCAAGAAGGCATGAAGGGCTGGTTTTTCAAAGTGAGGAAGTTGTTAAAGTCTTTTACTTCCTTTCAAATATAGCATGTACCACGAAATATGAATGTAAGAGCTCATGAGTTGGCGGAACAGGTGTTCACAAAGGATGTGCATGCGGTGATAATTAGAGAGCCAAGGTATCTTGGAAGGGAATCCCTCCATGAGGAAGAACATGTGTTGCAAACGGGTTTTGCAAGAAAGGGATTGGCTTCTCAACAAAGGCATGCAATCACACGAAGAGCTATGAGGTATGTCTTGATTGGAGAGCAAATGTATCACAAGGGGGCTGATGGTGTCATGAGAAGAGTTCTCTACCATGATGAAGTTTTTGATTGCTTAAAAGCATGTCATGAGGAAGGATGTGGAGGCCATTTTGGAGTGGAAATTACAAGAAGTAAAGTATTGAATGCTCAACTTATGTGGCCAAGTATGAATAGGGATGTTGTGCATTGGTGTAGAAGCTGTCACGAGTGCCAAATATATCAAAAGAGAAAGCTGATGCCTGAGCCTTTGAGACACATTGTAAGCTATGGACCTTTTGAGAAGTGGGGTGTGGATGTAAATGGTCCTCTTCCAGGCACTAGAAATGGGAAGCACTACATACTTAGTGCAGTGGATTATATGACAAGATGGCCAGAAGCAAAGGCTAGTAGAGGGGCTACAAGTAAAGATGTATGCAACTTTATTTTTGATTGCATATGTTGTAGATTTGGAGTGCCGTTGGAGCTTGTAAGTGATCAAGGGAAAGAGTTTAGGAATGATCTTATCACTGAATTGGTGGAGAAATTGGAGATCAAACATAGGTATGCTACTCCTTATCATCCACAATGCAACGGGTTGGTGGAGGCATTCAATGGAGTTTTACAGAAGATATTGTTCAAGCTTGTGGAAGAACATCCAAAAGATTGGGATATGTATTTGGAGAGGGCATTGTGGGCATGTAGAGTGACTCAAAAATCATCCACGGGCTTCACTCCATTTCATTTGGTATATGGAGAAGAGTGTGTTATACCGATTAATGTGATGCTTCCTTCATTGGAGTTCATTTTGAAGCATAGTTTGGTTGAGGAGGAGCATGTAAAAGAGAGACTGGCATCTACGCATAGCCTCTTGTTGGATAGAGAAAGTGCCATTAGATACTATGAAGACTTGGGAAGAAGAAGGGCTGATGTATTCAATGAAAAGATAAAGGAAAAAGGGCTATGTGAAGGCATGTTGGTTATGAGGTATAATAGTGCTTTGGACAATACCTTTCAAACAAAGTTCAAGGCAAAGTGGGAAGGTCCTTTTGTGGTGCATAAGGTGTATGATAATGGAAGCTATCAGCTCAAGGACTTGGATGGAAAGATGCATAAGGCAAGAGTCAATGGGATCCGAATCAGGCCTTATGTGACCAGAATCATGTGATGAAGCAAGAAATGTACATGAAACACTTGAAAGTGTTCCATGCTTGTTGGGGGGGCAATATGTGACGTGTTTTTACGGAATGATGCAAGCCACCCCAAAGACTTTGGAAAGGGTTTTTTAATGCTTTTGGGTCCTTTATATGTAAATAAATCATGCTTGTACAAAGTGTACAAAGGCGGTGTGTGCCAGCTGTCTCTACGCATGCGGGCCAGTTGTGCGGGGTGCATAGTTTTGCTATTTTTGTACATAGACATGTTGAGACTTGAAAGAGTCACTTAGTACTTGAAAAATATGAACAAAATGGATTTTTTTATCAGCTTGAGGTGGGGGATTTGACAGAGGAATATCTAGCAGCAAGAAGCCCTGATTGCCGCGAGGGATAGAGGCGTTTGGGAGTAGAGCAGCCTGTCTTGCTAGTCGAGGGCCCGATGTGGTGAGTTGAGAGTGTGTCTCTCCTCAATGGGTTGATGAAAGTGGGTTCTTAGCTCTGCATATTGACCTCTCTTCATCTTGTTTTGAGGTATGGTGGCTATGGTGTGTGCAGCTCCTTGTGGTGCAGCTAGTCGAAGGTAAACTATGTGCTGCAATGCCTTGCTTGTACATATATCAAAGGGCAAGGTTTCCCCCAAGTTTTCCATCACCTTTTCTGATTTTTTTTGCTGAACTTTGTGGATTTTCAAATTAAGCTTGATTTGAGTGGGTTTTGGTCAAGCTATGTGTATATATGGGAGCGCCTA
Organism: Adiantum capillus-veneris; assembly: GCF_014529385.1. NCBI lineage: Eukaryota > Viridiplantae > Streptophyta > Polypodiopsida > Polypodiales > Pteridaceae > Adiantum > Adiantum capillus-veneris. The sequence continues at coordinate 16,676,644 of NC_140954.1, forward strand.
TGGAAGCCCTACTAGCACATGGAAGGGCGTTTGAAAAGAAGTGAAGCTCTTTGAGTTATGGTCAAAAGTGCAGAGATTTTCATGATGTTTTTCTCACTTTTTTCCTTGATTTTATTGCTTCCTTGGTGTCTTTGGGTGCAATGAGTGTAGTGGGAGTTGTAGCGGTGTAGAGGGAAGCTAGTCGGAGCTAGTTGAGGCTAGTCGAGGTTGAGTGTGTGTGAAATTGAGAAAATTAGTGAGAGAAGATCAGCCCATATTATCTCGAGAGAGCTATACTCTTCTTCCTCTTTTCTTGGTGTTGGTTTGAGGTGTTGTAGAGGCCAGCCCCCCAATCCTTCAGAACGTGTAGTCGCGAACCACAACAAAACTGACAATAGTTACACTTAATTTAAAGAGAAAAGAGAGAGGAGCACAATGCAACTTTCAGATTTGAAAACTGATTACTTATTCATTAGCTGCATCAATTACAAATTGGAGCAGCTTGTAGCTTGAGCGTACAATTTTTGAGCTCTCTTCTTCTTCTAAAGATAAGCCCCCTTTCACATTACAATTATTGATCTTTATACGTAGGGCTTTCTAAATGGCCAGTGGACAACTCACATGGACCTTTACAATTGTCATTGACAGAATTACAAGTCAGGGAATTGACTACTACTCTGGAAGTAGGATTTACACAGAGTATTACTACACTAGCTCGACAAAAAAATAGACTACAAATGTGGTGTCCGGCTACGTGTCCGGCCAGTTGAGCACCCGTTTGATCTATCCTCAAAAATTTTCCCCTTCCTAAATCGTGTTGTCCCTTGACACGACCTTGTGTAGTCTTGTCATAGGGTTGTCTTCAGCTTTGTCTTCAAGGTTGGACTTCAGCTCGGGAAGTGCTTTGTCGTTGATGACGCTCCCCCTTCCTTGAGTGATTCACATCTGCCATGTTGTTGATACGTGATTTGATCTTTGATCTTTGATTTTTGTGGCAAATTTTCTTCTTGATGTGCATTCACCTCTTTGTTGCGAGTCTTAGCCGCCGTAAAGATGGATGCTGATTTGTCTGAGCTTGTAGAACTGATCTTCTTTGTTGCGTGGACTTTATGATCGATTTGCGTTCAAGGTCCATTGCAATTTGAGTTCTCCATAATAGGTAGACAATGATGAAGCATTGTGTGAGCTACGTATGGTTGTTGTGGATATCTCGCTTGCTAAATTTTTCATTGTACATTGCTTGTCATTGTAGGCCATTCTTTGACTTGCCATTGTTTGATGGAGCTTTTTTGTCGACCTTGGAGATAAAAGATTCTCTTGATAAGCATAGGAGACCTGCTGTGTTTGCTCTAAGTCGTTGTCGATTGATTTGGGTAGCCACTTCCTTACTGTTGATGTAGAATGAATATATACAAGAAGTTGATGATGAGGGTTTCTAAATTAGGGTCTTAAAACCTGGATGACCAAAGGGAAAAAACCCGATGGGAGAAAAGTTCCTTTGGTATACATTCTTATTGGAGTTAAGCATTGACTTGAAGTACCTATCATGCAAGGTGAGTGCTTGGGAGAAACAAAAGAAGAGTGCCTAATGCAATTGCCAATTATGGGACACTCTATATGCATATGAAAATTTGTCAAACAAAAGCATGTAGTGTAAGAGATGGAGTTGATGGGTGCTTCAAGGAACAAATGTAGCACATGTGACATAAAAGGATGTCTCAATAGCTTCCACGTTTCCAAGAAGGATTTTCGATGTAGAAGCTTTTCCACTCATATCTTACTGTGTTGAGTGTGTGAGTGTCTTTTGGACTTCCTCTTTCACTTACCACTATACTACAATGACTTCGACTCTTATGCTCACCTATACCAGCGTAAGCGACACAACGTAATTATACTCAACTCTTCCAGCTTGAGTATTACCTAGAATAACTAAGACGCTTAGACCACAAAGAATATTACATGAAGGTTTGGGACTAACGCCTCGCTCATTTAGTGGCTTAGCTACCCGACTCTAACTTTTATGCCATGTATTTTTAATGGAGACTTGTACTTACCTGTTCAAGGCTAGAAACCCAATTCCATAAGTTCTTGAAATTTAGGCCTCTTCCATTGTGTTGGTCTTTGGATGCCACCATTTTGTCGAGTAGGTTGGCATACTTTGGCTCCTCTTGACTTACTTGTTGAGTGACTGATGTAGCCTTTGCTATATCTCGCATGAGAAGCGGTTGTCGAGATGTGTGGGTTCTCTATGATTGAATTTCCACTATTGATTTTGGAACTCATCTTGTTTTTTGTCCTTGTGTGACCGTCTTTGGCATTTTACCTACTTCTATAATTTGATGGACACTAGGCTTTGATAGCCATAACTGATTATTTCCGTTGTAGAAGCCTTGATTCTCTAGTTGATGACAAGGTATCCATCTATAGATTGCAGCAACCTTGGTTGCAATTGACTTTTGTTGGCTTTTGGTTGTCATTGCTTACTTTGGGGTAGAAGCTTGTGCTGCCTGATTTCTCTTCAATGTTCTAGATTGAGCTACAATTTGTGGTAACCATATTTGTGTGTTACCTTCATAAAATCCTTGTGCTTCGAGTAGCTTAACTGGAATCATCCATTGCTGCATCTGTTTGGGTTTTGTAGCTTGGGTATCTTGTTTGAGGTCTGCCTTTGGTACCCAAACTTGTCGCATTCCTTGTTGATTTGATTTTTGCTTTTGCCTTTTGTGGTAGTTCTTTCTCCTATTTGAGTTGTTTGTCTTGCATTTATAGCACATCTTGTTTGTTGTAGAACTCACTATGTAAGATAAGGGAAGATAGAACCTGAGAGTCCATCACCCAACCACCCATTATATAGGCAAGCCCCTGGCCCTTTGCCCTAGTTGGACTCCTGGTTCCACACCACCTAGCCCAACCCTGCCCTTGTCTAGTCCGGCCTTGCCGGTGTCCTGACATTACTCCCCCTTAAGAAGAGTTTTCTTTCTCAAAAACAAAAGTGGGGAACTTCTTCTTAAGAACACTAATGTTTTCCCAAGTGGCACCTTCTTCAGGTCGGCCTTTCCACTTGATTAAGGCTTATTGACGTACGTTGTCGTGTTGTGACACGTACATAGTGGGAACGCATGCTACAAGATCTATCTTGTAACTTTTTAGATACATAATTATCTTTCCTATAATGTACATATGCATATTTAAGTATAATAATAAGCCTTCTATCTCATCCTATTATTTTTCTCAAGGGTAGCCTATCCTTACTTTACCATCAGAAAATACTATGGGAAAAGCATCAATAGCTCCGCCTCTTTAACTTGGGACAAAAAGCATTGATTTTTTATTTCTACTATCTCATTATCATCTCACACCCTAGCTAGATCCTATATCTAGGGTAAACTCCAATATATATATATTCTATGTATTTTTTATACTTTTCTTATATATTTTTTTAAATAGCTACTAGGAGGGAATCAAATCCTAGTGGGACACTAGGTGGCATGATTTCAAAGATACACTTATTTTAATGCATTATTGCAAGCATGATTACAAAACTTTGTCAAGGAGCAATGTCATGCTTTCATATGGCATGAGGTGTCCTTTGGAATTAAATGAAAGTCTACGCTAAGGAGACCACGGGAAGACTTTTGCTGCCAACAATGGACCCTATTTTGATGAATTTTTTACACAAGGTTCCAATCTGAATTGGAAAATGATTTTAAAATGAAAATCGTAGCTAATGAGCTGAAGTTTCTGTCCATATTTTTACTTTTTTATTTGGAGCCACGGTTGAGGAGATATGATCAAAATACTGGACCCCAGTCTGCCCACATCATGCAGGGATAGCTCATTTTCAACTTTTCCAATTCCTATTCACACTGGCTCCTCTCTTCTTGTGTAAACCCATGGGGATTGCCTTCACCTATAAAAGGGGACCTCTTCTTCCTTGAAAAAAAACTCAAGCATTCAAGCCATTGATGAGAGGGATTCTGGAGGGAGTGAGTAGTAATGCCTAATTGTACTTAGCCCCATTAACATAAGCCCAAGCCTACACTTTCTCCTAGAGGAAGACTAGCCATTCTTGTACGCTATCCTTGGAAGATCAACTCTAATCAAAGAAGGTGTTGTACTTGGTGTATCAATCAACGTTGAATTCTCCCCTCTTCTTCTCTCTCCCATCAATAATGGTGCCGAAGGGTTTCAAGTAAGATGTGTTCTACATTGATGTTTTCTTGATTTCTTGTTGTTTTCATTTTCATCTCTAATCCAACATATATATATGTATCTAATCTCATCTCCTTAACCAAACCTATCTCTCTCATTCTTAGTAATTCATCCTCTCTAGGTTCTCTTTGCTACAGGTACATCTCTCCCCGTAGTATCCTTATTGCCTACGGGCAAGAATAGGACTTGGGAGGGAAACTTCTCATCTCTTCACTTCTCTCATATCTACATTTCTCACATACTATCCTAGATGAATAATCGCAAACGAATGTGAGCACAATTGCATGTATGGTTTATGCCAGATATAGAGTAAGACTAAGATTGAGTATGACAAGCATGCCTAGCATCTTGAGGCTTGTATTTCACTCTAGAGTCGGTGTATGTGTGTGTGTGTGTGTGTGTTTGTGTGTGTACGTGCATGCACGCGCATTATCTTGTAAAAGCCACGACCAAGCGAGGGCAGATAAAGATGTCAATAATGCAGGTCAAAATCTATGAGGGCAAAGTATACGAGGGAATAAGCATACACCAGGTTGCCATTTTTGAAACCCTTCCTATGAAGGAGATGAAACAACTT